>NC_139029.1:90030685-90413978 GCF_964662115.1 Mustela nivalis | reverse complement strand
AAAGAAAGAAAGAAAGAAAGAAAGAAAGAAAGAAAGAAAGAAAGAAAGAAAGAAAGAAAGAAAGAAAGAAAGAAAGAAAGAAAGAAAGAAAGAAAGAAAGAAAGAAAGAAAGAAAGAAAGAAAGAAAGAAAGAAAGAAAGAAAGAAAGAAAGAAAGAAAGAAAGAAAGAAAGAAAGAAAGAAAGAAAGAAAGAAAGAAAGAAAGAAAGAAAGAAAGAAAGAAAGAAAGAAAGAAAGAAAGAAAGAAAGAAAGAAAGAAAGAAAGAAAGGGGAAGCTTGGTCCTTGCAGTTCAAGAGCCATTCTGAGCCTGTGGGGAATCCTAATTATTGGTCTGCATTTCCCAAGAGAAACCCAGAGACCCTACCATTTAGTATTTGCTGGGTTTTCCATGTGCACTCAGAAGTGCACTGGCTGAATAAAGTTGGCACACTAAGAACAGAAGGAGACCAAGAAACAGAATGTTCCCTGGATGCACCACATTATTGTCTGCCCTCACTGCAGTCTCACTGGAAATGGGAAAGGGCAATTGAAATCCCTGGTATTCAACACAGGTTTGGAAAAAAAAAAATGGAAGGTTTGGGTTCACAGTTTAAATTACTGTATTCTCAGTTTGAATCTGAAGGCAAGTGGAAACCCTGTTGAACATTTTCTGACTTCTGTGGTGGAGAGAAGGGCTAACACAGAAAACAGCTCTACACATCAGAGTAACTTTGGTAACTTAGTATCTTTCCATTGACATGGTTTTCTTTCAATCTTCTGATCCCATGGTCTCCTGCTTGAGTCTACACATATTTGTGCAACGAAGAAGATGTCAATACCATACGTAAAATCTGTACCCCCGAATGTCACAGTGCTCATACCTAATGGTACATCGGGTCCATTTCTAAGTGCCTGTAGCTACGTTATGGCTGACTCCAAAGGCAGCCCATTGTACCATGTGTAGACTTCTCTCTGGCCCCACCTCCAGGGTCAGCAGTACCTCAGAGCTGTCTCCATTCCTGCGGAAGGATGTAGGTCAGGTAGAGAAATGGAGGGTGGTCTAGGCAACAGGAACAGGAAAGTAGGCCCCTAAGCTGGTTGATTCCAGAGAGGACAATTGCATTGTTGTTGGTTTTGTTTAGAAGTTTTTATTTATTTTTTCATTTCCTTTTAGTGTTCCAAAATTCATTGTTTATGTACCACACCCGGTGCTTCATGCAATACGTAGCCTCCATAATACCCACCGCCAGGCTCACCCAGTGTTTTTAAAAAGCATGTAATTTCCTTATTTGAGAGAGAGTGCTTGAGAGAGCAGGAGTGGTGGCCAGGGGGAGGGTGGGTGAGAAGGACAAGCAGAGTCACCACTGAGCAGGGAGCTCGACATGGGACCTATCTGAGGACCCTGGGATCCTGACCTGAGCCAGAGATTGAACTTAAACAAATGAGCCTCCCAGGTATCACTTGAAATAATTAAAAAAAAATTTGCTGCACTTAACATGCAGCATATATTAGTTTCATGTCAAATGTTGGTGTTGATTTTTATGTCTTCTTTTTTAAGATTTTCTTTCCTCCTTTCTTTCTTTCTTTCTTTTACTCTTTCTTTCTTTGCTTATTGTGTATAAGAAGGTTGCTGGGCATTGGGAGAGGGAGAAAGAAGGCAGATAGAAAGAAAGAGTAAGAGAAGGAAAGGAAGAAGGAAGGAAGGAGGGAAGGGAGGATGGAAGGAAAAAAAGAAAGGGAGAAAGAGAAGGGAGAGAGGGAGGAAGAGAGAAAATGAAAAGGTAAGAATGGAAGGAAGGAGGAAGGGAGAGGGGAAGTATGGTGGAAGGGAGAAACAGAAAGAAAAGGACAGAAAGAGAGAGAGAGAGAAAGAGAAAGAAAGAGAGAAAGAAGAAAGAGGAAGTACCCAGGTCAGTTTTCCTTGTGAACATCTAGTGAAGATCCTGTTCGGACAACCCGGAAGCTAGTGAGCCCTGGGAAGGCCCCTCTCTGGCATGCGCTCAAGAGGGTGTATCTGATGTGTGTAGAACTATTTAAGGAACCAAATTTAGAATCCATTGATTAATACGGCCGCATTTCCTAGAAGTGGTCACATCAGCTGGGCAAGCATGGCCATGGGAAATCACCCCCAAAGAGCTCCATGGTGTGCACCTGGGTGGCTCAGTGGTTAAGTGTCTGCTTTGGGTTCAGGTCAGGATCTCAGGGTCCTGGATCGAGCCCCACATCAGCCTCCCTGCTTAGTGGAATGCCTGCTTCTCCTTCTGCCATGCCTCCTGCTTGTGTTCCCTCTCTCGCTGTGTGTCTTTTTCTGTCAAATACATAAACAAAAGTTAAAAGAAGAAAACTCAGAGATAATACATTCTTGTCTGGGTCAGAGCGTGTCATCCTGTGGGAAGCAGGTTCCTGCAGTTAGTGTTGCCGGGATCTCAGGTGCTTTGCTGGTACCTCAGAATTTGACCCTTGAAAATGTGAGTAAACTTGATATTGCGTATGATTTATGATTTGGGGGACCGGTTTAGGAATACACCCCTTTATGTCATTCCCATATTGTTGGATGTGTTCTTATGGAATGCTCTGAAGTTCTTGCAGTAATTTGCATCGGCCACAGTTAAAGCAGGATAATGTGTGCACAGAGTGACTGGTGGATCATGGATTTTGGGGCCGTGATGGCCAAATCTGTTGCTGAGGTAGCTTCCAAAACCATGTATCATGCCTTTGCATGTGCCTATTTGCAACTCGAAAAGCCCAAGGCATATTGGCCTGCTCCTTTGTGGACCTTGCCATCAATTCCCTGGAGGTTCAGGAGCATAAGAGCTCTCAATCTCTTCTTTAAGTTTTGATTTATGTAGTTGACAGTGACAGAGAGAGAGAGAATTGAAGGAGGGGAGCAGCAAGGGAGAGGGAGAAGCAGGCTCCGTGCTGAGCAGGGAGCACAATGCAGGGCTCGATCCCAGGACCCAGGGGTCATGATGTCAGCTGAGGCCAGACGCTTAACTGACTGAGCCGCACAGGCACCCCCTCAGCTCTTACTAAATCCCAAACCTCATCTTTCGTAACTCAGTATCTTGTTTGGTACAATTTCCACAGGCAGGGTCTGCAACTCGGGGGCACTTCTTGGAAAGCAGCAGAGGGAACAGGGTCTGGTGCTCTCACAGGAGAAATGACTCCTAATCAGCAGACAGATCTGTCACCTGAAAATAAGGCAGAGCGCGCACAGATGTGAGAACCACCAGATAAGGAGATGAAACCATTTATTTTAATAGTTTTCCATCACTTGAAAATGAAAAATAGATCAATGGAAAAATATGAACAAGGCCCTATGTATCTTTAAGAGAGGAAAACGACGATGTGTGAAAGGCAGTGTACTGCAAGCGATTGACAGCATTAGAAGATGCAGAGTAAGACTATTGATAGGACCGTATTGACTCTGTAGGTCTCTCTGTAGTATTGCGGTAGGAACTACAGTAAATCATCCATACATGCACACAGGGGCTTTTCCCATGAGGTCTTTACTCGCCTACAGCAGTGTTTTATACTTTTCAGCAAACAAGTCTTACTTCTCCTACAATGAACTGATGCCTGAATATTTTACTGTTTTTGGTGCTACTGTAAGTGGCATTGCTTTCTTAATTTCCTGCTCAGTTTGTTCCGTGGTTGTGCATAGAAACACAAGTGATTTTTGTATAGCTGCTACCCTGCAACCTTATGGAATGTGTGTATGGACTCTAATATGCTTGTGTGTGGATGCTTTGAAAATTTTCTGTATTTAAGCATGTCCTTTGTAAGTAGAGATGCAGGTTGACCCTTGAAGAATTGCAGGGTTAAGGGTGCTGACCCTCAAAGAGAAAAGCTCTGTGTTTAAGTTTTGACATGCCATGACTGAGGTAGTAAGAGTCACCTCTTACTACCTTACTGAAGACGTAAGGAGATGATTACGTGCTCTTGTGCAAGTCTGTGGACTCTAGACTGTATCCATCAAACAAAGTAAGCAAGAGGAAAGAAATGTTATAAGGACAATCATAAGGAAGAGAACACATTTTTAGAGTAGTATGCTTAGTTGAAAAAAAATGCACCTGTACGTGCACCTGTACTTGCAGTTCCAACCTGCGGTGTAAAAGGTCAACTGTGGTTTTGTTCCTTCCTTCCCACAAGTCTTTTTTCTCACTTTCCATTTTGAAAGATATTCTGGCCGAGTCTAGAATTCTGTCCCTCTGCCTGGGGACACGCCTGCATTTTGCCCGCAGGGAAGAGCAGCGACAGATGCGAGGTCCCCTCAGGCCTGGAGTCTTGGATCAGCACTCATAGGGATAGAAAGAGTAGCGGGAGCCCTTGCTCTTTGCACACCGACTCCTACTGGAAGGAACGCAGTGTCCCCAGAGGCCCCTGTACAGAATGCTCAGGGCTTTGGAGCTGCCCCAAGCAAGAGGCCAGAGGCCATCTCTCCCTCTCACTTTCCCAACTTCTCTTCTCTCTTGCCTTCCACACTCCATGTTGCCAACGCATCCCCCCCATCCTCCTGCTCCTTGTCAGCATTCCAAGGACATGCCTCTCCCTGCCACCAGCATCCCAGGCTGAGGCTGTGGAGCTCTTCTGGGTGGGGAGCTCAGTGCTGTTCCAAGACTTGCCCTCTCGCTGTTTCTCCCATGCTTGCTTGAATCTAAATCAGCTGCCTGTCCCAGACTTCTAAACGTTTTTGCCAACCAGAAAATAGTGGATGGGCATCTGGGTGGCTCAGTGGGTTAAGCCTCTGCCTTCGGCTCAGGTCATGATGTCCGGGTCCTGGGATCGAGTACCACATCAGGCTCTGTGCTCGGCAGGGAGCCTACTTCCTCCTCTCTCTCTCTCTCTCTCTCTCTCTCTCTCTCTCTCTCTGCCTGCCTCTCTGCCTACTTGTGATCTCTGTCTCTCAAATAAACAAATAAAATCTTTTAAAAAAAGAAGAGTAAAAAGAAAATAGTGGAGGTTGTGTGTGTGCTTGTGCGTGTGTCTGCGTGTTGCCTTGGAAATCATAAGGTGCTGGATCAGGAATCTGGAGTTCCTCCCTCAGGAATGGATAGGGAATGATCTTGGTCCTTGCAGATCAAGAGCCATTCTGAGCCCTGAGAGAATTCTAAATGTTGGCCAACACTTCCCAAGATCAACCCAGACGGCCTATACTTTGGGCATTTGTTGGGGTTCCTGTGTGTGGTCAGAAGTCCCCTGGCCAACAAAAGGTGGCACACTAAGTACAGAAGTAGACCAAGAAGGAGAATATTCCCTGGAAGACCACATTACTCTCCTCCCTTACGGCAGTCTCTCTCTGAAAATGGGAAGGGGCACTCAAAAGACCTTGCATTCAGTAGAGGATGGGGAGACAAAAGTGTATCGTTGGGGTAACAGTTCAAGTTACTGTATCCTTAGACTCTATGTGAGGCCATGTGGAAACGCTACTGAACAGTTTCGTGGGCTATGCCCAAGGGTAGGAGGGGTTAATGGAGACTGCGATTACACAACTCAGTGTAATTGAGCACCGTAATATCTTTTCCTCTTCACATGGTTTTTCTTCCATTTTGTCTGAGGCCAGGCATGAATCTAAACATATGTGTAAGAAGTTCATATCAGAAAAGGTGTACAAAGCCCACAAGGCTTAATTGGGCGGTACTATATCCTCATGGTGCTCTAGGCGGTCTTCAGACTGTACGTAGCCACATCATGGCTGACTGTGAATGCAGTCCCTTTCTGGGTATGTGTGTTCTTGGTGTAGGCTCTCCCCCGCCCCAGCCCACAGGTTAAGCGGTCCCTCTGAGCTGGGTGTGTCTCTGGGGGAAGCATGTTGTTCCAGTAGGTAGGAAGGGGAAATGGGGGGATGGGGATCCAGCAACAAGAAAGCATGCTTATAAGTGGGTGGGTTGTAGAAAGGAGCATGCTATTTCCTCTAACAATATGCATAGCTCTCTGTCAGAAATCTGGCCCTGATGAAAGAGCAATGCTGGGAGAAACCGGTGTACCCTTTGTCAGGAAATACTTGAATTCCTGCTGATCTATCCGCTGTGCCTAAAAACTCCCCCTAGACAACTTGGGGAAGAGAGGAGAAACTGTGTTCCTTTTAGGTGTTATGATTTCCCTTCAGCGGGGTTGGCCAGGGAAAGAAATCTATTCAGGGTGAGAATCTGGGAGAAGATACTTTCAAACGATATATCCGATGAAGGGCTAGTATCCATAATCTAGAAAGAACTTATCAAACTCAACAGCCAAAGGACAAATAATCCCATCAAGGAATGGGCAGAGGATGTGAACAGACTTTTCTCAAAGTGGACATCCAGATGGCCATCAGGCACATGCTTAAGGGCTCCACGTCACTCAGCATCAGGGAAACTCAAATCCAAGCCAGAATGTGATCCACCTCACACCAGTCAGAATGGCTAAAAAAGAAACAAGTCAGGAAATGATGGATGCTGGCCAGGATGTGGAGAACGGGGCACCCTCCCACGGGTTTGGTGAGAATGCAATCTGGTGCAGCCACTCTGGAAAACAGCATGGAGGTTCTTCAAAAAGTTGAAAATAGAGCTACCCTGTGACCTAGCAATCACACTCCTGGGTATTCACCCTAAAGATAAAAATGTCGTGATCTCAAGGGGCATGTGCACCTGAATGTTTATAGCAGCAGTCCTCACAATAGTGAAACTAGGAAAGAACCTTGATGCCCATCAACAGATGAATGGAAGAGGAAGAGTTGGTATTTGTATGTATATTTGTGTATACACACACACACAGATACACACACACACACACACACACACACACATACACATACCCGCACCATGGAATACTATGCAGCCATCAAAAGAAATGAAATCTTGCCATTTGCCAGGACATGGATGGAACTAGACGGTATTATTTTGAGCAAAATAAGTCAGTCAGAGAACGACAGTTATTATATGATCTCCCTGATAGAAGGTTCTTGAGAGGCAGTGTGGGTGGGTTTGGGGAGTAGGGAAGGAAAGAATGAAACAAGATGGGATCAGGAGGGAGTCCAACCATAAGAGACTCTTAATCTCACAAAAGAAACTGAGGGTTGCAGGGATGAGGGTTGCAGGGAGAGGGTGGTTGGGTGATGGACATAGGGGAGGGCATGTGCCATAGTGAGTGCTGTGAAGTCTGTAAACCTGGCGATCAGAGACCTGTATCTCTGGGACTAATAGTACATTGTATGTTAAAAAAAAAATAAAAAATAAAAAATAAATATTAAAAATGGATAAAGGACCTGAATGGATATCTTTCCACAGGATCATGGAAATGCAAGTCAAAAACACAGTGAAATATTATTATGTCACAGTTAATATTGCTACTATAGGAGAGAAAAAAGAAAACCAGTGTTGGCAAGGTTATGGGGACCATGGAACCCTTGTGCACTGGTAGAAAGGTAAACTGATACAGCCATTATTTTTTCTCAAAAAAGAATGAAACTATAATTACCCTGTGATGCAGCAATCCCAGTTTGGGGTGTATATCCAAAGGAAATGAAACAGGATTTCAAAGAGACATCTGCACCCCATGTTCACTTCAGCATTGTGCACTGTTGCCAAGACACTGAAACAACCTAAGTGTTGCATGGGTGAAGATTATGTGGGTCATGGACATGAAAAGTCTAGCGAAAAGAATATAGTCAATGATATTGTAATACCACGGTATAGTGAGAGATGATGATTACACTTACTGTGTAATACTGAGTAGTGTATGTAATTGTCAAATAACTGTGCCGTACACCTGAAACTAATATAAGATTGTATGTGCATTATACTTTAATGTTAGAGAAAATGTGAATGTTATTTGGTTATGGAAAAGAAGGAAATTCTGCTATTTGTGTCAACATGGATGTAACTGCAGGACATTATATTCAGTGAAAAAAGTCAGAAAGAGAAAGACAAATACTGAGTGCTATCATCTATCCATGGACTTAATAAAAATAAAGAAGTCAACTCACAGAAACAAATAGTAGGATGATGGTTACCAGTGGCTGGGACGTGGGCACATGGAGAGATATTGGTGTAAGGAGAAGAACATTCAGTTATAAGATGAATAAGTTATGAGGGTCTAAGGTATAGCATGGTGACTGTAGTTATAATACTGTATTATGCTCTCGAAACTTGCTAAGGAAATAGATCTTAAGCTTGCTTCCCCCCCAAAAAAAAAAAAAAAAAAAAAAGGAAGGGAAGAAAGAAAAATTTTCAGGTGATTGTGAGGTGATGTGCTCATTAATTTGCTTGCAGTAATCATTTTATAAGGAATATGTACTATAAGTCATCAGATTGTACACTTTCAATATATGTAGTTTTATGTGCTTATTATACTGAAAAAATCTGGGAAAAATATTTGCAATGGTAAATACGAGGTTATGAGAATTTTGCCACCCTTCACTATAACTAATAAAAGTAATGCTTCTAGTTGGTAAAGCATGCAAGCAACCGACCAGACAGGTGCAATAGGCGGAGCCCTCCCTTGTTACCTTTTCCCTTCTCCAAGCCCTCCTCCAGGCCCACAGCTTGCCCCGCCCATCGCACCCTCCTGGCCAATAGCCAGCCGGCGGCCAGGCCGGAAGTGATGTGGACAGCCGCCAAGGTTTGGGCCTCCTGTGGCTTCTGAGGCCTCACTGGGAGCGGGGCGTGGAAAACTAGCTCTAGAAAATGAAAGCTGTAATAGTAGGAAGAAGAACAACGACCGAAAGCCTGGTGGAATAACGCGAAGGGTAGAAGCTGGGAATCAGAGCCCAAATTGTAAGAGAACAAATGGAGAAGACAGATAGCGCCCGAAGGTGTGTGTGGTAGGTCCAGGTGTGAGGAAGACGGTTTGCAGCGGCACAAGAGATGGGATGCAGGTGTCCCGCTCAGCAGGGGGACGGCGTGGGGACCAGCATCCCACGGGGTCGTGGGAAGAGGGAGGGAGCGAAGGGAGGGCCTGAAAGGAGACCCCAAGAGCCCGCGGAGTCCTGGATGCCTTGGCGGCGCCGGGCGCCATGAACCCTGGGAGCTCGGCCTTTGGCCCCGATTCCTGAGGAATGCAGTGGGGGCCCCATACAGTTCAATAGGGCGGGGTGGTGAGCTCTTGAGACTGACTGATCCCTGAAGCAAATATAGCGTTTCCTTCTGCAGCCTGTCCTCTTGCCGCCCACTCAAGCTCCCGGTTCTATGATAGCACGTGGCTGTCGTTTGCCTGATTTGATTTTTGAGCTCAGTGTCTGCTGAGCTGATGCACTTAGACAAGGAGGAGGAGTCCAGCGTGGCAGCTTGGGGCTAGAGACGGCAGAGAGCACCAGTGCCTGCCTCTGGTTGGGTCATCAGAGAGCTCACTCTTCTTTTATGGGGAGGGCTGGAGCTCTCAGCCCAGCTGGGAGCTAATCCCAGGCCTTCTTAAGCTATACTGTGCTGCACGTTCTCTCTTAGCTAGCTTCTTTCCTAACTTATCCTCAGTGGCTATTTTGTTTTTATTCTTCTGTCATGTTTAAAAGATTTTCTTCATTTACTTGAGGCAGAGAGTGAGACGGAGCCCCAGAGCAAGCCTGCAAACAGCGGGCATAGGCCAAGGGCAAGGGCAAGGGAGAGAATCTGAAGAGGTCCTTTCACTGGGCCCTGTGGGGACCCCGAGATCATGACCTGAACAGAACCATGCGTAGGAGGCTTAACTGGATCAGCCTGCAGGGGCTGCATATTTTTAAACATTTTGTCAAGATTTTACGTTGAAGTGATCTCTGTACCCAACGTGTGGCTCCAGCTCTCAACCCTGAGATCCAGAGCAGTCTCTGTGTCAGCCAGGGCTGGGGAAATCTGCCTGAACACCGAGGTTCATGTTCGTTACTAATGGCATGGGTAGAAAGGGTCTTTTTATTATTTCATTTTATTTAAATGTATATTATATTATTTATTTTATTTTATCTCAGTTTTATTACTTTTATTTTATTTCAATTTTAATTTGTTTCTGTTTTAGGATTAAAACAACTTCTGTGTTTCCAGAGCCTGGGCATCCCATAGACAGTATCACCTTTATTGCTGATGCTGGGTTTTGAGAGCTGTTCATTCCTGGGACGTGGGTGTTCATTCCTTTCTGTTGAATTTCCAGGAACACATTTCTCATTGACCTCGCTAGCTTTTTTATTCCTTGCGGACAGAAAGTGACACACCCAGTGTGTACACACTCAGAGGCCGTTTCCTAGGATCTGGAGTTTGGGGAGGTGATGTGGGGGGAGCCTGGAAAAGAGGCAGGGTTTGATCTCTACTGAACACTATTAGCACTGGCAATTCTATGATTGTAGTCAAGACGTCATAGTCATTTTCCTAGGAAGAGAGACGGTGTTTGGTTTGTGGGTTGCGTTGTGACCTTGTTTTTGTCTGTCCTGAGCAATATTGTCAGATGGCCTTGTTTTGTCTTGTTTTATCAAGGTCTCCAAGCAGCTTTGTCGGAGGTTGATATTCTGCAAGCATGATTATTTACTTACAAGCATGAGAAAATACAGAAAATACAGGCTGGGAGTGTCCGTTGCGGTGTGAGAGGCTGGCCTTGTTCGTTGTCTCTAGAAATCCCTAAAGCAGAAGAAAAAAAGAGAGAGCTCGGATCTTAACAGTTGTAGCTGTAGCTGCAAACCTGATGGGAAAGTATGACTTTGGCTGTGTCTTGAGATTCCTGTGTCTCAGTTTCTCGATTCACAATGGCTCAAAGGGACTTGTTCCTGCATGGGTTGTCCCAGGTGTGAAATCGACAGGGGAGGAAGGTTGATAAGAGCCAGAGGCCCGGATGGTGGTACACAGCGCTTTCGTGGATTCCCACCCCTCCGGGGCTATCGGGTCAAGAACGGCAGGCACAGGCATGTGCTCTCCTGTCCAGCCTGGGTCCTCCAATCACCTATGGCTTCGTTACATTTACATGGTGGTTTCAGTCCCCCAGTGGGGTCAGATTGCAATGACAGGTCCAGGAAGAACTGGGTTAGGGCCTGGCCTGCCCTTACTGACCAGTAGGTTGAGTTCCTTAGATGACTGGAGACAACGTCAGCTGAGACCACCTTAGCTATGACCCATACTCTGTGAGACAGGAAAAGAAAAGACACTGCTCAGCCCGATGCATTTGCCATCTCGAGGCCTTCCTGCTCTCCCATCTTGAGGGTGTACTTACTGTAGATCACCCGGATTGTAAGCCAACTGAGTATAACCTGTAGGGGTGTAGAATTGTGACAAAAGCATATTCCAGGGGAAATTCCTTCTGGCCATTTTTGTTTTCAGGGTGGAATCTCGATTGACCAGTGTCCCCTGATATTCAGAGGTGGGTTTCTGGAGGGGGAGTGAGGAGCCTGGACAGGGGAGTTTGCAGCCAAGGCCTGGCTGGGGGCTCTGCTGCTGTCAGCTGGTGGGGGAAATTCTCCTAATTTCTGTGGGCCTCAGTTTCCCCATGTGTAAATTACAGTTGATATTCAAATTCTCCCAAGTCCCTTCCTGCTCCAGTGTCTGCACGTGCACGAGGGACTGAGGTGCCTGTTATGGAGTCCTGGGGACTGGAGCCGGGACCTGACTTGGTCCCTTCTCTGTGTGTCTCCCACAGGAGCCTGGGCTGAGTCCACACTGAAGACAGAGAATGGAGAGAGGAGCTGGAAGACAGGATATCAGCAAGTCTGGAAGACGAGAATATCGCAAAGAAGAACAAGGCCATGGTGGTGCAGGTGGTTGCCCGAGGAGGGAAGAATAAGCCCAGGCGGAGTCCAGAAAACTGAAGGGAAACCGAGGAATGCATGAGGCAGCATGAGCTGAGGGGGATGACTCGGAGAGTCACACAGTCCACAGTGAGCCCGTGCCCCTGGGGCGGGGCCCCACAGGATGGATCGGGATTCGCTTGTACTGCTGGAGAACTGTACCAGTTCCCAGAGGAGGAGGAGGTGCCCACGAGCTTCAACCTTGGAGCCGCCCTTACGGTGGATGTGTCCAGGTAAGTGTGGGCCTAGGGGGATCAGGGGCATTTGAATTAGAGTTGCAGAGGTCCACCTTTCCTGCAGACTATTGTTGTAAGGTCAGAAACGACCACAGTAGGGGGCTCTTGCCTCTGAGACAGTGATACCAATAATATTCTTTGGAATGTATTGTGGTAAAGGGCTTTATGCACTATATATTTTGTCTATATATATGTTCAGGGTCTCATTTTTCCTTAGTCTTAGTCCTTAGTGTTAAGAGCGTGGAATTCTGACATCAAGAGGATTTCACTGGGGAGGTCAAGCAGTGAGTGGGAGAATGCAAACAAGATCTTGCAGCATGTGGGTGTCTCAGTTCCTTGAGAGTCTGCCTTCTGCTCATGTCCTAATCCCAGGTCCCCGGGATCAAGTCTCATGGTGAGGGGGCGGGACAGGGGGCTCCCTGCTCAGCAAAAGGGCGCAGGGGTAGGCCAAGCACTCGAATCCTAATGACAGGGTGGGCCTTTGAGAAGACTCCAAGAGGGCAGTCCCTTCTTCATCAGAGCGCATCGCAAGGGCATGTCACGGGACATCGAGCGTGTTGCGGCTCCTCTTTAAGGAAGGGGATTTGTTGCCTTCTGGGAGAAAGCAGAGAGCATTCCTGCAGGACATTCGGTCTAGGACTGCAGTTGAGATTCGAGATTTTCGACCACTTCTGTTGGATCGGGGAAGGGATCTTTCTGAGAGCTTCCGCAGTGCTTGGCTTGGTCCTTGGAGCCGTGAATACAGAGGTCAATACAACATCATTGCAACTGTCACAGGGCTTTCTGTCGAGTAAGCAGAAGTGATGAGAAGCGGGGGTGGGGTGAGTTCCTGGGAGGAAGTGGCCAGTGCTGTCTGGGGCATGATGTCAGTGGTTGTTCCAGTCTCTCACGGTGTTTTTGACCTACCTTGGCCCAGGGACCCTAGACTGGGACCAGATTTCCGCTCCTTGGGATACTGCCTGCCAACACCTGGGTTCCAAGGTGGCCCAAAGCAGCCGACACTTCCCAGGTCTCCGGAGGAAACTGCTGGTATCAGTACCTCCCGCCTCTGACTTGGCCAGCTGGAGAAATCGAGGCAAGTTCACAAAGTCTAATAGGGGTGTCCTTGTCCTAACGATCAGTGATGTTGTGCCTTTGTGTCTGAGAACTTCCGTGCTTTCCAGACTTCAGTATTCTCTCTCCATATAAAAATCCTGTAAATAGGGGCGCCCGGGTGGCTCAGTCGTTGAGCCTCTGCCTTCAGTTCAGGTCTTGATCCCAGGTTCCTGGGATGGAACCCCACCTCGGGCTCCCTCCTCAGTGGGGAGCCTGCTTCCCCCTCACCCACTGGCCGGGCTTGTGTTCCCTCTGTCACTGTGTCTCTCTCTGACAAATAATGTAATTGAAGGCTTCCAGAAATGTGCATAGTGGCCATATTGTAGATCAAGTAACTAAAAACAACAGAGAGGCCTGGAAACGATTGCTGGGGTAAATTAAAGGCAATCTAAATGAATAGAAAGACATCTATCCCATGCATAGATTAGGAGACTCCAGGTGATTGGAATACCAAATGAGTTTCATTCGGACTCACATGGGAGAAGACACATTGGGGGCAAATGTGCAAGCTAATTCTAAAAATGTATATGCACATCGAGGTACTGAGACTAGCAAGATGGCCATGAAGCCTTAAACTGGAGAAATCCACTCCATGTCAAAGCTCATCATGAAGCTATGGTCATTAAAGCACTACGTTATGGTATAAGTAATCACAATGTGTATATATATATAGGAACAAGAGGGACTATTGAGTACAAAATTTCCCCATACACATATACAATGTTTAAACTTTTTTTTGGATTATTTCTAAGTCATCTCTACATCCAACATGGGGTGCAAACCCACAACTCTGCAGACAAAGGTCGCTTGCTGCACCTATTGAGCCACCCAGGAACCCTGGGTGTTTGTTTGATTTTTTTTTAAATTATTTATTTATTTTCAGAAAAACAGTATTCATTATTTTTTCACCACACCCAGTGCTCCATGCAATCCGTGCCCTCTATAATACCCACCACCTGGTACCCCCACGCCCCCGCCACTTCAAACCCCTCAGATTGTTTTTCAGAGTCCATAGTCTCTCATGATTCACCTCCCCTTCCAGTTTAGCCCAACTCCCTTCTCCTCTCTAACACCCCTTGTCCTCCATGATATTTGTTATGCTCCACAAATAAGTGAAACCATATGATAATTGACTCTCTCTGCTTGCCTTATTTCACTCAGCATAATCTCTTCCAGTCCCGTCCATGTTGCTACAAAAGTTGGGTATTCATCCTTTCTGACGGTGGCATAATACTCCATAGTTTATATGGACCCCATCTGCCTTATACATTCGTCCGCCGGAGGGCATCTTGGTTCTTTCCATAGTTTGGCGACCGTGGCCATTGCTGCTATAAACATTGTGGTACAGATGGCCCTTCTTTTCACGACATCTGTATCTTTGGGGTAAATACCCAGGAGTGCAATGGCAGGGTCATAGGGAAGTTCTATTTTTAATTTCTTGAGGAAGCTCCACACTGTTCTCCAAGGAGGCTGCACCAACTTGCATTCCCACCAACAGTGGAAGAGGGTTCCCCTTTCTCCACATCCCCTCCAACACATGTTGTTTCCTGTTTTGTTAATTTTGGCCATTCTAACTGGTGTAAGGTGATATCTCAATGTGGTTTTAACTTGAATCTCTCCGAGGGCTAGTGATGATGAACATTTTTTCATGAGTCTGATAGCCATTTGTATGTCTTGATTGGAGAAGTGTCTGTTCATATCTTCTGCCCATTTTTTGATATGTTTGCCCGTTTCGTGTGTGTTGAGTTTGAGGAGTTCATTATAGATCCTAGATATCAACCTTTTGTCTGTACTGTCATTTGCAAATATCGTCTCCCATTCCGTGGGTTGCTTCTTTGATTTTTTGACTGTTTCCTTTGCTGTGCAGAAGCTTTTGATTTTTTAAAATAAAGTCATTGGTACACTTGACGAGGATAACCAAAGACTTTTACTAAAAGTAACTGGAATGAATGAACATCTACTTAATACTATGTTAACATTAAAACCTACTTAGCACTATATATCGATGGTAGTTGAAGAAGTAAAAGTAAATGTTTTTTTTGTTAAAGATTTTATTATTTATTTGTTGGAGATAAAGAGAGAGAGCAAGCATTCACAGGCAGGGAGAGATGCAGGCAGAGGGAGAAGCAGGCTTCCCCCCTGAGCGGGGAGCCCGATATGTGACTCGATCCCAGGACCCTGGGCTCATGACCAGAGGCCACGTCAGATACCCGACTGCCTGAGCCACCCAGGTGCCCCAAAGCATAATTTTCAAGCACAGGGTCTCACGTCAGTAGCCAGTGTTGACAACATGATGCTCTTAGCCCGTTGTGATGGAATTTTTCCCGGAGGTTTCGGGCAGGAATGAGGTCTAGGTAAAGGAAGCACCTTTGCAGAAAGGTATAGGCACGAATTGGCAAATGGGGGCGTGGGGTTTGGCGTAGAAGAGGACTCTCCCTGAGACCTGCCTCCAGCCCCCATAACAAGGGGTTCCGGGGCCAGTCACAGGGGAACTGGGTCCTCCGTGTGCCTTTGTTTCTTCATTTGTGAACCAGGAAAAAGGAAAGCTCCCATGAACAAGTGGACTGTGAAGACTAGAAGTGCTAATATGTAGGAAATCATGCGTCTCAAGAACTCTAAGGGACGTCCATGATCTCAGGGAGTTTCCAAACTGACTAAACACCGGACTTTAATAAGAAGATTCCAGACCCCACGTCAGCCCACTGAATCAGAATTGCTAGAAACCAAAAGGACGAGGTTGCATTTGTACTAACTCTCCGAGGCTGTTCTGATACAGTGATGAGTATATGAGTAGGGAACACTGAGTCGTATAACGTTCCTCTAAAACAGCAAAGTGGGAATAGCAGAACGCGGATCTTTTCTGTCGAGTCTCTCCGCCAGAGGAGTAAAGGAGGAGGACTCTGCAATGGAAGGAGACCTGGCCCACCTGACCCCATTTAATCTTCACGCAGATTCCATGTTTGATTAGAAACAGGCCGCCAGGTGAATGGCACGAGGTCAAGTCAAAGGAATCTATCAAGCAGTGCTCCATCTTCTGAAACTTGTGTTTACCTTTCTGAAACTTGAATTTCAGTATAGTTATCTTACAGTGTTAACATAAGTTTCAAGAGTAGAATGTGGTGATTGAACATTTCCATACATTGCTCAGTGCTCATTCGCACAAGTGCACTTGTTGACGCCCTCTGCATTCCCCGATTCCCTGGTCCCCCTCCCCTCTGGCTACCACCAGTTTGTTCTCTCTAGTTAAGAGTCTGTTTCTTGGTTTGTCTGGCGCCCTTTTCTTTTGCTCTGCTTATATATTTTGTTTCCTACGTTCCACATACGAGTGGAATCCTACGGTATTGAGCTATCTCGGACAGACTTAATTGATTAGTACAATATACTCTAGATGCCCCTGTCTCATTTCAAATGGCAAGATTTTATTCTTTTCTATGGCTGAGTAATATTCCGTGGTATAAATATACCGCATTGTCTTCACCGGTCATCTATGGACGGACATCTGGGCTCTTTCCAGAATTTGGTTATGCATGCATTCGTGCTTACTAGTGCTTATGTATTTCTGAGAGTAAATATCCCGTAGTAGGACTGTTGGATCGTAGGGGGGTTCTGTTGTTACGTTCTTGAGGAACCTCCATACCATCGTCCACAATGGCTCCCCCGGTTTGTGTGCCCAGCACTAGGGCAAGAGGGTTCCCTTTTCTCCGCAGCCTTGCCCACACTTGTTGTTTCTTATGTTTTGGGTTTTAGCCATTCTGACGGGGGTGAGTGCATATCTCATTGGTTCTTTCTGTTGCTTGTTTTTTGTTTGTTTGTTTAAGATTTTACCTGCTTCTTTGAGATAGAGAGTATAAATGGGGAGGAGTCGAAGAAGGGGTAGCAAGCTCCCCACTGAGCAGGGAGTCTGATGTGGGACTCGATGCCAGTGAAACGTGGTCCCTATGACATAATCAGAAGAGCAAGGAAAGCAACGTACACATAGAGGGGTCATCTAGGAGTCAGGGATGTTAAGTTCTTGAGGAACCTCCGTACTGTTTTCTAGAGTGGCTGCACCAGTTTGCATGGGCACCGAGAGTGTCAGAGGGTTCCCCTTTCGCTGTACTCTTGCCACAATCTGTTGTTTCCTGAGTTGTTACCTGTAGGCATTCTGACTGATGTGAGGTGGTATCTCACCGTGGTGTGGTTTGTATTTCCCTGGTATGGCACTCTTACTTTCAACACTCCGTAAAACTGGTGGTGCAAGTACTTTCTATTCAGTGAGGATGTCCTCGTATGCAGGCAGTAGAGAAAGAGTATTGAATATGCAACCCTCACGGAGTCCTCATTCCCTCCCTAGGAGTCCTTTGAAGTGAACTTCCCCGGATGAGAGATGACAGAGGAGACTTTGACTTTCAAACAGCTGGTCACTGTTGAATAGACTTACTGGCATTTGTACGACACAACTCTGGGAGTGGAGTAGGTGGAAAAATAGGATGTAGATAACATCTGTTTCACTGGGCGGGAACAGTAGTATACCAGGTCAGGTTGATACAGAAGGAAAGGGAAAATACAATAATGTCAAAAGTTTGAGGTCGAGAGATCCCTTCACACTGACAAACTGAAGGGGAGAAGTTTGGCAAGCTCATAGGGAACCAAACATGTCCACGGACTTTCGGTGTAATGCTCAGCCCTACGTATACGACCTTCCTAAACGGCAGACAGGCCTATAGGCGCACAGGTGCACATGCAGAAAAGAAAAGAAATACCACAGAGAGCTAAACACAGAAACATGTCCTCCCGGTAGGGTACATAGAGCCTAAAGGTGATGGAGACTCAGTGTAACTGTGACGATGAGAACCAAGCACATGTCCATGAGCATGTGTCCCGATCCTCCAAATGACCATGATAGGGAGAGCTTAGAGCATCCAATGTCAATAACCCACAAGTTCATAGTGGTTGTCCGAACCAAAAACTTTAATGACATAGAAGGGGGACAGAATGTTCTTTTCCACAGTGCAGTGCCGTCCAATACACATTGTATAGATATCCAAACATCAGAATTCTTCCAATGTACAAACACAGATAGGGTTAGGAGATACCACAGGGAGCAGTAAAAGATGGCAACATGTTAGAGAAAGTGGTTAAGAGGAGAGGCTCGTCACCCATCCTCAGGGTCCACCACGTACCAGCTTCCCAATTTCAGAAAGCAAAGCATGTGTCTTGCTGTGAATAGATCAATCTGATAGGTACTCTATAGCAATGCAACCAAAGCTGCTCTCACAGGAGTGGTGATGGGCACACTGGACCTTCTTGGTCTCCGGGTAGGCTAGCCGGGACACATGCAGCATTAACCATGGAGTGTCCTGGCCCAAGGCACAGGCTGAATTTAATCAGGAGGAACTGACCAGACAACTTCAGAATGTAGGCCATTAAGCTAGACATGTGGCCTGTCCCCTAAAAAAAGGAAATGTCACCACCACCGGAGACAGCCACCTAACGGTGAGGAGATATTTTGGGTTCTGAAGGAGTAAGAAAATACAGCAACACATTCTTGTCGTCCTTTGGAACCCAACCTATCTCTCCTCCATGTTGCTGTCTCTTATTTGTGGTGACAGGGATTTGTGAAGACAGACAGACCGGTCATCTGGTTCAATGGTCCACATCCTGAAGGTGTCTGATAACTCCCTCGTGCTCAAATTCAGGCTGAACGTCTCCAGGAAGAACAGGATGTAGTCAATGCTGTGTGCTTCTGGCATAGTCCAGTTGGTGGCCCAGAATGTCCAGTGTGACATGTGGCCTCTTCCCGTGGTGCTGCTGACTCTGGTTCTCTGCAGGATGGAATTGAGAGCAGCAAGACTGAAGGTCTCTGGAAACGGGGGTGTGATGTAGGCAGGCATTGGTCTCCTGAGGGGTTTATCACAACTGGAGCTGAAGGGCAAGAAACTCTCTCCTCCAATGGGTCTCTTGCAGTAAAAATCATCGAGAATGGCTTGGGATTGTGATGTGGATTCTCAGCAAAGTGTCTCTCCCGTGCTCTCTTTGGGCTTTAACTTGATGTGCTGCTTTAGATTTCCTTTCATCCAGTGGAAAAAGAAGGGGTTTTAGGATGAAGTTTCAGGATGGGGTTTTCATTCACAGAGGCCTCTCTTTTCTTAGTTTCTGCAGTCTTTGGCATCTGAGAGAGGAAGAGTGAGAGAAATCAAATGTGAGTCTTGGTCAGATGCTACTGGTGGCTGAGCCTGGAGGGGTGGTGGCCAGGTGACAGAGGGCAGGAGCAAGCTGAAGGCCTCTCCAGAGGAGCAGCTGCAGGGGGAGCTGCACCCAGGCAGAGGGGGAGTTGAGAGCCCCAAGTCAGAAGTCATACCTTCACGAAACCGATAGGCAGCCTGTGTTGGAGGATGCAGGGGCCCCTGGGCTCCCCCAGCAGGGGGCTAGTGATGTCCCAGCTCAAAGCTGCTGTGAGCTTTTGCCAGATCCCAACTACCTCCTCCTCTGCAGCCACTTCCCCCTTGAGCCCCTCCATCAGAAGCCAAGTGATGGCTTGCCGACGCCTCCCGGGGAGGTGGGCACCTAGCACGCACCACGCGCGTTCCGAGACAGGCTGCTGCAGGAAGCAGGGGACCCGTGGCAGCCAAACACATCCCCTTTTCACCCTTGTCCCAGTCTTCTGAAAAGGAGGCCAGGCTTTGGAATGAGTCCTAGATTGGGAGAGCCCACAGGGGCCTATGAGTATCTCCAACTTCTTTTCTGCCCTGTGCAGAGGAGGAGCTGTGGCCCCAGGGGCTAAGGACCCCCGAAAGCCATGTGACCTGTGACTGAAAAGCCTGGGCTGAAAGCCAGGCTCAGGCCCTGTGCAAACCTGTGGTGGGGAGGGAGAGGACAGCCCCTGATCTGCAGGTGTGGGCAGGCAGTAGATACTGATGGTCACTTTTGGCCTCCCAGGAACAAGCCCAAAGGTGCTGAGGGAAGAGCCCGGGGAGGAGAAACCCCAAGGGGAATTCACAAAGGACAGCCTGGGTGTTATCAGGGACACTTCATTTTCCCTCAGGGACAACAAGGGTCTCTGAATGTTATCTCACACAGGATAGACCTTGGGGCATTTGTAGGAATAGTCTGAGTAGGTATAAGCTTCAGCAAAGTGTAAAGGGCACATGGAGAAGGATTCATGTTTGCTTTCTAGATTCTCATCCCTTCTTCCCCCAACTTTCCATAAGCGTAGAGCCTCTCATGGATTCCAGGGGTGTTCTGATGGGCCTGCAAATGGATAGATAGGAGAAGGAGTCCTGAGATTGTTTCCTGAGATGTTGTATAATGACACCATAGGATTCTTTTCTTTCAATCTGTCGTGGACCTGTCGGGGAGCTGGCAAGTCCTCGTAGTGACTTTGTGAACCATGGTTTTGATTGCCACAGGAAGCAAGAAACCTGAAATTCCTCAACCTCGATCAGGGAAGGGATCATGTTTTAGACACTGGGTTTCCAGGCAATATTCCTTCCTCATTGTATCGTGTATGATAGGGGCTGAGGAGAAGCTTGACCCACCAGCTGGGTCCCAGGTGAGGGTTCTGTGTCCACCTAGCTCAGATTTCCTGAACGTCCCAAGAGGAGAGTGCATGTGGCAGTGACTCATTGAGACCTCGGACCTGGGAGGAGGAGGCTTGGAATTGGAGAAGCAGGGAAGGAGGGCAAGGAAGCCAAGAAAGCGTGTGGTTTCTGGCAGAGCTCTAAGTGTTTGATGGGTGTAATAATGCTGCTCTGCTGAGGAGGGCCATGGGGCCTGCTTCGCCATGGGCGTGGAGAGAGGGGAGAGGGAATCCCAGGGCAGCCCCGGCAGGAACACAGCAGAGTTGAGCTGCATCCCGGTGATGGAGACCAAGGGCCGGCAGGGTGGCAGCCCCCATGCGAAACCGGGGAAGCACCAGCTGTGGGAATGGCCGAAGGAGGGAGAGCAAGTGAAGAGACAGTGTGTGTTTGGTCGGGGGTGTTGGAGGGGTGGAGCTCTAATCAGCAGGAGAACAGTAGGAGTCCATGCCCCAAGCGCCAAAGGCATGATTACCTCTGGGCCCTAAGCTTGAAGACCAGGGAATCTGCATGCCAGTCTCCACTGGCCAAACTGCAGTATTCTCTTGGGAATCTTCTGTTTCATGACACGGAGGGCTTTCATGTGGCCATGGATTTGACAGCCATGCTGTCTGTCCCTCGAGTCCTCACCAGCATCACGCTCCAGCTTGGGAGGGTTCTTCATGCACATGGAAGCATCCAAAGCCAGTTCTGCAAGGAAAAGCACATCGACAGGATCCGCTGTGATTCATGATCTTTCTGGACCTCCACCTCCATTGATGTCAAAGAAGGACAGTGGCCAGAATGAGAAAGGCCGTCTGACAGATCACAGGCCCGTGGACACAGTTTGATTACTTCCGGTTTTGGCTCTCTCTCTCATACTCAAGTAAGGCTCACTGGGCCAGGAGGCCAACGGGTTCCCAATGGACAAAAGTGAAAGCACGAGAAACGATCGGTAAAAAGAAACAGTTCTGGGAAAGAGAAGTTTCCACACACAAGGAAATTGTGCTGGAAAGAGGCTGTACTCTTGTCGAGAAGAGACTGTAGAGCGAAGCAAAGTCTAGGTTGCAGGGAAGCCTTTCGGGGTCAACCAGGGAAGAGCACACTGGGGAATGCATACAACATGCATCAACATGGCCAGCGTTTCATACCTGTGCACTACGTATAATATACACACCGAATAGACAACATGTGTGTGACCTAAGATAGAAATGTCTGTGTCTGTATGTATATATGTATGTATAAGGGAGTCAGTGATTAATGAGGGATTTGCGGACAGGCCCAGAGCATTCTACCCCCGCTCTGCTCAGCTGCATCGAGCAAAAGAAAAGACACGGAATGCAAAAGAACGAGAAAAGCAGTGGTGAGAAACAGGTGACCATGGACATGTTCCATGGGGGAGTCGGTGGGAACAAGTCAGAGTAAAAGCATCTGCCCCAGCGTGTAATTGTGTATTCACCCCCAGCTGATAGGATGAAACCTAATCCCCCAGTGTGATGGTATGATGGGGTGAGCCTTTGGGAGGCAGCTCCTCCCCTAGAAGGGATTCGCGCCCTATAAAAGAGACCTCACGGGGTTCCGTCGCCTCTCTGCACTGTGAGGACAGAGCCAGAAGGCAGCCACCTCTGAGCCAGGAAGGCAGTGTCACCAGGCCCCGAATGTGTCCCTGATTGATGGTGGTTCTGGCGCGCCTCCGGAACGGTGAGATACCGATTTCTGTTGTTAAGAAGTCAGCCTGTCTGAGGCATTTTTGTTATTATAAGCAGAGCGGACCAAGGAGCTGGCATGGAGCTTTTTTTCTTGCTCAGGCCTCCATGGGAGGTGAGTCACAGAGAGAGGGAGGGGGCCAGCGGGTCGGGGCAGGACGGTGGGCGCCAAGGAGAAGTGACAGGCCGCAGGGAGAAGACAGTAAGGAGGGTGAGTGCTAAGGCCCTGGTCCGCGCTGGGCTTCCCCGAGCACTCACTGAGCTCTTTCTCCAAGGCCCTCCCTGGTGCCACAGTGCTGCTACTGATGTGGCCTCCCCCTGGGAACGGCATCTCCTCAATTCTCAGGGAGGTCAGCTCCTGACCGAGGAGCCCCAAGGCACCCCAGGCTCCAGGAAGGGACTCTGAGTGCTGGTGGGGAAGGAAGACAGGATGCAGAGGAGGGTGGAAACGCTCAGTCTTCAGGACATCTGAGCAGAGGTGGATCCTGAGGAGCAGGAGGCTGGGCATGAGGCCCCGGAGATGAAGGGAGCAGATGGACTAGATGGAGGACCCGAAGAGAGAGTGACCTGTATACTTCATGGGGTAAAGTGGACCCTTCTCAGCTTAGAAAAGGAAAAAACAAAAATCAGTAGTACGCGGTGTTGCGAGGCCAGTATTTCTACAGTGTCTGTGAGCACCGAACAGGGCAGATGGGCTTGACGATGCTGAAGGAGAGAAAACTGGGCGCATGAGCCTTTCTGAGAAAGGCAGGCAGGATGGGGTCCGGCGATAGTAGATCTGCCTAAAACTGCTCTTCCCCACATGAAACAATGCCCTGACACCATTTCCAAGAGTTGAAACCCCACAGGCATCTGAGGATTCGATGTGACAAATTCATACATATTGTCATGCAATTTTGTTGCATCAGGGCCCCTATGAATTGTATTTCATGTTCCCAAGAACAATGAGACGGAGACCCCATTTTTTGTGGTTTTCAGTAAGCGGACTGAAGGGAAAATGCATGAGAAGAGGCGGAAGTTGGCCAGTTATACAGCCAGGAAGTGGCAAGGCCAGTACCTGGTTCAGAGCTGATACTGAACACCAGGCTCTTGCTCACCTTGCTGTATTGCAGCATCGTGGGGGCTCAACCTCATCCCATTGCTACCTGTAGCCACAAGTCTGTGATGACCAACACAGGGTCTAGAGCTTCCTAGTCACCTTCCCTCTCACCTCGGAGCAGTGGCGGTTGGTCCCCAGAACCCATGTTGGTGCCCAGGCTCCCGATGGCAGAGGAGAGGCTGAGCCTGGCTCTGTTGTCACCACGGTCCAAATGCTGGTCCAGCTGCAGTTGCAGGGAATCAGCCACCGGGGTGCTTGGCTGTGTCTGTGCCCCGGAACTTTGCACCTGTGCTCTTGGGAAAGTCAAGTTTCCACTGGATGGCCCTTGGTGACAGGGAGACTGCATCGGAGCTGAAGCGAGAAGAGATTTCAATGGGATCCATCCCAGGGCTCCTTAGCGGAGTGCTCTCAGAACACCCATGTCTGATGCCCCCGCCCCTCTGTGAGACCACCCTGGGAGCAGGTACAAAGGCAGGCATCATGGCTATGAAGGAGATGTCCCCATTGTCTCTGAGCCTGTGGATGCTGTGTTGGCAGGTGACCAGGCTGCAGAGTCCCTGAGGTGAAAATCACCCCCTGACTCCGCAGGGCCTTCGGATGGGCCCAGTAGCTCACGCCTATCATTCTGTTCATAGTAACCTTGGTGTGAGAGCCTAGAGAGAAGTTCCTGGAGAGTTCTCAGGGCTTGGGAGAAGGAGTTGTCCATGTGTAGTGGCAACAAAGAACGGGGGAAGAAGTTCAGCCTCGAGGCTTCAGGTACCCCTAGAAGAGGGAGTTGCGGAAAGGTAGCACGGGCCAACTTATGGGGCCTTTTCCCAGCTCTGAAGCCTTTTGAAGCTTCTCATCTGCAATTTCTGTCTGCCCTTCCGTCCGTCCACTCATCTGGATTCTATTGCCCCTTGGAGAATGCTAAATAACCGTGTGTTTCATTTGTGCCTCCCAAATTGCTGTAATGCTGAGGATGCCTGGTCTCTTTGGCCCTCGGGGAGGACGGGGAAACTCGGGAGAAGGTAGTCCTAGGGCGGAAAGGCTGTTACTGTCCACGTAAGGTTGAGGGACAAAACATTTCTTAGGCAGTTTCACTGTACCATATTGATCCAATAAGGAACATCATGGACTCCTTGCTGGCCCTAGCACATGTTTTGTTCAGCAGAGAAAGTCTCCTAACAGGGCCAATTTTTCTCCCAGAAGGGAGGTCCAGAAAATAGCCTGAGCGGGAAGAGACGGGAAGTGGATTTTGGCCTGCGCCCCTGTGTGAGCGTGGCCGGAAGGGGGTCACACTCAGCAGGCTCCACGTTTCTGAAGATCCTGGAGAGGGAAACAACTCTTTGCTTTGCCCCTGAATGATGCCCGTAGCCACGTAAGGTGCACAGGCTGCTGCTCATTTAGAGGGCATTATGCCACCAAGAGTGGACACGTGACAGAAACCGTATCCAAGCTGGGAAAATATCACTGATGCTGCACAGAGGGTGAAAAGCCCACCATCCACGGGGGAGGAAAAGCGGGACTAGAGCTTTGGCTTCACTGAATCCATGGGACAGGGGACAGACAGGACTGGGTGCTCAGGATCTTCCATGTAAATGCTCCAGAGGAAGGCCAACACCCGGGGAGAATGAAATTTGAGCTCAGCAGAAACAGCACAGACGCTGCCCATAGGGAGCAGCCGCATAGCAGTGTGGAGACCAGAGAGCTTGCAAGAAGATACACAGGACGTACAAGTGGCCATAGAATTTCTTGGGTCTAAAAAGTCTCTTCTTGGAAATAAGAGGCCTGTTACCAAGATGCCTCCAGGTGAGAGAGCGGTGGCTGAGGTTTTGTCCCTTTCTCTCCATTTCTCCTCTCTCACCTTACTTGGTCCCAACAGCCTGCTGCTTGTGAGGGGGCAGGGGACACAGGAATAGTGTGGGACAGAAGGAAAGGAAACTTGTCTGACCCACATGATGCCTTTTCTTTTGAAGTAGGCTCCACATCCAGTGTGGATCAGAACGTGGGTCTTGAACTCAGAACCCTGAGAGGAGGACCCGAGCGCAGATCAAGAGCTGGAGGCTTAACCCCCGGGTGTCCCAGTGTTTTGAAAATAAAATCCAAGAGCATATTCAAACCAGTATGGGTCTACAGGGCCTGTTGGCAGGGATGCATCTCTCAGCCTATTTATGTTGTTGTATACAGAGAAGACAGGCTTCCTGGGACCCTCCCTTCCCAGGAAGTTTGTGCCCCTCACAATGGGGTTACTTACCATCTACATCCAGACCCTCGAAGGTTTCCTCCTTGTCACGTGTAGATGAGGCACTTGTACAAGGCCTCCAGGTGTCTGGCAGGTGATGGCCAATTGAAGAAGTCAAATGACATTCATCCAGAGAGTCCTGTGGGACGTCATTCTCTTCTACCACGGGCAGCTCCGTGCAGAGCCTCGAGTTACAGGGAGGACTGGAGATGCAACAGGAAGGCTGAGTCAACATGGAGTCCCAGTGGTTTACGGCAGCGGGGAGGACGGTGTGGTCACAGAGAACAAACGGGAAGTCCCCATCAGGGGAGAGGAGCCATTCTGCCTCCCTCTGGGGAAGGGTGTGGATGAAGCAGGGATAGATCAGGGAAGGAGAGAGGGAACCAGAGCAAGAGGTGGTCAGAGCATGGCCAAAATGGGAGTTTAAAGGAAGAGAGTCTGAACCTCCCCAGTGCACCACCGTCCCAAAACAAACAGCACACTCAGAAAACAAGAAAAGCAGCACCAGCACTTTGGCCTACGTCTTGTTGAAATTTGCAGAAAGGAGCAAGACCACCCCAGGCTATGGCAGCATTGGAGATTCCTAGAATGCTTGTGTGTCCCACGAATTTTATTTTTTTCTAAACAGTTGTCTTGCCATGAATTCCTACCCACGTCATAATGCAAAAGCAGCAGAGGTAGATGGCATCTTTGGCCTGATTTGGATCAAAGCGTGACCGTGAGAAGGCAAGAAGTCCAGTGTGCTTAATATACTTGCATCAGGGGACTGCAGACTCCAGGCTTGGGAGGGATTGAGAAAGGGGCTTATAGTAGTGCCCCAGAAAAGCAGAAACCATTGCTAATGGCCCGTTTTGTGCATGTGAGAATGGGTGAGAGAGGCATATTTAGCAATTTCTAGATTTGCCTAGATCACCAGATGTCACCATTGAATTAAAGCCCATGAATCTTCAGAGTTACCTGGGGCATATCGGGTCTTGGTCTTCTACCTCCAAAAGATCATTGTGATTTTCTACAACTAAAGAGAGACAGGGCCAGTCACATTAAACGGAATGGCATCGGTACGTTAAAATAAAATATCCGCTGCAGCTAACACTCGGGCATAATTTTCCTTAATGGGGCAGAGGGTAGTGTGAGAGAAACCCTCCAGGAGGCCTCCGGGAGTGCCTTGGTAATGTGTCACGGTTTGCTTTCCTTAGGCCTCGGGCACGAGCTCCCTGATGTGGTGGGGCCACATGGAAAGAGTCTGTGTAGAGTGAAACGTGTGTTTTACCATGGATTCTGGGGGAGAGCTTGTCTGAGTTTTAAAAACGTACTGCGTCCTTCTCACCTTACCTTATCTCATGAGATGCTCTAGGTGTGATGGTTGAAAGGCATTTAGACATAGAGACCAGACTGATGGATTGAATCTGCAAACCCTCAAATCAAGAGGAATCTTGTGTGTACAATTCCTTCGAGTACACAGACGTGGGAGCCATGCATGGGGAGGGGGAATGGCCGGGCTCAGCCTTGCTCAGGGAACCATTCAAGCAAGCTGATGTCAGAGGTGTGGATGTCCTGATACGGCTGTGATGACTCACTGAATCAGAGCAGTCAAACCAGGGAAACGACAAAGCCAAAGATGCAGGTAAAGCTGACAGCATCTTTGAAAAGGGACAAAGAAAACAAGGTCCATTGTATGGGTATAAAAACGAGAGCCCTGGAGATGAGGAGAGACAGTTAATGGAAATCAGGAGCAAAGACACCTGCGGCGTTGCATCACAAATGTGTGTGGGTTGTGATATCTACCTTGACTCCAATGTCCTAACGTATATCAGAAGACATAAGCAGAGCCTGGGATGAGGAATGAAGGGCGGGTCTGTGCCTCACGTGATATCTGTGCTGTAAAGACTGGCCTAGCGCCTGACTGGGATCCCTATATCTACCCAACTCCTACACAGCAATGGCACATCTCAGCGTAAGCAGAGGTTGGAATAGCAAACATAAGGGGTCAGCGAGGGAGTCGAGTTGGAGCTTTCTCAGCTTGACAACGGAGGACTCACTAGCTACTTCCAGAGCAGAAGAACTGTCCATATCATCGAAGGAGTTTCTGTCAGCCCTCGTAGAGGTCCCATGCAGGTCAGCCAGGTCACGAAAGGCTGAGTGAGTCAAATAGCATTGATCCAGGGAGTCCCATGGGGGATCCTGCTCTTCCAGCTCTGGCAGACACAGACTGGGCCTGGGAGGGTGGGGAGATCAGAACATGAAAACAAGAAAAGGAGACACCCCATAAAACTACGCTTTCAGATGGGAGGCCGAGAAGTAGAGTCATAAGAAAGGAGCACAGCCACTACTCACCGCAGAAACTACCCTGCTGTTTCAGGGACAGAGTATGGCTGCTAGGGGGAAGTACAGATAGCCAGAGAACAGAAGGATCTCAGGGTAGAGGCGACAGATCTAAGCTTCTGAGCATCAAACTCTGAACCATGGTGGAATAGAAGTCGAGGCTCAGAGTATACATCGACCATTTTAAAGGTGGCTTCGATGCTTTTGCATAAATTCTGTGGCTGTTACGTTTAGGGACCTAGTGAACACAGGATGCCTTTTCAAAGGCATCCTCAGCCTGGAGCGATCTCGTGTCCTCAGTGCCTCTTTCTCTAAGTACGGTGACGTGATATGACGTGACGTGACATGTTTCCTAGGTATTCTTTTTCTACAGTGTATCCTTAATGCGGTAAGACCGCGGAGGGAGACACAGCTCTGCCTCTCTCTGTGGATTTAGTGAAAGAAGAGAAGAGGGCAATGCTGAGAATCCCACCGACTAGTCAATTCATGCAGGTCAAGTGACTGCAGGTGACTGAAATGGAGGAGTCCAAAAGGAAAGGAGACGTGTAACACAGGGAAGACACACATCATGGTTCAAGGAGAGGGTTTGTGTTTGGAGAAGGGATGAAAGTGATAGGTTTGTCAGTTTCTATTTGTTCCTTAAAATAGTCCTTCAATTCACCACTGAAGGAAGGCAAGGTTCTTCAGAATTACCTGGGGCCTAGGGGGTCTTGGTCCTCTTCCTCAAAAAGATCATTAGGACTTCCTAGAAATGCAGACAGACAGGGCCAGTCACTTTGCACAGATCACCACTTGTACATTAAAACCAAGCATCTACTACAACTACCATATGGGGAGAATAATCCTTAGCGGGGCAGAGGAAGGCATGGAAGAAGTCCTCCAGGAGGCCTCAGGGAGTGTCTTGGGAATTTGCCACAGCGTGCTTTCCGCAGCCTTCGGGCCCGAGCTCCCCGTAGTGGTCAGGCCACAGACAAAGGGTCTCTGTACAGAGTGACACATGTGTTTTCCTACAGGTACTGGGGAACAGCCTCCCTCGATTCTAAAACCTTATTGCAAACTTCTCTCATTACCTCACCCCATGAGATACTCTAGGTGTGATGGTTTAAGGACATTTAGACAGAGACCAGACTGACGGATCAAATCTGCAAACCCACAAGCCGAACGGAATCTTTTGTGTACAATCCTTTGCGCTCCACAGACATAGGAGCCATGCACGGGGAGAGGCAAAGCCCAGGCTCCGGTTTACTCGCGGGAAGCATCTAAGCCAGCTGATGGCAGAGGTGTTGATGGCCTCATACAGCAACGTTGACTCCGTGAAGACAGCCAACACAGAGCACACAGACAGTGGGGATGAGAGCAGTCAAACCAGGGAAAGGACAAATCCCCAGACCTAGGAAAGGCTGATGGCATCTCTGGACGGGCACGACAATTCAAGGGACATTGTATGGGAATGAAAAGGAGAGCATGGCAGATGAGGAGAGACATTTAATGGAAATGAGGAACGAAGACAGACACCTCAGCTTACGCAGCCGAAGGGAGTGTGAGTTGTCACATCTGCCTTGATTGCAATGTCCTAACTTCTGTCAGAAGCCCTAAGCAGGGCCTGGGATGAGGATCAAAGGGCAGGTGCATTTCTCAGCTGAGGTCTTTGCTGAAAAGGGTATCCCAGAGCCTGACTCTGATCCCCATGTCTACCGGGCTCCTACACAGCGGTGACACCTGTCAGCATAAGCGGAGGCTGGGATAGCAAACCTAGTGGGTCGGCCTGGTGGTCGATTTGGGGCTTTGTCAGCTGCACCATGGTGGACTCACTAGCTCCTGCCAGAGCAGAAGAGTTGTCAATGTCATCAAATGAGTTTATGCCAGCCCTCGTAGAGGTCCCTTGCAGGTCAGCCAGGTCAGGAAGGGCCGAGTAAGTCAGATAGCCTCCATCCAGTGAGTCTCCTTGGGCGTCCTGCTCTTCCACCTCTGGAAGCTTTCTGCTGGGCCTGGGAGGGTTGGAAGATCTGACCGTGAAATCAAGGAAAGGAGACACCCCAGTATCCTACCGCTGTTAATGGGAGGCCGAGTAGTAGAGTCGTGAGAAAGGAACGCCTCCCCGCAGAAACTACCCTCCTGTTTCAGGGGCAGGGTATGACTGCTAGGGGGATGTACATATAGCCAGACAACAGAAGGGTCTCAGGGTAGAGGCTACAGATCTAAGCTTCTGAGTAACAAACTGAAGGATGGTAGAATAGAAGTCGTGGCTCAGAGTATGCATCGAGGGTTTGAAAGGTGGCTTCGACACTTTTGCCTAAATTTTGTGGCTGTTACCTTCAGGGACCTAGTGAACCCAGGATGCCTTTTCAAATGCATCCTCAGCCTCGAGCGATCTCGTGACCTCAGTGCCTCTTTCTCTAACTACTGTGACGTGACGTGACGTGATAGGTTTCCTAGGTATTCTTTTTCTACAGTGTATCCTCAATGTGGTAAGACCGAGGAGGGAGACACAGCTCTGCCTCTCTCTGTGGATTTAGTAAAAGAAGAGAAGAGGGCAATGCTGAGAATCCCACTGACTAGTCAATTCATGCAGGTCAAATGACTGCAGGTGTCTGAAATGGAGGAGTCCATTAATGAACGGAGACGTGTAACACAGGGAAGACACACGTCGTGGTTCAACGAGATGATTTGTGATTGGAGGAGGGATGAAAGAGATAGGTTTGTCAGTTTCTAATTGTTCCTTGAAATACAGTCCTTCAATTCACCCCTAAAAGAAGCCAAGTTTCTTCAGAGTTACCTGCGGCATAGTGGGTCTTGGCCTTCTTCCTCCTCATGATTCAGTTGATATTCTGGAAAGAAATACAGTCAGCACCAGTGAGTAATAAGATCCCCTCTTTCCATTAGTAATCCAGTGTCTGATGAAATCCAGGTATTCAGGTATGCATAATGTGGGGACAGATTTAGTGAAAGTAATATTGGAAGGTGCCCTCCCGCATTCCCTTGTGGTTACTGCCTGGATTTCGGAGACTGAGCCATTGTGTACGAGATCATCATGACAGTGTCCCCCGTCAGAAATCGGTGTACACACTTTAACTTCTCTGTCCTCACAGATTCTGGGAAGTAAGCCTCCCTCTGTCCTACAAGGAGTACTGCAGTATTCAGCCTCTCTCATCAGAGGCCGAGTTGCGGAAGCCTTCGTGGCACTTTTACAATGAGCCTGAAGAGATGGAAGGCAACTACAAACCCTCAACTTCATGTGAGTCTTTGGGGCTGCACAGCATGTTGCCCCAGTTCATGTGGGGTTGGGGGGAATGCTAAGGCTCAGCTGTGCTTCTGGAAACACACGAACAAGGTATCAGTGAAAGTGCTTGTGGTGGGTTTTTGGAGAACCGTTTTGGAAGGCAAGCCATCCTAAAGGACTAGAGAATGGGGCCGAGAAGAGCAAAACCAGTTAACCTTGGACAAGAATGGCAATTGACTGCTTCAGGCTTGGGTTCCTCAAGGACCTGGCTCAGAGATGAAATGGACAGGTTATTAAAGGTGAGAAAAGAAATTTCATCCAAATGAGGTCTGACAGATACCTTCTCTTGTCCTCTTGCTGAGGTGAGTTGAGTGTGTGGTGCCTGACGTGGGCCCCGGGACCCGATGGAGAAGCCAGGGAGACATGGGCATGCCCTGGGAGTAGGAAGAGAGCAACGTCCCCAGACCCACCTGATGTCTGGGCTTAAAACTCAGTTCTAGAGCCCAGCTAAGGGCAGTATGTCTCTCCCAGGCCTGCCCACAGGGATGACCTCTCTGGGCACAGCAGAGGTCCGGGGTACAAAGAATAGGTGATCTGTGTGGGAGTCGTGTTCAGTTGGAGCTTTATCACCTTGACAATGGAGTACTCACTGGCCACTTGCAGAGAGGAACAGACTTGTGGGTTCTCCGGTGAGAAGATGGCGGAGCTCCTGTAAGGCCAGTAGGAGTCAGACATGTCGGGAAGCACTGAGTATGTCAGGTAGCGTTCATCCGGAGTGTCCCGTGAGGTGTCCTGCTCTAGCAGCTGTGTGGTGAGCCTGCAGGGTGGGGAAAACTGAACATTAACCTCAGAGGGATCTGAATGCTATGTCCTGTCTGGCTTTGACAGAAAGCAGAAGGGAGTGGTCCGGAAAGCAGAGAGGTTGAGCCATGAAAGAGAGAGAGAGAAATCTTCTTGTGTTTGTGCGACAAGGTGTGATTGTCACAGGGGTAGCAGATAGGAAGGACAATAAGTGCTCGCTATACAAGCCACCAAACTTGTGAAGAGACTGAATGATCTCTGTGCCGTCCAGCCATGACTCACTACGTACAGAGTCCCAGCATGGCGGCTTTCCCAACCCTTCATTCAAATGGCTTTGAGTTCGGCACGTAGTGGCCAAGCGGCGGCTGCTCCGGGGGTTAGGAGGCCGTCCCCGGGACCTCGGGCCGCAAAGGCCTCTTTCTCTCAATATTGTGGCGCGATAGAGGATGTTGTCTCGTGGCTATGATATTTTCATGCTATGCACACATGTCAGCATGCTAAATCGAACAGGCAGAAAGTAGACATGCAGGTCTGTCTAGAGCACAAAGTGGAGAATGAGTGAGGACAGTGAACCCTCTGACGTATTAGTTCTGACTTCGGGTTCCTCAACTAGAGAAGTACTTCAGAAACTGGGAGCAATCCAAGTAACACAATGAAGACCGAAAACGTGGTGAAAACGGATCATTTCTCATTGACCCAATGGGTAAGAGAGCTCTCTCTGTCGAGCACTTTCTGCTTTTCCCTGGTTGCCACTTTGGAATTCATAGCCCCTAAGTATTCAGAATTACCTAGGGGCAACGGAGTCCTGGCCTTTCAGCCCCTCCTGATCCATTTGGTTGTCTGCAAATAAACAGAGAGGAGTTACAGTTAGAAGATTCCCCTTCACAGATGCCCACTCCTATGTCCCATGTAGCTCAGGGCAGAGCTACAAGCAGCGTAATTATACAGGCACGTGTGAGACAAATCATCCCACAGAGCTTAGGTAGGGCCCTGTCACTGGGATTGCTCTCTTGAGTCATTCGACAAATGTCCCTGACGTGCCAGGCCATCCTCACAGCATCCTGTCTTGAGTCTGTGCAAACAACAAACTGATTCTTCTTCCCTGAGATTGTGGGGGAAGCAGTCCCTGGCTGCTTCCTAGAGGGTTGTTGCGGTATTTCGGCTTTTTCCACCTGAAATGCTGTAGGTCAGTGGTTTAACGGAATCAGCCATTGAGATTAAAGGAATGAATGAAATCTATCCAGCATCAAACCAGAATAATCTTCCAAGCTGCAAAGAAACGGGCTGTGTATGGGGTAGGGAAGTTTCAGGATCCTGCCTTGCTTCAGAGAAACATACACTGTACGATACTCAGTGTTGTTTCTTCTTCTCCTGCTTCTTCTTCTTCGTCATCGCTGTCGTCGTCGTCCCCCTCGTGGTCGTAATTTTCTGTAAAGAAATCCAGAATTGTCCCTTCAGCTATTTCCCACATCACTGCTCTAAGCCCTGCGGCTCCAATGGCCCGAGAGACAGAAGTGACTTTGCACAACTAGGGAGTCTTCTGAGTTGAGGGCAGTGTCATTAGGAATTGCTGTGACCTGGGTTTCTGATCCATCAGAAAGGTGTCTCTGATTTGGAGGATCAGCACCACTGAACCTGGGCAACTATTTCTACGGTCTCTTGTTGTCCATATCAGGGGATGCTCGTCCAGGGTCAATCTTGACTTCGGCAAATCGTGTCGTGCAGCATGCCCCCAGTCCCACCGCACGCACAGACTCTGTGCATTCACGGCTGTCACACGGAGCCTCTTCCTTGTCTTCATGACAGGACCACCCCCTGTCCCCCATCCCTCCACCGGGGATTTCATGGATAGCCATGTGGGCTTTGGTGTCTTCAAGGGGACTCTGTCTATGAAAAGTGTTCCAGTCTCAACTGGGTTCCCACCTCCAAGTCCTACTGCATCCAGTACCTCATCCAACTCCACACTGTCAGGGCCTTTCTTTTAGGTGTGAAGTGCGTTCAGTAATTTTCCCATCTGGTGACTACAGTGGCAACAAGTTTGTTTGAAGTACATACCAGATGAGGGAAGAGCTATGGAGAAAGGAAAACTCACTCTCTCCCCTAGGCTTAATACAGACCGGGCTGAGTCTGGGAAGCTCCCACTTCTGCAGGGATCCTTGCACGCTAACAAGGATCCCTCCTGTCACATTCCCCTTTCCGGGCTCTAACACTGGCCGATGCTTCCTCCTACCCGAAAGGCTGTGTCCCCTCAGGGAGGCAGCAGACAGGTGGACCAGGGCGACGTGCCCTTCCCCCCCCGAGCATTGCTCCTCTCTGCTACCACCTCCCAGTCCTGGTCCTCTCAGGGCCCCACGTGCGATGGGGAACCCAGGACAGCCGCTGCCAAGAGTGTGAGGGCAGGCGGGGCGTCTCTTGGCAGCCCAGGGACTCGGAGCAGCACAGTGCAGTCAGGGGTCTGTGGCCATCTCACCTGGGCTGAGCTTTCGGGCAAGGCACTTGGCCAGCCTGCGTCCCTCAGCCAGTTGCCCTTGCAAGCCCTGCCCTTGGGGATGCTCAGCGCCATCATGGATGAGGAGGGCTTCCAGGTGCTGAACGAGCAGCTGGGAAACCTCTTCCCCTTCCCGCAGCTTCTTATATAAGCGGGTCAGTTCTTTCGCCTGATCTCGCATCAACAGATGACATAGCCTAAGTTGGGAGAACACAGAGAATGTTCTAAAATGCAAAGGTGTGAACAATAGATAAGAGCTTTCATAGAGATTTCTAGCAGAATTTCCCAATGAGCCCTCAAAGCTGGATTCTGGCCTGTGTGGTGACGTGTCTGTGGCAGAGAAAGTAGAAGGTTAATCCAGCCTTCCTCTGGATCAGAGTGTGCTCCTGTTCATGCCCTGGACATCCCGTGTATCTTTCCTCCTGACCTCCAGAGCTCGCTTCAGAGACATGCCCCTTCAGCTGCTCACTCGGGGCACACGCATTTCCCTGGAAAACTCCCTAGGGGGCAGCGTGCCGTGAATGGACACAGTGCCAGACCCAGAAGCGTGGACAGTTTGGCTGGTGTTAACTGGTGTGCCAGGAGAATGGCAGCGTCCAAAAGACAGCATTTGTGGGAAGAGAGGATGGCAGGCTGTCGTCAGCCAGGGCTGACCATGTGAAAGGTAAAGCAAGTGTTGGTCTCGTAAGCTTGTTCATGTGCTCGCTGTGCCAAAGGTCACAAATGGTCCCTTGCCCCTTGAATTTGGTGATGTTGATATCCTTTTTTAAAAAGTTTTTAATTTTTAATTTATTCTTTAGCCTAACAGTCTTCATTATTTTTTCACCACACCCAGTGCTCCATGCAATCCGTGCCCTCTTTAATACCCACCACCTGGTACCGCAACCTCCCACCCCTTCGCCACTTCAATCCCCTCAGATTGAATTCCTTTTTAAAAAAAAGAGAATGAGGCTCTGAGTCACTGGAGTCCATCGTTTACCAATCACTGTGGTCTAAATCGTCTTAGATATGTCTGTATAATGTGCCTGCCATGACGGTTTCTGCCCTTCTCTGGGCCCAGACTTGTTGCTGCCACCAGTCAGAGGGGCCCACGGCATCCCTCCAGCCTCCCACACAGGGCCCTCCTTACCTGAGCTTCTCAGGCAACGTGTCTGCCCGCTTGCCTTTCTCACACAGCACCTTCTCCCCCAGCACGGATTTGATGAGGTCGCTCGACTTTTCACACTCTGAGAAACAGAGATGCCTGCCTCAGTGGAAAGCTGGACATGCTGCTATGCCCGCTGCTTTCAAGGGAGGAGGCAGGCTGCACCCTAGGACAAATAGAACCTGGCAACCGGGCCGTGTGCTGGGAGCTCCACGCCTCATTGCGGAGTGTCCCAACTGCTAGACACTGGATCGCTCCCCGTTTTTGAGGCCAGGAAAGAGCAGTCCCGAGATAGAGAGAGGAGCTCCACTCCATGATTAACTGGTATTTGGCAGAGTCAGAATTCGTATCCCCCGAAAAGCCGCAATCTTGGCCACACTAGCAAGCCTCGCTGCCTCTTCATTGAACACTAAGGAGGGACCTTAAGTAAAGCCCCCAGGATGCCAGGACCAACGGGCATCCCCTGAGCTGGGATTTCTATACTGCACAAGTGTCTCAATGGTAAAGCGTCAGCCAGATACACCAGTGTACACTAGAAGGCAGGAACCCAGAGAGACGTGAAAGGAACATGGCCCAATCCTAATCACATTTATGGAAGTAGAAGCAGTAGAATTATGAACAGAGTTTACATGCTTCCAGGCTTTGCTATGAGTGCTGTACGAGAATTTCCTCAGTATTCATTGTGACTGAGAGAAGTAGACCGCAGGACGGTAGTAGTCTAAGAGACAGGGAAACTGAGGCACAGGAAGATTAGGCAGCAGGGATTTGAGTCCAGGCGGACTGACCCAGAGCCCATGCTCTTCATCCCTCTGCTGAGTTACCTCCACCCCAAGCCCTTGGGTGGTAACTGTTTTCATCATCTTCACAACTGGCTTCCCTCAGTTAGGTTATCAGTTAGGTTTATCAGGAAAGTTGTAGACAAAACTTGGCTTGTCCTTCCATGAAAGGTCATCATCTCTTCACTTTCCTAAAGAGCAGGTTTCAATTCATTCTTTTTGCCGCCTCAGTTGTTTTCAATTCCCTTCTGTATGGAAGGCAAAGTGTGAGCAAATGGCAAAAATTCAGCCTCAGGACTCCTTCCCGTCATTGGGTTGTGCGCGTGCCCCGATCTCTGGGTTCCTTCTGTCTCTGAAGCCCCATCCTCATGAACAGGCAGCTGAGCTCCCCAATTCAGCCTGCCTGTGGGAGAGGGCCTAGCGCACCCAGTGGCTTGGGCGGTGTCTGGGGCTGGTGTCCCCCTCTCACCCTCATTCTCACTTGGCCAAGCATCTGGTGGCCTCGGCCTGGGCCTGCTGACTTTGGTGCGTCACTGAAGGTTCTCCAGCTCAGGGGTAGAGAGAGGAGGTCGCACAGATTGTCTTATGTTCCCCCAAATGCTGCCAGCCTTACCACCGGGCTTCAGATGTCCTGCGTGGGCTTGGAAGGGAAAAGCATAAGCACGGGTTCCCTCTCACCTGGGGAGTCCCTGTGTGGATGGCGTCCCTCATGGATACCGCAGTTTCGGGGAAGGCAGGCCCCACTTCCTTCTCCTTGACAGCACGTAGTGTCACCCGCTGTAGTCCTCCCTCCTCCCCACGACCCCGGTGCCGCCTTGACCATCAGCATATTTCCTCAGTGCAGCCAGCTCGGTGCTTTGCCGGTGGGACACCCGATTGCCGAGACCTGATGGAGTTCTTAGTCCTACGGCAACTGAGATGAAGGACTGCTACAGGACAGACAGGGTCCTCACAAGACCAGTCATCTCTGGGTCTGCCCCAGGAGTCAAGAACTGGGATGGAAACTCTAAGCCACCCTATAGGTCACTGCTAACATGGGGAGGATGCTAACATACTTGCCTTGGTTTTCCCATCCTCAGCTAACAGAGGGCAAATTCCCACTTCACCTTTCACGGACTGTGGTCAGAATGAAATTTGTGTTGTCACTGGAAATGGGGGAGAGAGCATCTGGAGAGGCTTTGCATTTCTCAGAAGGAGAACACAGAGCTATGGCTTTGGGGACCAAGACTTGGCAGGACTTACTGTATTTCCGCAGTTGGTTGGCCAGGGAGTAGGCCGTCGCTTCGGATACAAGGAATTTTTCCTTGAGGTCTAGGAAGTCCTGGGTGGATTTTTCCAGCTGTGACCGAAGCTGCCAGTTGACTTCCTGGAGGCTGCTTTCTGCCCCTGCCTCGGACAGAGGGCCAGGATGGGCTGCCATGGCGACCCGTGGCAGTAGAGATAGAACTGGGGACCAAAAAGCAGAAACCCAGACTCACGGTGGGTTAAAAACCAGTGACGCCAAGTTGGTTTAATCAGGACTGAGGGGTGAGGTTACAGGAATCCTTTACTTACTGTTGGGAACAATTGGAGCAACAGCCCACAGTACTTGAGAGACAACCAAGGTTCAAGATGCCAGAGGTGGGAGCCAAAGGCACTGCTCGTATCTCCGACTCCAACCGGAATGACCGAGGGAGCACCCAGAATGCCAGCTACTGGCCTGCACCAGCACTAACTGAATAGAATGTCCAGGGTGTCAGTGGAACCTGGGGAGCCCCTGCCTTCCAGTTGCCGAGGGGCCATGCTGATACACAAGGCTGCCTGGTCTCCCGTGAAGGTGACCGCTGATGGGGCCCACCCCTCAGTGGTCACTGTTAGTCGTTGTCTACCCTTGTGCTGATTCCACAGTTTCCCTCTCTTTCCAAAACAGTGTCTCAGCATAGTGCTCATTATTCGTTCCCTTATGTGTGTAGAATAATGTCAGGCAGAAATAGCGTCCCACGGAGTTTTCTTTGTTCTTTTTCTTTCTCTTTAATTCTTGGAGAGAGAAGGGGGGCATGGGTAGAGGGAGAGTATGTGATAAGGGGCTCGGTGTCAGAACCCGTGAGACCTTGACCGGATCCTAAACCAAGAGTCAGATGCTCAACCAAAGGAACTACTCAGGCGCCCTTCGCAACAGGTGTTCTTAGGGGCTCTCCTGAACTCCTCCCACTTCTCAACAGCAGTTCAACAGATCTTAAGGCTTTTCTAGTGAGGGAAATGTCTAAAGTCAAAGCCTATCTGGATGTTCTTCTCCAGGTCTTCTCTAGGTTTTTTTCTCTAGCCATTAAAATACAAGAGAAACATGCTAGCAGTTTAGCCATCTTTAGTTGCTTTGTATTTGAAAAGGTTTTCAAATTTTTCGGCCTTCCTCCATTTACAATGCTTTCTTAGCGTGTATGTAGTAAATAAAGCTTTTTTTTACAGCAAAAACTAAACAAAAGAAAGCAGAAAACAAGGATGAAAGAGCCCCAGACAGATGAAAATAAAAAGCCCCCAGGAAAACAGCAAACAGAACCCAGACTTAGTGTATGCAATGAATCTTGCAAACTGTTTCTGGGGCCCCTGGGGGCTCATCTGGTTAAGCGACTGCCTTTGGCTCTGGTGGTGATCCCAGAGGCTCGGGACCAAGTGAGGCATCAGGCTCCCAGCTCCATGGGGAGTCCGCTTCTCCCTCTTGCCTTCTCCCCTCTCGTGCTCTTTCTCACTGTCTGTGGCACGCTCCGCTCCCCTCCAATACATAAATAGATAAAGTCTTACAAAAGGAGGAAAAGAAAGGAAGGAAAACGGTTTCCTGTCCCAAGTCTGTCAGTATTCTTCTTACTGCAAGTCTGTGTTAGGTAGACTTGTTTTCCCATTAGGTGCACATTTCATTTCCGTTTCCTTAGCTATTTACCTAAGAGTGGGATTGCTGCGTCATACGGGACCCTGTGTTTAACTTTTTGAGCAACTGCCAGCCTCTTTTCCAAAGCAGAACAGGGACACCCTTTTACATTCCCACCAGGAATATGTAAGAATTCCATTTCTCTACAAGCTTCCTGACACATGTATTGATTGTCTCTTTGCTTGAAGTCATGGTAGTGGGGCTGACGTGGGATCTCACTGTGCTTTAGATGTGTATTTCCCTAGGGACTAATGAAATTGAGCATCTTTTCCTGTGTTCATTGTTGCAATGGTATTGTCCTTTTGAGAAAGTCTACTCAAGCTCCGTTCCCCATTCCTATATTGGCTGTCTTTTTACCAACTGCTTAGTTATAGGAGGGTTCTTTACATGCATTGTAGATAGCAGACCCCACTTTTCACTTCACTTCCTCGATAGTGACCCATGAAACAAAAAGCTTTTAAGATGATGGATTCTAGTTTATCTGTTTATTTTTGGGTTGCTGGTGTGGTTTTGCAAGCAGCTTCTAACCCCAAATCATGAAGATGTAGAAGTCTGTGTTCCTCAAAACATGGCTTTTGAAAGAGAGCTTGCCTGCATTTTAGTAGTTGCTGGACATTATTTAGTAATGCCTGTTGAGTGTTGATTGATATTTCTCTCAATGGATAGTCTTGCGCCTGTTTTCCCACCTGTGGAGCGTGCCAAGGCCTGTAACAGAGATTTTGGAAATGATATCTGTGAACATCCTGGCTTAGATTCAGGGGTGAATCCTGGTTCTGCAGTGGAGCTGGTCTTAAACTCAAGCACATTTGTACAAATTGCTCAGGCCGTTTCGAGCTGAGTCGTTGTTGATCTTTCTGAGGAACACTTGTGTGCTAGTCCAGATCGTGTAGGGCCAGAGTGGACTTTCTCAGTGGCCTCCACACGGAGAAGACTGCCAGGATTGGACCTCGTCAAGACTTTCATCTCGGGTCTACTGGAATGGAAAGTAGACCTGCTTCAGGGTTTTGGGAACGTTGTTCCACGCAAGTTGGTTCCTCTCCTTTTTTTTTTTTTTTTTGCTTTAATGTGTACATGATTTCTTTCTGGAAAAGGGGAAAGGATATTTATTTCCAAACAGCCTGTCTGTTCTTTGTCAGTGGTCTGTCTGTGCTTTTGAAAACGTGTCAAGGAGAATTCCAGGTCAACTATCTTCTATGCAAAAAGTATAGTTCCTGTACAGTATCAGGTGATCATACTTAATATTAGGAACTATCTTGTAACTCAGATGGTATCGTTTCCTGATGAGAAAAAAAAAAATACAAAGAACACCAAGCTTCCAAAGATCTTTGTCACAGGTCCCAGGTCACAGCTGTAGTGAAGTGAGGAGCGAGCATTCGAAACCTTTTCTGGAGGCACCTGTTTGGCTCAGACAGATCAGCATGCAAGTCTTAATCCCTGTTCAAGTCTGGATTTCAGGACTGGAACCCCATGTTGGGTCCTGCTTAAAAAAAAAAAAAAAAAGAAAAAAAGAAAAAGAAAAGAAAAGAAAAAAGAAACCAGTGTAGCCGGTATCCCATTGGGTTTTCCTATGCTTATGAAGCAATTACCATATGCTATGGTATCTCGTTCTATACTGATTTCTTTCCCTCACGGCTAAAGAGTTGTGTCTCTTCGTGGGCTAGTATTAGAACCAGTGGTACGTCTTGTTTTGTGAAGTTTCATTTCGAGTCTTTTGGCCATTTCTTTTATTCTTTTGATGATCTTCTCAGACTAGATGATACCCAATTCTGGAAAAAAGTCCTTTGTCAGAGAGAAACATGCTTCTATACTGGGCCTTCCATTTATATTCTCTTGAGGTTGAGATGAGGATAAATAAATTCATTTTTGTATCCCCAGAAATGATGCATTGCCTCTTTTGACCTTGCAAATCATATGGTTGATTTTGGGGGGAAATATCAAAACCACTTATTGAGTTTCAGGGTATGAAAGGTTGTTTTTGTATTTTAAAGTGTTTCTACAGGGACGCTGAGATATAATTTCCATGCAGTAAAGTGTATGTAATTAAAGTCCTACGTCTATGAAGTTTGAGCATATAGATGCATCACCCCGGTAGTGGAGGCATCTATCGCCCCCACAAGTTTCCTTGTCCTTCTAGCATTTCCTCCCTCCCATTTGCACGTCAGGAAAGCATTGATTGGCTTTCTGTTACAGTAGAATTATTTGCAATTTCTAAGGTTTTCTCTTAACACCATCGTATGCTATGTAAATTATTTTGTTTTGATGTTTTCTGGCTCTGAGGTATTATCAGAGCAAAAGAACATGTCTTCCCATAGTGTTATGTAAGCGACGAGATTACTCTGCGAAACCGCATAGTATTCCATGAGCTGGATATGTCACAATTTGTGGTGGTCATTCCTCTGTGGATGGAGATGAATGACAATTAGAAATAGTCAGTAGCTTTTTGGGAATGTACCGTTTCTTTTTTCATTTGAGTGGAATGGGGGTGGTCTATGGTAGGTATAGGTTTAATATTTTGAAGAATTTCTGGACTGTTAAGGTGCCTGGGTGACTGAGTGAGTTAAGCATCTGACATTGATTCTGGCTCAAGTCATGATCTCATTGGTGGCGAGACAGAGCCCCAGGTAGGGCTCTATGGTCAGTGGGAGTCTACTTGAGCTTCTGTGCCTCTCCCTCTCTCTCTGCCCCTCCCTCCACTCACTTTTAGTCGCTCAGTCTTTAGTCAATCAAAGATACAAAAAAATAAGAATTTCCAAACTATTTCTGCAGTTTTTGTAGAATTTAAAATTCCCATGCGCAGTGTATGAGAAATCATAGCAAGGAGGTGACTTTGCTCCTTGCTATGACTCCTTGCTATGGCTCAGAATGGAGATTCCATTCATTTTTGCCATTTTCATTGACAGATAGTGGTTTAAATTTCCATTTTCCTAATAACTAATGATGTAGGTCGTGCGCTATTCTTCCATTTCTTCCATGTGTATTCTTTGCTAAAGTGTTTTTACAAATCTTTGAATCCATTTTATTGTATGTCCTTTTTGAAAGGTTTTATTTATTTATTTGCAAGAGAGGGAAGGGGAGCAAGAGCAGGGCTGTTGGGTAGGGTGAGGAGGCCAGAGGGAGAGGAGAAGCACACACCCTGCTCAGCGGGAAGAGTGATGGAGGGGTCGGGGGTTAGACCCCACGACCCTGAGATGGTGACCTGAGCCAGAGGCAGCCACTTCACCAACTGAGGCACCCAGGCCCTTTTCTTTGACCCGTTTAAAATTGGATTGTTTGTCTTCTTCCTATTGACTTTCTTTTTAAAAAAAAATTAATTAATTTATTTTCAGCATAACCGTATTCATCTTGTACCCCGACCTCCCACGCCCCCTGCCCCTTTAAACCCCTCAGATTGTTTTTTAGAGTCCGTAGTCTCTCATGATTCACCTTCCCTTCCAATTTACCCCAACTCCCTTCTCCTCTCTAACTCCCCATGTCCTCCATGCTTTTTGTTATGCTCCACAAATAAGTGAAAAACCATATGATAATTGACTCTCTTTGCTTGACTTTTTTCACTCAGACTTTTGAGCGTTCATTCAGTGTTCTCTTAGGAGACCTTCAGCAGGTATGGAAATTACACCTAGTTTCTCTCTATGTGTGACATGGCTTGGGTTCTCTCACCAATGTCTTCTGAAACACCAATGTTTTAAATTGTGATACAGTCCAGTTGACCAATTTGTTCTTTCATTAGTGAGAATTTTGGTATCATATCTAAGAAAACAATGGCCAGGGCCTCCTGGGTGACTCAGTTGGTGAAGTGTCTGCCTTTGGCTCAGGACATGATTCCAGGGTCTGGGAACCAGCCCTGCATTGGGCTCCTTGTTCAGCAGGGAGCTTGCTCTTCCCTTTCCCAGTGCTTCTACCCTGTTTGTGCTCTCTCACTCTGCTCCATAAATAAATAAAATCTTAAAAAAAAAAAAAAGAAGAAAAAAGGAATAGAAATGCTTCTCAGCAACATCTGGCATTGTCTTTTGTACAGAATCACGCTCATTCGTGCAAAATGGTCCCTGGTTTGGCATACATTGCCCTGCAGACTAGTCACATTGATGACCGTTTTATGGGCTTATGAACCGTGCATGTGTCTTCTTTGGGAACATGTGTATCCGAGTCTTATGCTCGCTTTGTATTAGCAGCGTGTTCCTTCTGCCCATTCAGTGAGTTCAAAGTACCCTTATGTCTTGCGTATGGGAGTCCTCATTGGGTATTTATCTGCAAATATTGTCTCTTTATCAGTGTCTTCTCTGTTCCTTTTCTCAGTGGTAATGTTGGATGCAGCAAGGTTGTTCATCTTAAGTTTTCTTGTTACATATTTTACTCTTGCTCCAGTGACAGAACTCTTCACTAAATGCAAAGTCCTGACCATTTTCTGTTGCGTAATCATCTTGAATGATTGCTATGGCTCTTCTCCTTAAGTCTGTGGCCATTTTGAGTTCATGGCTGCGAAAGGGGTGGTTTTCAACAACCACTGTAGGGGAAGTTTGTCCTGATAGGGGCAAGAGAACCGTGAGGTAGCTTGTGGTCCTGAGTTAGTCTCACCCAGGCCAGGAAAGGGGATGTCACCCTCCTGTACCTCTTCATGGGCATCTGAGTGCCTTTGGGGAGGAGAGTTAGGTGGTCCTAGTGGTCATATTCGGCACTTACACCCCATTCTCTCAGACTGGGTAACTGGGTACAAAGTAGCTCCAGGAGCCCGGGGCGTCCTAGTCAGAGGTGTCTTTAGGAGCACAGACACACTGAGAGCCAGAGAGGATTACATGGAAAGGATAAAAGAGAATCCCGGGGATGTGGTATGGTTTACTATAGGGTCTTCCTTCAGTGGGGTGGGAAATAGGACTCCCACACACCAGCAACTCAGGAAACATGCCCAGAGGAAGTAGGGCAGATGGAAGGCAATTCCCAGAGTTTGATCTATTTTTGCCAACATGAAAATCATGATATGTGCCTGGATATCAAATGTGTATGAAAGGACACATGGCGGGCTCAACTCTTCACCTCAGAGACCTCAAGCTGGTGATGGAGACTAGCTAAAAAACAAAAACAAAGACACACAGAGAAAAATCAAAACACAAAAAAACAAATAAAAGAAATAAATAGGTGCGTGCATCAGGAATCCAGAAATACCCCCGTGCCCCCCTCCCCTCCCAGGAAGGAAAGGATGTGGTCAGGATGATGGGAGGCTCAGTTACTAAAGCGGCTGCCTTTAGCTCAGGTCATGATTGCAGGATCCTGGAATCAAGCCTCACATGGAGACCTTCCTTGGCAGAGAGCCTGCTTCTCTCTCTCTCCCTCGGCCTGACACTCTGCTTACTTGTGCTATCTGTCTGCCAAAAAAGTAAATAAAACCTTTTAAAAAATAAAGACAGGAAGGAAGGAAGGAAGGAAGAAAGACAGTCAGACAGACAGAAAGAAAGAACAAAAGAAAGAATGAAAGAACGAAAGAACGAAAGAAAGAAAGAAAGAAAGAAAGAAAGAAAGAATGGGGAAGCTTGATCCTTGCAGTTCAATAGCCATTCTGAGCCTGTGGGGAATCCTAATTATTGGTCTGCATTTCCCAAGAGAAACCCAGAGACCCTACCATTTTAGTATTTGCTGGGTTTTCCATGTGCACTCAGAAGTGCACTGGCTGAATAAAGTTGGCACACTAAGAACAGAAGGAGACCAAGAAACAGAATGTTCCCTGGATGCACCACATTATTGTCTGCCCTCACTGCAGTCTCACTGGAAATGGGAAAGGGCAATTGAAATCCCTGGTATTCAACACAGGTTTGGAAAAAAAAATGGAAGGTTTGGGTTCACAGTTTAAATTACTGTATTCTCAGTTTGAATCTGAAGGCAAGTGGAAACCCTGTTGAACATTTTCTGACTTCTGTGGTGGAGAGAAGGGCTAACACAGAAAACAGCTCTACACATCAGAGTAACTTTGGTAACTTAGTATCTTTCCATTGACATGGTTTTCTTTCAATCTTCTGATCCCATGGTCTCCTGCTTGAGTCTACACATATTTGTGCAACGAAGAAGATGTCAATACCATACGTAAAATCTGTACCCCCGAATGTCACAGTGCTCATACCTAATGGTACATCGGGTCCATTTCTAAGTGCCTGTAGCTACGTTATGGCTGACTCCAAAGGCAGCCCATTGTACCATGTGTAGACTTCTCTCTGGCCCCACCTCCAGGGTCAGCAGTACCTCAGAGCTGTCTCCATTCCTGCGGAAGGATGTAGGTCAGGTAGAGAAATGGAGGGTGGTCTAGGCAACAGGAACAGGAAAGTAGGCCCCTAAGCTGGTTGATTCCAGAGAGGACAATTGCATTGTTGTTGGTTTTGTTTAGAAGTTTTTATTTATTTTTTCATTTCCTTTCAGTGTTCCAAAATTCATTGTTTATGTACCACACCCGGTGCTTCATGCAATACGTAGCCTCCATAATACCCACCGCCAGGCTCACCCAGTGTTTTTAAAAAGCATGTAATTTCCTTATTTGAGAGAGAGTGCTTGAGAGAGCAGGAGTGGTGGCCAGGGGGAGGGTGGGTGAGAAGGACAAGCAGAGTCACCACTGAGCAGGGAGCTCGACATGGGACCTATCCGAGGACCCTGGGATCCTGACCTGAGCCAGAGATTGAACTTAAACAAATGAGCCTCCCAGGTATCACTTGAAATAATTAAAAAAAAATTTGCTGCACTTAACATGCAGCATGTATTAGTTTCATGTCAAATGTTGGTGTTGATTTTTATGTCTTCTTTTTTAAGATCTTCTTTCCTCCTTTCTTTCTTTCTTTCTTTCTTTCTTTCTTTCTTTCTTTTTCTCTTTCTTTCTTTGCTTATTGTGTATAAGAAGGTTGCTGGGCATTGGGAGAGGGAGAAAGAAGGCAGATAGAAAGAAAGAGTAAGAGAAGGAAAGGAAGAAGGAAGGAAGGAGGGAAGGGAGGATGGAAGGAAAAAAAGAAAGGGAGAAAGAGAAGGGAGAGAGGGAGGAAGAGAGAAAATGAAAAGGTAAGAATGGAAGGAAGGAGGAAGGGAGAGGGGAAGTATGGTGGAAGGGAGAAACAGAAAGAAAAGGACAGAAAGAGAGAGAGAGAGAAAGAGAAAGAAAGAGAGAAAGAAGAAAGAGGAAGTACCCAGGTCAGTTTTCCTTGTGAACATCTAGTGAAGATCCTGTTCGGACAACCCGGAAGCTAGTGAGCCCTGGGAAGGCCCCTCTCTGGCATGCGCTCAAGAGGGTGTATCTGATGTGTGTAGAACTATTTAAGGAACCAAATTTAGAATCCATTGATTAATACGGCCGCATTTCCTAGAAGTGGTCACATCAGCTGGGCAAGCATGGCCATGGGAAATCACCCCCAAAGAGCTCCATGGTGTGCACCTGGGTGGCTCAGTGGTTAAGTGTCTGCTTTGGGTTCAGGTCAGGATCTCAGGGTCCTGGGATCGAGCCCCACATCAGCCTCCCTGCTTAGTGGAATGCCTGCTTCTCCTTCTGCCATGCCTCCTGCTTGTGTTCCCTCTCTCGCTGTGTGTCTTTTTCTGTCAAATACATAAACAAAAGTTAAAAGAAGAAAACTCAGAGATAATACATTCTTGTCTGGGTCAGAGCGTGTCATCCTGTGGGAAGCAGGTTCCTGCAGTTAGTGTTGCCGGGATCTCAGGTGCTTTGCTGGTACCTCAGAATTTGACCCTTGAAAATGTGAGTAAACTTGATATTGCGTATGATTTATGATTTGGGGGACCGGTTTAGGAATACACCCCTTTATGTCATTCCCATATTTGTTGGATGTGTTCTTATGGAATGCTCTGAAGTTCTTGCAGTAATTTGCATCGGCCACAGTTAAAGCAGGATAATGTGTGCACAGAGTGACTGGTGGATCATGGATTTTGGGGCCGTGATGGCCAAATCTGTTGCTGAGGTAGCTTCCAAAACCATGTATCATGCCTTTGCATGTGCCTATTTGCAACTCGAAAAGCCCCAAGGCATATTGGCCTGCTCCTTTGTGGACCTTGCCATCAATTCCCTGGAGGTTCAGGAGCATAAGAGCTCTCAATCTCTTCTTTAAGTTTTGATTTATGTAGTTGACAGTGACAGAGAGAGAGAGAATTGAAGGAGGGGAGCAGCAAGGGAGAGGGAGAAGCAGGCTCCGTGCTGAGCAGGGAGCACAATGCAGGGCTCGATCCCAGGACCCAGGGGTCATGATGTCAGCTGAGGCCAGACGCTTAACTGACTGAGCCGCACAGGCACCCCCTCAGCTCTTACTAAATCCCAAACCTCATCTTTCGTAACTCAGTATCTTGTTTGGTACAATTTCCACAGGCAGGGTCTGCAACTCAGGGGCACTTCTTGGAAAGCAGCAGAGGGAACAGGGTCTGGTGCTCTCACAGGAGAAATGACTCCTAATCAGCAGACAGATCTGTCACCTGAAAATAAGGCAGAGCGCGCACAGATGTGAGAGCCACCAGATAAGGAGATGAAACCATTTATTTTAATAGTTTTCCATCACTTGAAAATGAAAAATAGATCAATGGAAAATATGAACAAGGCCCTATGTATCTTTAAGAGAGGAAAACGACGATGTGTGAAAGGCAGTGTACTGCAAGCGATTGACAGCATTAGAAGATGCAGAGTAAGACTATTGATAGGACCGTATTGACTCTGTAGGTCTCTCTGTAGTATTGCGGTAGGAACTACAGTAAATCATCCATACATGCACACAGGGGCTTTTCCCATGAGGTCTTTACTCGCCTACAGCAGTGTTTTATACTTTTCAGCAAACAAGTCTTACTTCTCCTACAATGAACTGATGCCTGAATATTTTACTGTTTTTGGTGCTACTGTAAGTGGCATTGCTTTCTTAATTTCCTGCTCAGTTTGTTCCGTGGTTGTGCATAGAAACACAAGTGATTTTTGTATAGCTGCTACCCTGCAACCTTATGGAATGTGTGTATGGACTCTAATATGCTTGTGTGTGGATGCTTTGAAAATTTTCTGTATTTAAGCATGTCCTTTGTAAGTAGAGATGCAGGTTGACCCTTGAAGAATTGCAGGGTTAAGGGTGCTGACCCTCAAAGAGAAAAGCTCTGTGTTTAAGTTTTGACATGCCATGACTGAGGTAGTAAGAGTCACCTCTTACTACCTTACTGAAGACGTAAGGAGATGATTACGTGCTCTTGTGCAAGTCTGTGGACTCTAGACTGTATCCATCAAACAAAGTAAGCAAGAGGAAAGAAATGTTATAAGGACAATCATAAGGAAGAGAACACATTTTTAGAGTAGTATGCTTAGTTGAAAAAAAATGCACCTGTACGTGCACCTGTACTTGCGGTTCCAACCTGCGGTGTAAAAGGTCAACTGTGGTTTTGTTCCTTCCTTCCCACAAGTCTTTTTTCTCACTTTCCATTTTGAAAGATATTCTGGCCGAGTCTAGAATTCTGTCCCTCTGCCTGGGGACACGCCTGCATTTTGCCCGCCGGGAAGAGCAGCGACAGATGCGAGGTCCCCTCAGGCCTGGAGTCTTGGATCAGCACTCATAGGGATAGAAAGAGTAGCGGGAGCCCTTGCTCTTTGCACACTGACTCCTACTGGAAGGAACGCAGTGTCCCCAGAGGCCCCTGTACAGAATGCTCAGGGCTTTGGAGCTGCCCCAAGCAAGAGGCCAGAGGCCATCTCTCCCTCTCACTTTCCCAACTTCTCTTCTCTCTTGCCTTCCACACTCCATGTTGCCAACTCATCCCCCCCATCCTCCTGCTCCTTGTCAGCATTCCAAGGACATGCCTCTCCCTGCCACCAGCATCCCAGGCTGAGGCTGTGGAGCTCTTCTGGGTGGGGAGCTCAGTGCTGTTCCAAGACTTGCCCTCTCGCTGTTTCTCCCATGCTTGCTTGAATCTAAATCAGCTGCCTGTCCCAGACTTCTAAACGTTTTTGCCAACCAGAAAATAGTGGATGGGCATCTGGGTGGCTCAGTGGGTTAAGCCTCTGCCTTCGGCTCAGGTCATGATGTCCGGGTCCTGGGATCGAGTACCACATCAGGCTCTGTGCTCGGCAGGGAGCCTACTTCCTCCTCTCTCTCTCTCTCTCTCTCTCTCTCTCTCTCTCTCTCTCTGCCTGCCTCTCTGCCTACTTGTGATCTCTGTCTCTCAAATAAACAAATAAAATCTTTTAAAAAAAGAAGAGTAAAAAGAAAATAGTGGAGGTTGTGTGTGTGCTTGTGCGTGTGTCTGCGTGTTGCCTTGGAAATCATAAGGTGCTGGATCAGGAATCTGGAGTTCCTGCCTCAGGAATGGATAGGGGAATGATCTTGGTCCTTGCAGATCAAGAGCCATTCTGAGCCCTGAGAGAATTCTAAATGTTGGCCAACACTTACCAAGATCAACCCAGACGGCCTATACTTTGGGCATTTGTTGGGGTTCCTGTGTGTGGTCAGAAGTCCCCTGGCCAACAAAAGGTGGCACACTAAGTACAGAAGTAGACCAAGAAGGAGAATATTCCCTGGAAGACCACATTACTCTCCTCCCTTACGGCAGTCTCTCTCTGAAAATGGGAAGGGGCACTCAAAAGACCTTGCATTCAGTAGAGGATGGGGAGAAAAAAGTGTATCATTGGGGTAACAGTTCAAGTTACTGTATCCTTAGACTCTATGTGAGGCCATGTGGAAACGCTACTGAACAGTTTCGTGGGCTATGCCCAAGGGTAGGAGGGGTTAATGGAGACTGCGATTACACAACTCAGTGTAATTGAGCACCGTAATATCTTTTCCTCTTCACATGGTTTTTCTTCCATTTTGTCTGAGGCCAGGCATGAATCTAAACATATGTGTAAGAAGTTCATATCAGAAAAGGTGTACAAAGCCCACAAGCCTTAATTGGGCGGTACTATATCCTCATGGTGCTCTAGGCGGTCTTCAGACTGTACGTAGCCACATCATGGCTGACTGTGAATGCAGTCCCTTTCTGGGTATGTGTGTTCTTGGTGTAGGCTCTCCCCCGCCCCAGCCCACAGGTTAAGCGGTCCCTCTGAGCTGGGTGTGTCTCTGGGGGAAGCATGTTGTTCCAGTAGGTAGGAAGGGGAAATGGGGGGATGGGGATCCAGCAACAAGAAAGCATGCTCATAAGTGGGTGGGTTGTAGAAAGGAGCATGCTATTTCCTCTAACAATATGCATAGCTCTCTGTCAGAAATCTGGCCCTGATGAAAGAGCAATGCTGGGAGAAACCGGTGTACCCTTTGTCAGGAAATACTTGAATTCCTGCTGATCTATCCGCTGTGCCTAAAAACTCCCCCTAGACAACTTGGGGAAGAGAGGAGAAACTGTGTTCCTTTTAGGTGTTATGATTTCCCTTCAGCGGGGTTGGCCAGGGAAAGAAATCTATTCAGGGTGAGAATCTGGGAGAAGATACTTTCAAACGATATATCCGATGAAGGGCTAGTATCCATAATCTAGAAAGAACTTATCAAACTCAACAGCCAAAGGACAAATAATCCCATCAAGGAATGGGCAGAGGATGTGAACAGACTTTTCTCAAAGTGGACATCCAGATGGCCATCAGGCACATGCTTAAGGGCTCCACGTCACTCAGCATCAGGGAAACTCAAATCCAAGCCAGAATGTGATCCACCTCACACCAGTCAGAATGGCTAAAAAAGAAACAAGTCAGGAAATGATGGATGCTGGCCAGGATGTGGAGAACGGGGCACCCTCCCACGGGTTTGGTGAGAATGCAATCTGGTGCAGCCACTCTGGAAAACAGCATGGAGGTTCTTCAAAAAGTTGAAAATAGAGCTACCCTGTGACCTAGCAATCACACTCCTGGGTATTCACCCTAAAGATAAAAATGTCGTGATCTCAAGGGGCATGTGCACCTGAATGTTTATAGCAGCAGTCCTCACAATAGTGAAACTAGGAAAGAACCTTGATGCCCATCAACAGATGAATGGAAGAGGAAGAGTTGGTATTTGTATGTATATTTGTGTATACACACACACACAGATACACACACACACACACACACACACACACATACACATACCCGCACCATGGAATACTATGCAGCCATCAAAAGAAATGAAATCTTGCCATTTGCCAGGACATGGATGGAACTAGACGGTATTATTTTGAGCAAAATAAGTCAGTCAGAGAACGACAGTTATTATATGATCTCCCTGATAGAAGGTTCTTGAGAGGCAGTGTGGGTGGGTTTGGGGAGTAGGGAAGGAAAGAATGAAACAAGATGGGATCAGGAGGGAGTCCAACCATAAGAGACTCTTAATCTCACAAAAGAAACTGAGGGTTGCAGGGATGAGGGTTGCAGGGAGAGGGTGGTTGGGTGATGGACATAGGGGAGGGCATGTGCCATAGTGAGTGCTGTGAAGTCTGTAAACCTGGCGATCAGAGACCTGTATCTCTGGGACTAATAGTACATTGTATGTTTAAAAAAAATAAAAAATAAAAAATAAATATTAAAAATGGATAAAGGACCTGAATGGATATCTTTCCACAGGATCATGGAAATGCAAGTCAAAACCACAGTGAAATATTATTATGTCACAGTTAATATTGCTACTATAGGAGAGAAAAAAGAAAACCAGTGTTGGCAAGGTTATGGGGACCATGGAACCCTTGTGCACTGGTAGAAAGGTAAACTGATACAGCCATTTTTTTTTTCTCAAAAAAGAATGAAACTATAATTACCCTGTGATGCAGCAATCCCAGTTTGGGGTGTATATCCAAAGGAAATGAAACAGGATTTCAAAGAGACATCTGCACCCCATGTTCACTTCAGCATTGTGCACTGTTGCCAAGACACTGAAACAACCTAAGTGTTGCATGGGTGAAGATTATGTGGGTCATGGACATGAAAAGTCTAGCAAAAAGAATATAGTCAATGATATTGTAATACCACGGTATAGTGAGAGATGATGATTACACTTACTGTGTAATACTGAGTAGTGTATGTAATTGTCAAATAACTGTGCCGTACACCTGAAACTAATATAAGATTGTATGTGCATTATACTTTAATGTTAGAGAAAATGTGAATGTTATTTGGTTATGGAAAAGAAGGAAATTCTGCTATTTGTGTCAACATGGATGTAACTGCAGGACATTATATTCAGTGAAAAAAGTCAGAAAGAGAAAGACAAATACTGAGTGCTATCATCTATCCATGGACTTAATAAAAATAAAGAAGTCAACTCACAGAAACAAATAGTAGGATGACGGTTACCAGTGGCTGGGACGTGGGGCACATGGAGAGATATTGGTGTAAGGAGAAGAACATTCAGTTATAAGATGAATAAGTTATGAGGGTCTAAGGTATAGCATGGTGACTGTAGTTATAATACTGTATTATGCTCTCGAAACTTGCTAAGGAAATAGATCTTAAGCTTGCTTCCCAAAAAAAAAAAAAAAGGAAGGGAAGAAAGAAAAATTTTCAGGTGATTGTGAGGTGATGTGCTCATTAATTTGCTTGCAGTAATCATTTTATAAGGAATATGTACTATAAGTCATCAGATTGTACACTTTCAATATATGTAGTTTTATGTGCTTATTATACCTGAAAAAATCTGGGAAAAATATTTGCAATGGTAAATACGAGGTTATGAGAATTTTGCCACCCTTCACTATAACTAATAAAAGTAATGCTTCTAGTTGGTAAAGCATGCAAGCAACCGACCAGACAGGTGCAATAGGCGGAGCCCTCCCTTGTTACCTTTTCCCTTCTCCAAGCCCTCCTCCAGGCCCACAGCTTGCCCCGCCCATCGCACCCTCCTGGCCAATAGCCAGCCGGCGGCCAGGCCGGAAGTGATGTGGACAGCCGCCAAGGTTTGGGCCTCCTGTGGCTTCTGAGGCCTCACTGGGAGCGGGGCGTGGAAAACTAGCTCTAGAAAATGAAAGCTGTAATAGTAGGAAGAAGAACAACGACCGAAAGCCTGGTGGAATAACGCGAAGGGTAGAAGCTGGGAATCAGAGCCCAAATTGTAAGAGAACAAATGGAGAAGACAGATAGCGCCCGAAGGTGTGTGTGGTAGGTCCAGGTGTGAGGAAGACGGTTTGCAGCGGCACAAGAGATGGGATGCAGGTGTCCCGCTCAGCAGGGGGACGGCGTGGGGACCAGCATCCCACGGGGTCGTGGGAAGAGGGAGGGAGCGAAGGGAGGGCCTGAAAGGAGACCCCAAGAGCCCGCGGAGTCCTGGATGCCTTGGCGGCGCCAGGCGCCATGAACCCTGGGAGCTCGGCCTTTGGCCCCGATTCCTGAGGAATGCAGTGGGGGCCCCATACAGTTCAATAGGGCGGGGTGGTGAGCTCTTGAGACTGACTGATCCCTGAAGCAAATATAGCGTTTCCTTCTGCAGCCTGTCCTCTTGCCGCCCACTCAAGCTCCCGGTTCTATGATAGCACGTGGCTGTCGTTTGCCTGATTTGATTTTTGAGCTCAGTGTCTGCTGAGCTGATGCACTTAGACAAGGAGGAGGAGTCCAGCGTGGCAGCTTGGGGCTAGAGACGGCAGAGAGCACCAGTGCCTGCCTCTGGTTGGGTCATCAGAGAGCTCACTCTTCTTTTATGGGGAGGGCTGGAGCTCTCAGCCCAGCTGGGAGCTAATCCCAGGCCTTCTTAAGCTATACTGTGCTGCACGTTCTCTCTTAGCTAGCTTCTTTCCTAACTTATCCTCAGTGGCTATTTTGTTTTTATTCTTCTGTCATGTTTAAAAGATTTTCTTCATTTACTTGAGGCAGAGAGCGAGACGGAGCCCCAGAGCAAGCCTGCAAACAGCGGGCATAGGCCAAGGGCAAGGGCAAGGGAGAGAATCTGAAGAGGTCCTTTCACTGGGCCCTGTGGGGACCCCGAGATCATGACCTGAACAGAACCATGCGTAGGAGGCTTAACTGGATCAGCCTGCAGGGGCTGCATATTTTTAAACATTTTGTCAAGATTTTACGTTGAAGTGATCTCTGTACCCAACGTGTGGCTCCAGCTCTCAACCCTGAGATCCAGAGCAGTCTCTGTGTCAGCCAGGGCTGGGGAAATCTGCCTGAACACCGAGGTTCATGTTCGTTACTAATGGCATGGGTAGAAAGGGTCTTTTTATTATTTCATTTTATTTAAATGTATATTATATTATTTATTTTATTTTATCTCAATTTTATTACTTTTATTTTATTTCAATTTTAATTTGTTTCTGTTTTAGGATTAAAACAACTTCTGTGTTTCCAGAGCCTGGGCATCCCATAGACAGTATCACCTTTATTGCTGATGCTGGGTTTTGAGAGCTGTTCATTCCTGGGACGTGGGTGTTCATTCCTTTCTGTTGAATTTCCAGGAACACATTTCTCATTGACCTCGCAGGCTTTTTTATTCCTTGCGGACAGAAAGTGACACACCCAGTGTGTACACACTCAGAGGCCGTTTCCTAGGATCTGGAGTTTGGGGAGGTGATGTGGGGGGAGCCTGGAAAAGAGGCGGGGTTTGATCTCTACTGAACACTATTAGCACTGGCAATTCTATGATTGTAGTCAAGACGTCATAGTCATTTTCCTAGGAAGAGAGACGGTGTTTGGTTTGTGGGTTGCGTTGTGACCTTGTTTTTGTCTGTCCTGAGCAATATTGTCAGATGGCCTTGTTTTGTCTTGTTTTATCAAGGTCTCCAAGCAGCTTTGTCGGAGGTTGATATTCTGCAAGCATGATTATTTACTTACAAGCATGAGAAAATACAGAAAATACAGGCTGGGAGTGTCCGTTGCGGTGTGAGAGGCTGGCCTTGTTCGTTGTCTCTAGAAATCCCTAAAGCAGAAGAAAAAAAGAGAGAGCTCGGATCTTAACAGTTGTAGCTGTAGCTGCAAACCTGATGGGAAAGTATGACTTTGGCTGTGTCTTGAGATTCCTGTGTCTCAGTTTCTCGATTCACAATGGCTCAAAGGGACTTGTTCCTGCATGGGTTGTCCCAGGTGTGAAATCGACAGGGGAGGAAGGTTGATAAGAGCCAGAGGCCCGGATGGTGGTACACAGCGCTTTCGTGGATTCCCACCCCTCCGGGGCTATCGGGTCAAGAACGGCAGGCACAGGCATGTGCTCTCCTGTCCAGCCTGGGTCCTCCAATCACCTATGGCTTCGTTATATTTACATGGTGGTTTCAGTCCCCCAGTGGGGTCAGATTGCAATGAAAGGTCCAGGAAGAACTGGGTTAGGGCCCGGCCTGCCCTTACTGACCAGTAGGTTGAGTTCCTTAGATGACTGGAGACAACGTCAGCTGAGACCACCTTAGCTATGACCCATACTCTGTGAGACAGGAAAAGAAAAGACACTGCTCAGCCCGATGCATTTGCCATCTCGAGGCCTTCCTGCTCTCCCATCTTGAGGGTGTACTTACTGTAGATCACCCGGATTGTAAGCCAACTGAGTATAACCTGTAGGGGTGTAGAATTGTGACAAAAGCATATTCCAGGGGAAATTGCTTCTGGCCATTTTTGTTTTCAGGGTGGAATCTCGATTGACCAGTGTCCCCTGATATTCAGAGGTGGGTTTCTGGAGGGGGAGTGAGGAGCCTGGACAGGGGAGTTTGCAGCCAAGGCCTGGCTGGGGGCTCTGCTGCTGTCAGCTGGTGGGGGAAATTCTCCTAATTTCTGTGGGCCTCAGTTTCCCCATGTGTAAATTACAGTTGATATTCAAATTCTCCCAAGTCCCTTCCTGCTCCAGTGTCTGCACGTGCACGAGGGACTGAGGTGCCTGTTATGGAGTCCTGGGGACTGGAGCCGGGACCTGACTTGGTCCCTTCTCTGTGTGTCTCCCACAGGAGCCTGGGCTGAGTCCACACTGAAGACAGAGAATGGAGAGAGGAGCTGGAAGACAGGATATCAGCAAGTCTGGAAGACGAGAATATCGCAAAGAAGAACAAGGCCATGGTGGTGCAGGTGGTTGCCCGAGGAGGGAAGAATAAGCCCAGGCGGAGTCCAGAAAACTGAAGGGAAACCGAGGAATGCATGAGGCAGCATGAGCTGAGGGGGATGACTCGGAGAGTCACACAGTCCACAGTGAGCCCGTGCCCCTGGGGCGGGGCCCCACAGGATGGATCGGGATTCGCTTGTACTGCTGGAGAACTGTACCAGTTCCCAGAGGAGGAGGAGGTGCCCACGAGCTTCAACCTTGGAGCCGCCCTTACGGTGGATGTGTCCAGGTAAGTGTGGGCCTAGGGGGATCAGGGGCATTTGAATTAGAGTTGCAGAGGTCCACCTTTCCTGCAGACTATTGTTGTAAGGTCAGAAACGACCACAGTAGGGGGCTCTTGCCTCTGAGACAGTGATACCAATAATATTCTTTGGAATGTATTGTGGTAAAGGGCTTTATGCACTATATATTTTGTCTATATATATGTTCAGGGTCTCATTTTTCCTTAGTCTTAGTCCTTAGTGTTAAGAGCGTGGAATGCTGACATCAAGAGGATTTCACTGGGGAGGTCAAGCAGTGAGTGGGAGAATGCAAACAAGATCTTGCAGCATGTGGGTGTCTCAGTTCCTTGAGAGTCTGCCTTCTGCTCATGTCCTAATCCCAGGTCCCCGGGATCAAGTCTCATGGTGAGGGGGCGGGACAGGGGGCTCCCTGCTCAGCAAAAGGGCGCAGGGGTAGGCCAAGCACTCGAATCCTAATGACAGGGTGGGCCTTTGAGAAGACTCCAAGAGGGCAGTCCCTTCTTCATCAGAGCGCATCGCAAGGGCATGTCACGGGACATCGAGCGTGTTGCGGCTCCTCTTTAAGGAAGGGGATTTGTTGCCTTCTGGGAGAAAGCAGAGAGCATTCCTGCAGGACATTCGGTCTAGGACTGCAGTTGAGATTCGAGATTTTCGACCACTTCTGTTGGATCGGGGAAGGGATCTTTCTGAGAGCTTCCGCAGTGCTTGGCTTGGTTCTTGGAGCCGTGAATACAGAGGTCAATACAACATCATTGCAACTGTCACAGGGCTTTCTGTCGAGTAAGCAGAAGTGATGAGAAGCGGGGGTGGGGTGAGTTCCTGGGAGGAAGTGGCCAGTGCTGTCTGGGGCATGATGTCAGTGGTTGTTCCAGTCTCTCACGGTGTTTTTGACCTACCTTGGCCCAGGGACCCTAGACTGGGACCAGATTTCCGCTCCTTGGGATACTGCCTGCCAACACCTGGGTTCCAAGGTGGCCCAAAGCAGCCGACACTTCCCAGGTCTCCGGAGGAAACTGCTGGTATCAGTACCTCCCGCCTCTGACTTGGCCAGCTGGAGAAATCGAGGCAAGTTCACAAAGTCTAATAGGGGTGTCCTTGTCCTAACGATCAGTGATGTTGTGCCTTTGTGTCTGAGAACTTCCGTGCTTTCCAGACTTCAGTATTCTCTCTCCATATAAAAATCCTGTAAATAGGGGCGCCCGGGTGGCTCAGTCGTTGAGCCTCTGCCTTCAGTTCAGGTCTTGATCCCAGGTTCCTGGGATGGAACCCCACCTCGGGCTCCCTCCTCAGTGGGGAGCCTGCTTCCCCCTCACCCACTGGCCGGGCTTGTGTTCCCTCTGTCACTGTGTCTCTCTCTGACAAATAATGTAATTGAAGGCTTCCAGAAATGTGCATAGTGGCCATATTGTAGATCAAGTAACTAAAAACAACAGAGAGGCCTGGAAACGATTGCTGGGGTAAATTAAAGGCAATCTAAATGAATAGAAAGACATCTATCCCATGCATAGATTAGGAGACTCCAGGTGATTGGAATACCAAATGAGTTTCATTCGGACTCACATGGGAGAAGACACATTGGGGGCAAATGTGCAAGCTAATTCTAAAAATGTATATGCACATCGAGGTACTGAGACTAGCAAGATGGCCATGAAGCCTTAAACTGGAGAAATCCACTCCATGTCAAAGCTCATCATGAAGCTATGGTCATTAAAGCACTACGTTATGGTATAAGTAATCACAATGTGTATATATATATAGGAACAAGAGGGACTATTGAGTACAAAATTTCCCCATACACATATACAATGTTTAAACTTTTTTTTGGATTATTTCTAAGTCATCTCTACATCCAACATGGGGTGCAAACCCACAACTCTGCAGACAAAGGTCGCTTGCTGCACCTATTGAGCCACCCAGGAACCCTGGGTGTTTGTTTGATTTTTTTTTTAATTATTTATTTATTTTCAGAAAAACAGTATTCATTATTTTTTCACCACACCCAGTGCTCCATGCAATCCGTGCCCTCTATAATACCCACCACCTGGTACCCCCACGCCCCCGCCACTTCAAACCCCTCAGATTGTTTTTCAGAGTCCATAGTCTCTCATGATTCACCTCCCCTTCCAGTTTAGCCCAACTCCCTTCTCCTCTCTAACACCCCTTGTCCTCCATGATATTTGTTATGCTCCACAAATAAGTGAAACCATATGATAATTGACTCTCTCTGCTTGCCTTATTTCACTCAGCATAATCTCTTCCAGTCCCGTCCATGTTGCTACAAAAGTTGGGTATTCATCCTTTCTGACGGCGGCATAATACTCCATAGTTTATATGGACCCCATCCGCCTTATACATTCGTCCGCCGGAGGGCATCTTGGTTCTTTCCATAGTTTGGCGACCGTGGCCATTGCTGCTATAAACATTGTGGTACAGATGGCCCTTCTTTTCACGACATCTGTATCTTTGGGGTAAATACCCAGGAGTGCAATGGCAGGGTCATAGGGAAGTTCTATTTTTAATTTCTTGAGGAAGCTCCACACTGTTCTCCAAGGAGGCTGCACCAACTTGCATTCCCACCAACAGTGGAAGAGGGTTCCCCTTTCTCCACATCCCCTCCAACACATGTTGTTTCCTGTTTTGTTAATTTTGGCCATTCTAACTGGTGTAAGGTGATATCTCAATGTGGTTTTAACTTGAATCTCCCCGAGGGCTAGTGATGATGAACATTTTTTCATGAGTCTGATAGCCATTTGTATGTCTTGATTGGAGAAGTGTCTGTTCATATCTTCTGCCCATTTTTTGATATGTTTGCCCGTTTCGTGTGTGTTGAGTTTGAGGAGTTCATTATAGATCCTAGATATCAACCTTTTGTCTGTACTGTCATTTGCAAATATCGTCTCCCATTCCGTGGGTTGCTTCTTTGATTTTTTGACTGTTTCCTTTGCTGTGCAGAAGCTTTTGATTTTTTAAAATAAAGTCATTGGTACACTTGACGAGGATAACCAAAGACTTTTACTAAAAGTAACTGGAATGAATGAACATCTACTTAATACTATGTTAACATTAAAACCTACTTAGCACTATATATCGATGGTAGTTGAAGAAGTAAAAGTAAATGTTTTTTTTGTTAAAGATTTTATTATTTATTTGTTGGAGATAAAGAGAGAGAGCAAGCATTCACAGGCAGGGAGAGATGCAGGCAGAGGGAGAAGCAGGCTTCCCCCCTGAGCGGGGAGCCCGATATGTGACTCGATCCCAGGACCCTGGGCTCATGACCAGAGGCCACGTCAGATACCCGACTGCCTGAGCCACCCAGGTGCCCCAAAGCATAATTTTCAAGCACAGGGTCTCACGTCAGTAGCCAGTGTTGACAACATGATGCTCTTAGCCCGTTGTGATGGAATTTTTCCCGGAGGTTTCGGGCAGGAATGAGGTCTAGGTAAAGGAAGCACCTTTGCAGAAAGGTATAGGCACGAATTGGCAAATGGGGGCGTGGGGTTTGGCGTAGAAGAGGACTCTCCCTGAGACCTGCCTCCAGCCCCCATAACAAGGGGTTCCGGGGCCAGTCACAGGGGAACTGGGTCCTCCGTGTGCCTTTGTTTCTTCATTTGTGAACCAGGAAAAAGGAAAGCTCCCATGAACAAGTGGACTGTGAAGACTAGAAGTGCTAATATGTAGGAAATCATGCGTCTCAAGAACTCTAAGGGACGTCCATGATCTCAGGGAGTTTCCAAACTGACTAAACACCGGACTTTAATAAGAAGATTCCAGACCCCACGTCAGCCCACTGAATCAGAATTGCTAGAAACCAAAAGGACGAGGTTGCATTTGTACTAACTCTCCGAGGCTGTTCTGATACAGTGATGAGTATATGAGTAGGGAACACTGAGTCGTATAACGTTCCTCTAAAACAGCAAAGTGGGAATAGCAGAACGCGGATCTTTTCTGTCGAGTCTCTCCGCCAGAGGAGTAAAGGAGGAGGACTCTGCAATGGAAGGAGACCTGGCCCACCTGACCCCATTTAATCTTCGCGCAGTTTCCATGTTTGATTAGAAAGAGGCCGCCAGGTGAATGGCACGAGGTCAAGTCAAAGGAATCTATCAAGCAGTGCTCCATCTTCTGAAACTTGTGTTTACCTTACTGAAACTTGAATTTCAGTATAGTTATCTTACAGTGTTAACATAAGTTTCAAGAGTAGAATGTGGTGATTGAACATTTCCATACATTGCTCAGTGCTCATTCGCACAAGTGCACTTGTTGACGCCCTCTGCATTCCCCGATTCCCTGGTCCCCCTCCCCTCTGGCTACCACCAGTTTGTTCTCTCTAGTTAAGAGTCTGTTTCTTGGTTTGTCTGGCGCCCTTTTCTTTTGCTCTGCTTATATATTTTGTTTCCTACGTTCCACATACGAGTGGAATCCTACGGTATTGAGCTATCTCGGACAGACTTAATTGATTAGTACAATATACTCTAGATGCCCCTGTCTCATTTCAAATGGCAAGATTTTATTCTTTTCTATGGCTGAGTAATATTCCGTGGTATAAATATACCGCATTGTCTTCACCGGTCATCTATGGACGGACATCTGGGCTCTTTCCAGAATTTGGTTATGCATGCATTCGTGCTTACTAGTGCTTATGTATTTCTGAGAGTAAATATCCCGTAGTAGGACTGTTGGATCGTAGGGGGGTTCTGTTGTTACGTTCTTGAGGAACCTCCATACCATCGTCCACAATGGCTCCCCCGGTTTGTGTGCCCAGCACTAGGGCAAGAGGGTTCCCTTTTCTCCGCAGCCTTGCCCACACTTGTTGTTTCTTATGTTTTGGGTTTTAGCCATTCTGACGGGGGTGAGTGCATATCTCATTGGTTCTTTCTGTTGCTTGTTTTTTGTTTGTTTGTTTAAGATTTTACCTGCTTCTTTGAGATAGAGAGTATAAATGGGGAGGAGTCGAAGAAGGGGTAGCAAGCTCCCCACTGAGCAGGGAGTCTGATGTGGGACTCGATGCCAGTGAAACGTGGTCCCTATGACATAATCAGAAGAGCAAGGAAAGCAACGTACACATAGAGGGGTCATCTAGGAGTCAGGGATGTTAAGTTCTTGAGGAACCTCCGTACTGTTTTCTAGAGTGGCTGCACCAGTTTGCATGGGCACCGAGAGTGTCAGAGGGTTCCCCTTTCGCTGTACTCTTGCCACAATCTGTTGTTTCCTGAGTTGTTACCTGTAGGCATTCTGACTGATGTGAGGTGGTATCTCACCGTGGTGTGGTTTGTATTTCCCTGGTATGGCACTCTTACTTTCAACACTCCGTAAAACTGGTGGTGCAAGTACTTTCTATTCAGTGAGGATGTCCTCGTATGCAGGCAGTAGAGAAAGAGTATTGAATATGCAACCCTCACGGAGTCCTCATTCCCTCCCTAGGAGTCCTTTGAAGTGAACTTCCCCGGATGAGAGATGACAGAGGAGACTTTGACTTTCAAACAGCTGGTCACTGTTGAATAGACTTACTGGCATTTGTACGACACAACTCTGGGAGTGGAGTAGGTGGAAAAATAGGATGTAGATAACATCTGTTTCACTGGGCGGGAACAGTAGTATACCAGGTCAGGTTGATACAGAAGGAAAGGGAAAATACAATAATGTCAAAAGTTTGAGGTCGAGAGATCCCTTCACACTGACAAACTGAAGGGGAGAAGTTTGGCAAGCTCATAGGGAACCAAACATGTCCACGGACTTTCGGTGTAATGCTCAGCCCTACGTATACGACCTTCCTAAACGGCAGACAGGCCTGTAGGCGCACAGGTGCACATGCAGAAAAGAAAAGAAATACCACAGAGAGCTAAACACAGAAACATGTCCTCCCGGTAGGGTACGTAGAGCCTAAAGGTGATGGAGACTCAGTATAACTGTGACGATGAGAACCAAGCACATGTCCATGAGCATGTGTCCCGATCCTCCAAATGACCAAGATAGGGAGAGCTTAGAGCATCCAATGTCAATAACCCACAAGTTCATAGTGGTTGTCCGAACCAAAAACTTTAATGACATAGAAGGGGGACAGAATGTTCTTTTCCACAGTGCAGTGCCGTCCAATACACATTGTATAGATATCCAAACATCAGAATTCTTCCAATGTACAAACACAGATAGGGTTAGGAGATACCACAGGGAGCAGTAAAAGATGGCAACATGTTAGAGAAAGTGGTTAAGAGGAGAGGCTCGTCACCCATCCTCAGGGTCCACCACGTACCAGATTCCCAATTTCAGAAAGCAAAGCATGTGTCTTGCTGTGAACAGATCAATCTGATAGGTACTCTATAGCAATGCAACCAAAGCTGCTCTCACAGGAGTGGTGATGGGCACACTGGACCTTCTTGGTCTCCAGGTAGGCTAGCCGGGACACATGCAGCATTAACCATGGAGTGTCCTGGCCCAAGGCACAGGCTGAATTGAATCAGGAGGAACTGACCAGACAACTTCAGAATGTAGGCCATTAAGCTAGACATGTGGCCTGTCCCCTACAAAAAAGGAAATGTCACCACCACCGGAGACAGCCACCTAACGGTGAGGAGATATTTTGGGTTCTGAAGGAGTAAGAAAATACAGCAACACATTCTTGTCGTCCTTTGGAACCCAACCTATCTCTCCTCCATGTTGCTGTCTCTTATTTGTGGTGACAGGGATTTGTGAAGACAGACAGACCGGTCATCTGGTTCAATGGTCCACATCCTGAAGGTGTCTGATAACTCCCTCGTGCTCAAATTCAGGCTGAACGTCTCCAGGAAGAACACGATGTAGTCAATGCTGTGTGCTTCTGGCATAGCCCAGTTGGTGGCCCAGAATGTCCAGTGTGACATGTGGCCTCTTCCCGTGGTGCTGCTGACTCTGGTTCTCTGCAGGATGGAATTGAGAGCAGCAAGACTGAAGGTCTCTGGAAACGGGGGTGTGATGTAGGCAGGCATTGGTCTCCTGAGGGGTTTATCACAACTGGAGCTGAAGGGCAAGAAACTCTCTCCTCCAATGGGTCTCTTGCAGTAAAAATCATCGAGAATGGCTTGGGATTGTGATGTGGATTCTCAGCAAAGTGTCTCTCCCATGCTCTCTTTGGGCTTTAACTTGATGTGCTGCTTTAGATTTCCTTTCATCCAGTGGAAAAAGAAGGGGTTTTAGGATGAAGTTTCAGGATGGGGTTTTCATTCACAGAGGCCTCTCTTTTCTTAGTTTCTGCAGTCTTTGGCATCTGAGAGAGGAAGAGTGAGAGAAATCAAATGTGAGTCTTGGTCAGATGCTACTGGTGGCTGAGCCTGGAGGGGTGGTGGCCAGGTGACAGAGGGCAGGAGCAAGCTGAAGGCCTCTCCAGAGGAGCAGCTGCAGGGGGAGCTGCACCCAGGCAGAGGGGGAGTTGAGAGCCCCAAGTCAGAAGTCATACCTTCACGAAACCGATAGGCAGCCTGTGTTGGAGGATGCAGGGGCCCCTGGGCTCCCCCAGCAGGGGGCTAGTGATGTCCCAGCTCAAAGCTGCTGTGAGCTTTTGCCAGATCCCAACTACCTCCTCCTCTGCAGCCACTTCCCCCTTGAGCCCCTCCATCAGAAGCCAAGTGATGGCTTGCCGACGCCTCCCGGGGAGGTGGGCACCTAGCACGCACCACGCGCGTTCCGAGACAGGCTGCTGCAGGAAGCAGGGGACCCGTGGCAGCCAAACACATCCCCTTTTCACCCTTGTCCCAGTCTTCTGAAAAGGAGGCCAGGCTTTGGAATGAGTCCTAGATTGGGAGAGCCCACAGGGGCCTATGAGTATCTCCAACTTCTTTTCTGCCCTGTGCAGAGGAGGAGCTGTGGCCCCAGGGGCTAAGGACCCCCGAAAGCCATGTGACCTGTGACTGAAAAGCCTGGGCTGAAAGCCAGGCTCAGGCCCTGTGCAAACCTGTGGTGGGGAGGGAGAGGACAGCCCCTGATCTGCAGGTGTGGGCAGGCAGTAGATACTGATGGTCACTTTTGGCCTCCCAGGAACAAGCCCAAAGGTGCTGAGGGAAGAGCCCGGGGAGGAGAAACCCCAAGGGGAATTCACAAAGGACAGCCTGGGTGTTATCAGGGACACTTCATTTTCCCTCAGGGACAACAAGGGTCTCTGAATGTTATCTCACACAGGATAGACCTTGGGGCATTTGTAGGAATAGTCTGAGTAGGTATAAGCTTCAGCAAAGTGTAAAGGGCACATGGAGAAGGATTCATGTTTGCTTTCTAGATTCTCATCCCTTCTTCCCCCAACTTTCCATAAGCGTAGAGCCTCTCATGGATTCCAGGGGTGTTCTGATGGGCCTGCAAATGGATAGATAGGAGAAGGAGTCCTGAGATTGTTTTCTGAGATGTTGTATAATGACACCATAGGATTATTTTCTTTCAATCTGTCGTGGACCTGTCGGGGAGCTGGCAAGTCCTCGTAGTGACTTTGTGAACCATGGTTTTGATTGCCACAGGAAGCAAGAAACCTGAAATTCCTCAACCTCGATCAGGGAAGGGATCATGTTTTAGACACTGGGTTTCCAGGCAATATTCCTTCCTCATTGTATCGTGTATGATAGGGGCTGAGGAGAAGCTTGACCCACCAGCTGGGTCCCAGGTGAGGGTTCTGTGTCCACCTAGCTCAGATTTCCTGAACGTCCCAAGAGGAGAGTGCATGTGGCAGTGACTCATTGAGACCTCGGACCTGGGAGGAGGAGGCTTGGAATTGGAGAAGCAGGGAAGGAGGGCAAGGAAGCCAAGAAAGCGTGTGGTTTCTGGCAGAGCTCTAAGTGTTTGATGGGTGTAATAATGCTGCTCTGCTGAGGAGGGCCATGGGGCCTGCTTCGCCATGGGCGTGGAGAGAGGGGAGAGGGAATCCCAGGGCAGCCCCGGCAGGAACACAGCAGAGTTGAGCTGCATCCCGGTGATGGAGACCAAGGGCCGGCAGGGTGGCAGCCCCCATGCGAAACCGGGGAAGCACCAGCTGTGGGAATGGCCGAAGGAGGGAGAGCAAGTGAAGAGACAGTGTGTGTTTGGTCGGGGGTGTTGGAGGGGTGGAGCTCTAATCAGCAGGAGAACAGTAGGAGTCCATGCCCCAAGCGCCAAAGGCATGATTACCTCTGGGCCCTAAGCTTGAAGACCAGGGAATCTGCATGCCAGTCTCCACTGGCCAAACTGCAGTATTCTCTTGGGAATCTTCTGTTTCATGACACGGAGGGCTTTCATGTGGCCATGGATTTGACAGCCATGCTGTCTGTCCCTCGAGTCCTCACCAGCATCACGCTCCAGCTTGGGAGGGTTCTTCATGCACATGGAAGCATCCAAAGCCAGTTCTGCAAGGAAAAGCACATCGACAGGATCCGCTGTGATTCATGATCTTTCTGGACCTCCACCTCCATTGATGTCAAAGAAGGACAGTGGCCAGAATGAGAAAGGCCGTCTGACAGATCACAGGCCCGTGGACACAGTTTGATTACTTCCGGTTTTGGCTCTCTCTCTCATACTCAAGTAAGGCTCACTGGGCCAGGAGGCCAACGGGTTCCCAATGGACAAAAGTGAAAGCACGAGAAACGATCGGTAAAAAGAAACAGTTCTGGGAAAGAGAAGTTTCCACACACAAGGAAATTGTGCTGGAAAGAGGCTGTACTCTTGTCGAGAAGAGACTGTAGAGCGCAGCAAAGTCTAGGTTGCAGGGAAGCCTTTCGGGGTCAACCAGGGAAGAGCACACTGGGGAATGCATACAACATGCATCAACATGGCCAGCGTTTCATACCTGTGCACTACGTATAATATACACACCGAATAGACAACATGTGTGTGACCTAAGATAGAAATGTCTGTGTCTGTATGTATATATGTATGTATAAGGGAGTCAGTGATTAATGAGGGATTTGCGGACAGGCCCAGAGCATTCTACCCCCGCTCTGCTCAGCTGCATCGAGCAAAAGAAAAGACACGGAATGCAAAAGAACGAGAAAAGCAGTGGTGAGAAACAGGTGACCATGGACATGTTCCATGGGGGAGTCGGTGGGAACAAGTCAGAGTAAAAGCATCTGCCCCAGCGTGTAATTGTGTATTCACCCCCAGCTGATAGGATGAAACCTAATCCCCCAGTGTGATGGTATGATGGGGTGAGCCTTTGGGAGGCAGCTCCTCCCCTAGAAGGGATTCGCGCCCTATAAAAGAGACCTCACGGGGTTCCGTCGCCTCTCTGCACTGTGAGGACAGAGCCAGAAGGCAGCCACCTCTGAGCCAGGAAGGCAGTGTCACCAGGCCCCGAATGTGTCCCTGATTGATGGTGGTTCTGGCGCGCCTCCGGAACGGTGAGATACCGATTTCTGTTGTTAAGAAGTCAGCCTGTCTGAGGCATTTTTGTTATTATAAGCAGAGCGGACCAAGGAGCTGGCATGGAGCTTTTTTTCTTGCTCAGGCCTCCATGGGAGGTGAGTCACAGAGAGAGGGAGGGGGCCAGCGGGTCGGGGCAGGACGGTGGGCGCCAAGGAGAAGTGACAGGCCGCAGGGAGAAGACAGTAAGGAGGGTGAGTGCTAAGGCCCTGGTCCGCGCTGGGTTTCCCCGAGCACTCACTGAGCTCTTTCTCCAGGGCCCTCCCTGGTGCCACAGTGCTGCTACTGATGTGGCCTCCCCCTGGGAACGGCATCTCCTCAATTCTCAGGGAGGTCAGCTCCTGACCGAGGAGCCCCAAGGCACCCCAGGCTCCAGGAAGGGACTCTGAGTGCTGGTGGGGAAGGAAGACAGGATGCAGAGGAGGGTGGAAACGCTCAGTCTTCAGGACATCTGAGCAGAGGTGGATCCTGAGGAGCAGGAGGCTGGGCATGAGGCCCCGGAGATGAAGGGAGCAGATGGACTACATGGAGGACCCGAAGAGAGAGTGACCTGTATACTTCATGGGGTAAAGTGGACCCTTCTCAGCTTAGAAAAGGAAAAAACAAAAATCAGTAGTACGCGGTGTTGCGAGGCCAGTATTTCTACAGTGTCTGTGAGCACCGAACAGGGCAGATGGGCTTGACGATGCTGAAGGAGAGAAAACTGGGCGCATGAGCCTTTCTGAGAAAGGCAGGCAGGATGGGGTCCGGCGATAGTAGATCTGCCTAAAACTGCTCTTCCCCACATGAAACAATGCCCTGACACCATTTCCAAGAGTTGAAACCCCACAGGCATCTGAGGATTCGATGTGACAAATTCATACATATTGTCATGCAATTTTGTTGCATCAGGGCCCCTATGAATTGTATTTCATGTTCCCAAGAACAATGAGACGGAGACCCCATTTTTTGTGGTTTTCAGTAAGCGGACTGAAGGGAAAATGCATGAGAAGAGGCGGAAGTTGGCCAGTTATACAGCCAGGAAGTGGCAAGGCCAGTACCTGGTTCAGAGCTGATACTGAACACCAGGCTCTTGCTCACCTTGCTGTATTGCAGCATCGTGGGGGCTCAACCTCATCCCATTGCTACCTGTAGCCACAAGTCTGTGATGACCAACACAGGGTCTAGAGCTTCCTAGTCACCTTCCCTCTCACCTCGGAGCAGTGGCGGTTGGTCCCCAGAACCCATGTTGGTGCCCAGGCTCCCGATGGCAGAGGAGAGGCTGAGCCTGGCTCTGTTGTCACCACGGTCCAAATGCTGGTCCAGCTGCAGTTGCAGGGAATCAGCCACCGGGGTGCTTGGCTGTGTCTGTGCCCCGGAACTTTGCACCTGTGCTCTTGGGAAAGTCAAGTTTCCACTGGATGGCCCTTGGTGACAGGGAGACTGCATCGGAGCTGAAGCGAGAAGAGATTTCAATGGGATCCATCCCAGGGCTCCTTAGCGGAGTGCTCTCAGAACACCCATGTCTGATGCCCCCGCCCCTCTGTGAGACCCCCCTGGGAGCAGGTACAAAGGCAGGCATCATGGCTATGAAGGAGATGTCCCCATTGTCTCTGAGCCTGTGGATGCTGTGTTGGCAGGTGACCAGGCTGCAGAGTCCCTGAGGTGAAAATCACCCCCTGACTCCGCAGGGCCTTCGGATGGGCCCAGTAGCTCACGCCTATCATTCTGTTCATAGTAACCTTGGTGTGAGAGCCTAGAGAGAAGTTCCTGGAGAGTTCTCAGGGCTTGGGAGAAGGAGTTGTCCATGTGTAGTGGCAACAAAGAACGGGGGAAGAAGTTCAGCCTCGAGGCTTCAGGTACCCCTAGAAGAGGGAGTTGCGGAAAGGTAGCACGGGCCAACTTATGGGGCCTTTTCCCAGCTCTGAAGCCTTTTGAAGCTTCTCATCTGCAATTTCTGTCTGCCCTTCCGTCCGTCCACTCATCTGGATTCTATTGCCCCTTGGAGAATGCTAAATAACCGTGTGTTTCATTTGTGCCTCCCAAATTGCTGTAATGCTGAGGATGCCTGGTCTCTTTGGCCCTCGGGGAGGACGGGGAAACTCGGGAGAAGGTAGTCCTAGGGCGGAAAGGCTGTTACTGTCCAAGTAAGGTTGAGGGACAAAACATTTCTTAGGCAGTTTCACTGTACCATATTGATCCAATAAGGAACATCATGGACTCCTTGCTGGCCCTAGCACATGTTTTGTTCAGCAGAGAAAGTCTCCTAACAGGGCCAATTTTTCTCCCAGAAGGGAGGTCCAGAAAATAGCCTGAGCGGGAAGAGACGGGAAGTGGATTTTGGCCTGCGCCCCTGTGTGAGCGTGGCCGGAAGGGGGTCACACTCAGCAGGCTCCACGTTTCTGAAGATCCTGGAGAGGGAAACAACTCTTTGCTTTGCCCCTGAATGATGCCCGTAGCCACGTAAGGTGCACAGGCTGCTGCTCATTTAGAGGGCATTATGCCACCAAGAGTGGACACGTGACAGAAACCGTATCCAAGCTGGGAAAATATCACTGATGCTGCACAGAGGGTGAAAAGCCCACCATCCACGGGGGAGGAAAAGCGGGACTAGAGCTTTGGCTTCACTGAATCCATGGGACAGGGGACAGACAGGACTGGGTGCTCAGGATCTTCCATGTAAATGCTCCAGAGGAAGTCCAACACCCGGGGAGAATGAAATTTGAGCTCAGCAGAAACAGCACAGACGCTGCCCATTGGGAGCAGCCGCATAGCAGTGTGGAGACCAGAGAGCTTGCAAGAAGATACACAGGACGTACAAGTGGCCATAGAATTTCTTGGGTCTAAAAAGTCTCTTCTTGGAAATAAGAGGCCTGTTACCAAGATGCCTCCAGGTGAGAGAGCGGTGGCTGAGGTTTTGTCCCTTTCTCTCCATTTCTCCTCTCTCACCTTACTTGGTCCCAACAGCCTGCTGCTTGTGAGGGGGCAGGTGACACAGGAATAGTGTGGGACAGAAGGAAAGGAAACTTGTCTGACCCACATGATGCCTTTTCTTTTGAAGTAGGCTCCACATCCAGTGTGGATCAGAACGTGGGTCTTGAACTCAGAACCCTGAGAGGAGGACCCGAGCGCAGATCAAGAGCTGGAGGCTTAACCCCCGGGTGTCCCAGTGTTTTGAAAATAAAATCCAAGAGCATATTCAAACCAGTATGGGTCTACAGGGCCTGTTGGCAGGGATGCATCTCTCAGCCTATTTATGTTGTTGTATACAGAGAAGACAGGCTTCCTGGGACCCTCCCTTCCCAGGAAGTTTGTGCCCCTCACAATGGGGTTACTTACCATCTACATCCAGACCCTCGAAGGTTTCCTCCTTGTCACATGTAGATGAGGCACTTGTACAAGGCCTCCAGGTGTCTGGCAGGTGATGGCCAATTGAAGAAGTCAAATGACATTCATCCAGAGAGTCCTGTGGGACGTCATTCTCTTCTACCACGGGCAGCTCCGTGCAGAGCCTCGAGTTACAGGGAGGACTGGAGATGCAACAGGAAGGCTGAGTCAACATGGAGTCCCAGTGGTTTAGGGCAGCGGGGAGGACGGTGTGGTCACAGAGAACAAACGGGAAGTCCCCATCAGGGGAGAGGAGCCATTCTGCCTCCCTCTGGGGAAGGGTGTGGATGAAGCAGGGATAGATCAGGGAAGGAGAGAGGGAACCAGAGCAAGAGGTGGTCAGAGCATGGCCAAAATGGGAGTGTAAAGGAAGAGAGTCTGAACCTCCCCAGTGCACCACCGTCCCAAAATAAACAGCACACTCAGAAAACAAGAAAAGCAGCACCAGCACTTTGGCCTACGTCTTGTTGAAATTTGCAGAAAGGAGCAAGACCACCCCAGGCTATGGCAGCATTGGAGATTCCTAGAATGCTTGTGTGTCCCACGAATTTTATTTTTTTTCTAAACAGTTGTCTTGCCATGAATTCCTACCCACGTCATAATGCAAAAGCAGCAGAGGTAGATGGCATCTTTGGCCTGATTTGGATCAAAGCGTGACCGTGAGAAGGCAAGAAGTCCAGTGTGCTTAATATACTTGCATCAGGGGACTGCAGACTCCAGGCTTGGGAGGGATTGAGAAAGGGGCTTATAGTAGTGCCCCAGAAAAGCAGAAACCATTGCTAATGGCCCGTTTTGTGCATGTGAGAATGGGTGAGAGAGGCATATTTAGCAATTTCTAGATTTGCCTAGATCACCAGATGTCACCATTGAATTAAAGCCCATGAATCTTCAGAGTTACCTGGGGCATATCGGGTCTTGGTCTTCTACCTCCAAAAGATCATTGTGATTTTCTACAACTAAAGAGAGACAGGGCCAGTCACATTAAACGGAATGGCATCGGTACGTTAAAATAAAATATCCGCTGCAGCTAACACTCGGGCATAATTTTCCTTAATGGGGCAGAGGGTAGTGTGAGAGAAACCCTCCAGGAGGCCTCCGGGAGTGCCTTGGTAATGTGTCACGGTTTGCTTTCCTTAGGCCTCGGGCATGAGCTCCCTGATGTGGTGGGGCCACATGGAAAGAGTCTGTGTAGAGTGAAACGTGTGTTTTACCATGGATTCTGGGGGAGAGCTTGTCTGAGTTTTAAAAACGTACTGCGTCCTTCTCACCTTACCTTATCTCATGAGATGCTCTAGGTGTGATGGTTGAAAGGCATTTAGACATAGAGACCAGACTGATGGATTGAATCTGCAAACCCTCAAATCAAGAGGAATCTTGTGTGTACAATTCCTTCGAGTACACAGACGTGGGAGCCATGCATGGGGAGGGGGAATGGCCGGGCTCAGCCTTGCTCAGGGAACCATTCAAGCAAGCTGATGTCAGAGGTGTGGATGTCCTGATACGGCTGTGATGACTCACTGAATCAGAGCAGTCAAACCAGGGAAACGACAAAGCCAAAGATGCAGGTAAAGCTGACAGCATCTTTGAAAAGGGACAAAGAAAACAAGGTCCATTGTATGGGTATAAAAACGAGAGCCCTGGAGATGAGGAGAGACAGTTAATGGAAATCAGGAGCAAAGACACCTGCGGCGTTGCATCACAAATGTGTGTGGGTTGTGATATCTACCTTGACTCCAATGTCCTAACGTATATCAGAAGACATAAGCAGAGCCTGGGATGAGGAATGAAGGGCGGGTCTGTGCCTCACGTGATATCTGTGCTGTAAAGACTGGCCTAGCGCCTGACTGGGATCCCTATATCTACCCAACTCCTACACAGCAATGGCACATCTCAGCGTAAGCAGAGGTTGGAATAGCAAACATAAGGGGTCAGCGAGGGAGTCGAGTTGGAGCTTTCTCAGCTTGACAACGGAGGACTCACTAGCTACTTCCAGAGCAGAAGAACTGTCCATATCATCGAAGGAGTTTCTGTCAGCCCTCGTAGAGGTCCCATGCAGGTCAGCCAGGTCACGAAAGGCTGAGTGAGTCAAATAGCATTGATCCAGGGAGTCCCATGGGGGATCCTGCTCTTCCAGCTCTGGCAGACACAGACTGGGCCTGGGAGGGTGGGGAGATCAGAACATGAAAACAAGAAAAGGAGACACCCCATAAAACTACGCTTTCAGATGGGAGGCCGAGAAGTAGAGTCATAAGAAAGGAGCACAGCCACTACTCACCGCAGAAACTACCCTGCTGTTTCAGGGACAGAGTATGGCTGCTAGGGGGAAGTACAGATAGCCAGAGAACAGAAGGATCTCAGGGTAGAGGCGACAGATCTAAGCTTCTGAGCATCAAACTCTGAACCATGGTGGAATAGAAGTCGAGGCTCAGAGTATACATCGACCATTTTAAAGGTGGCTTCGATGCTTTTGCATAAATTCTGTGGCTGTTACGTTTAGGGACCTAGTGAACACAGGATGCCTTTTCAAAGGCATCCTCAGCCTGGAGCGATCTCGTGTCCTCAGTGCCTCTTTCTCTAAGTACGGTGACGTGATATGACGTGACGTGACATGTTTCCTAGGTATTCTTTTTCTACAGTGTATCCTTAATGCGGTAAGACCGCGGAGGGAGACACAGCTCTGCCTCTCTCTGTGGATTTAGTGAAAGAAGAGAAGAGGGCAATGCTGAGAATCCCACCGACTAGTCAATTCATGCAGGTCAAGTGACTGCAGGTGACTGAAATGGAGGAGTCCAAAAGGAAAGGAGACATGTAACACAGGGAAGACACACATCATGGTTCAAGGAGAGGGTTTGTGTTTGGAGAAGGGATGAAAGTGATAGGTTTGTCAGTTTCTATTTGTTCCTTAAAATAGTCCTTCAATTCACCACTGAAGGAAGGCAAGGTTCTTCAGAATTACCTGGGGCCTAGGGGGTCTTGGTCCTCTTCCTCAAAAAGATCATTAGGACTTCCTAGAAATGCAGACAGACAGGGCCAGTCACTTTGCACAGATCACCACTTGTACATTAAAACCAAGCATCTACTACAACTACCATATGGGGAGAATAATCCTTAGCGGGGCAGAGGAAGGCATGGAAGAAGTCCTCCAGGAGGCCTCAGGGAGTGTCTTGGGAATTTGCCACAGCGTGCTTTCCGCAGCCTTCGGGCCCGAGCTCCCCGTAGTGGTCAGGCCACAGACAAAGGGTCTCTGTACAGAGTGACACATGTGTTTTCCTACAGGTACTGGGGAACAGCCTCCCTCGATTCTAAAACCTTATTGCAAACTTCTCTCATTACCTCACCCCATGAGATACTCTAGGTGTGATGGTTTAAGGACATTTAGACAGAGACCAGACTGACGGATCAAATCTGCAAACCCACAAGCCGAACGGAATCTTTTGTGTACAATCCTTTGCGCTCCACAGACATAGGAGCCATGCACGGGGAGAGGCAAAGCCCAGGCTCCGGTTTACTCGCGGGAAGCATCTAAGCCAGCTGATGGCAGAGGTGTTGATGGCCTCATACAGCAACGTTGACTCCGTGAAGACAGCCAACACAGAGCACACAGACAGTGGGGATGAGAGCAGTCAAACCAGGGAAAGGACAAATCCCCAGACCTAGGAAAGGCTGATGGCATCTCTGGACGGGCACGACAATTCAAGGGACATTGTATGGGAATGAAAAGGAGAGCATGGCAGATGAGGAGAGACATTTAATGGAAATGAGGAACGAAGACAGACACCTCAGCTTACGCAGCCGAAGGGAGTGTGAGTTGTCACATCTGCCTTGATTGCAATGTCCTAACTTCTGTCAGAAGCCCTAAGCAGGGCCTGGGATGAGGATCAAAGGGCAGGTGCATTTCTCAGCTGAGGTCTTTGCTGAAAAGGGTATCCCAGAGCCTGACTCTGATCCCCATGTCTACCGGGCTCCTACACAGCGGTGACACCTGTCAGCATAAGCGGAGGCTGGGATAGCAAACCTAGTGGGTCGGCCTGGTGGTCGATTTGGGGCTTTGTCAGCTGCACCATGGTGGACTCACTAGCTACTGCCAGAGCAGAAGAGTTGTCAATGTCATCAAATGAGTTTATGCCAGCCCTCGTAGAGGTCCCTTGCAGGTCAGCCAGGTCAGGAAGGGCCGAGTAAGTCAGATAGCCTCCATCCAGTGAGTCTCCTTGGGCGTCCTGCTCTTCCACCTCTGGAAGCTTTCTGCTGGGCCTGGGAGGGTTGGAAGATCTGACCGTGAAATCAAGGAAAGGAAACACCCCAGTATCCTACCGCTGTTAATGGGAGGCCGAGTAGTAGAGTCGTGAGAAAGGAACGCCTCCCCGCAGAAACTACCCTCCTGTTTCAGGGGCAGGGTATGACTGCTAGGGGGATGTACATATAGCCAGACAACAGAAGGGTCTCAGGGTAGAGGCTACAGATCTAAGCTTCTGAGTAACAAACTGAAGGATGGTAGAATAGAAGTCGTGGCTCAGAGTATGCATCGAGGGTTTGAAAGGTGGCTTCGACACTTTTGCCTAAATTTTGTGGCTGTTACCTTCAGGGACCTAGTGAACCCAGGATGCCTTTTCAAATGCATCCTCAGCCTCGAGCGATCTCGTGACCTCAGTGCCTCTTTCTCTAACTACTGTGACGTGACGTGACGTGATAGGTTTCCTAGGTATTCTTTTTCTACAGTGTATCCTCAATGTGGTAAGACCGAGGAGGGAGACACAGCTCTGCCTCTCTCTGTGGATTTAGTAAAAGAAGAGAAGAGGGCAATGCTGAGAATCCCACTGACTAGTCAATTCATGCAGGTCAAATGACTGCAGGTGTCTGAAATGGAGGAGTCCATTAATGAACGGAGACGTGTAACACAGGGAAGACACACGTCGTGGTTCAACGAGATGATTTGTGATTGGAGGAGGGATGAAAGAGATAGGTTTGTCAGTTTCTAATTGTTCCTTGAAATACAGTCCTTCAATTCACCCCTAAAAGAAGCCAAGTTTCTTCAGAGTTACCTGCGGCATAGTGGGTCTTGGCCTTCTTCCTCCTCATGATTCAGTTGATATTCTGGAAAGAAATACAGTCAGCACCAGTGAGTAATAAGATCCCCTCTTTCCATTAGTAATCCAGTGTCTGATGCAATCCAGGTATTCAGGTATGCATAATGTGGGGACAGATTTAGTGAAAGTAATATTGGAAGGTGCCCTCCCGCATTCCCTTGTGGTTACTGCCTGGATTTCGGAGACTGAGCCATTGTGTACGAGATCATCATGACAGTGTCCCCCGTCGGAAATCGGTGTACACACTTTAACTTCTCTGTCCTCACAGATTCTGGGAAGTAAGCCTCCCTCTGTCCTACAAGGAGTACTGCAGTATTCAGCCTCTCTCATCAGAGGCCGAGTTGCGGAAGCCTTCGTGGCACTTTTACACTGAGCCTGAAGAGATGGAAGGCAACTACAAACCCTCAACTTCATGTGAGTCTTTGGGGCTGCACAGCATGTTGCCCCAGTTCATGTGGGGTTGGGGGGAATGCTAAGGCTCAGCTGTGCTTCTGGAAACACACGAACAAGGTATCAGTGGAAGTGCTTGTGGTGGGTTTTTGGAGAACCGTTTTGGAAGGCAAGCCATCCTAAAGGACTAGAGAATGGGGCCGAGAAGAGCAAAACCAGTTAACCTTGGACAAGAATGGCAATTGACTGCTTCAGGCTTGGGTTCCTCAAGGACCTGGCTCAGAGATGAAATGGACAGGTTATTAAAGGTGAGAAAAGAAATTTCATCCAAATGAGGTCTGACAGATACCTTCTCTTGTCCTCTTGCTGAGGTGAGTTGAGTGTGTGGTGCCTGACGTGGGCCCCGGGACCCGATGGAGAAGCCAGGGAGACATGGGCATGCCCTGGGAGTAGGAAGAGAGCAACGTCCCCAGACCCACCTGATGTCTGGGCTTAAAACTCAGTTCTAGAGCCCAGCTAAGGGCAGTATGTCTCTCCCAGGCCTGCCCACAGGGATGACCTCTCTGGGCACAGCAGAGGTCCGGGGTACAAAGAATAGGTGATCTGTGTGGGAGTCGTGTTCAGTTGGAGCTTTATCACCTTGACAATGGAGTACTCACTGGCCACTTGCAGAGAGGAACAGACTTGTGGGTTCTCCGGTGAGAAGATGGCGGAGCTCCTGTAAGGCCAGTAGGAGTCAGACATGTCGGGAAGCACTGAGTATGTCAGGTAGCGTTCATCCGGAGTGTCCCGTGAGGTGTCCTGCTCTAGCAGCTGTGTGGTGAGCCTGCAGGGTGGGGAAAACTGAACATTAACCTCAGAGGGATCTGAATGCTATGTCCTGTCTGGCTTTGACAGAAAGCAGAAGGGAGTGGTCCGGAAAGCAGAGAGGTTGAGCCATGAAAGAGAGAGAGAGAAATCTTCTTGTGTTTGTGCGACAAGGTGTGATTGTCACAGGGGTAGCAGATAGGAAGGACAATAAGTGCTCGCTATACAAGCCACCAAACTTGTGAAGAGACTGAATGATCTCTGTGCCGTCCAGCCATGACTCACTACGTACAGAGTCCCAGCATGGCGGCTTTCCCAACCCTTCATTCAAATGGCTTTGAGTTCGGCACGTAGTGGCCAAGCGGCGGCTGCTCCGGGGGTTAGGAGGCCGTCCCCGGGACCTCGGGCCGCAAAGGCCTCTTTCTCTCAATATTGTGGCGCGATAGAGGATGTTGTCTCGTGGCTATGATATTTTCATGCTATGCACACATGTCAGCATGCTAAATCGAACAGGCAGAAAGTAGACATGCAGGTCTGTCTAGAGCACAAAGTGGAGAATGAGTGAGGACAGTGAACCCTCTGACGTATTAGTTCTGACTTCGGGTTCCTCAACTAGAGAAGTACTTCAGAAACTGGGAGCAATCCAAGTAACACAATGAAGACCGAAAACGTGGTGAAAACGGATCATTTCTCATTGACCCAATGGGTAAGAGAGCTCTCTCTGTCGAGCACTTTCTGCTTTTCCCTGGTTGCCACTTTGGAATTCATAGCCCCTAAGTATTCAGAATTACCTAGGGGCAACGGAGTCCTGGCCTTTCAGCCCCTCCTGATCCATTTGGTTGTCTGCAAATAAACAGAGAGGAGTTACAGTTAGAAGATTCCCCTTCACAGATGCCCACTCCTATGTCCCATGTAGCTCAGGGCAGAGCTACAAGCAGCGTAATTATACAGGCACGTGAGAGACAAATCATCCCACAGAGCTTAGGTAGGGCCCTGTCACTGGGATTGCTCTCTTGAGTCATTCGACAAATGTCCCTGACGTGCCAGGCCATCCTCACAGCATCCTGTCTTGAGTCTGTGCAAACAACAAACTGATTCTTCTTCCCTGAGATTGTGGGGGAAGCAGTCCCTGGCTGCTTCCTAGAGGGTTGTTGCGGTATTTCGGCTTTTTCCACCTGAAATGCTGTAGGTCAGTGGTTTAACGGAATCAGCCATTGAGATTAAAGGAATGAATGAAATCTATCCAGCATCAAACCAGAATAATCTTCCAAGCTGCAAAGAAACGGGCTGTGTATGGGGTAGGGAAGTTTCAGGATCCTGCCTTGCTTCAGAGAAACATACACTGTACGATACTCAGTGTTGTTTCTTCTTCTCCTGCTTCTTCTTCTTCGTCATCGCTGTCGTCGTCGTCCCCCTCGTGGTCGTAATTTTCTGTAAAGAAATCCAGAATTGTCCCTTCAGCTATTTCCCACATCACTGCTCTAAGCCCTGCGGCTCCAATGGCCCGAGAGACAGAAGTGACTTTGCACAACTAGGGAGTCTTCTGAGTTGAGGGCAGTGTCATTAGGAATTGCTGTGACCTGGGTTTCTGATCCATCAGAAAGGTGTCTCTGATTTGGAGGATCAGCACCACTGAACCTGGGCAACTATTTCTACGGTCTCTTGTTGTCCATATCAGGGGATGCTCGTCCAGGGTCAATCTTGACTTCGGCAAATCGTGTCGTGCAGCATGCCCCCAGTCCCACCGCACGCACAGACTCTGTGCATTCACGGCTGTCACACGGAGCCTCTTCCTTGTCTTCATGACAGGACCACCCCCTGTCCCCCATCCCTCCACCGGGGATTTCATGGATAGCCATGTGGGCTTTGGTGTCTTCAAGGGGACTCTGTCTATGAAAAGTGTTCCAGTCTCAACTGGGTTCCCACCTCCAAGTCCTACTGCATCCAGTACCTCATCCAACTCCACACTGTCAGGGCCTTTCTTTTAGGTGTGAAGTGCGTTCAGTAATTTTCCCATCTGGTGACTACAGTGGCAACAAGTTTGTTTGAAGTACATACCAGATGAGGGAAGAGCTATGGAGAAAGGAAAACTCACTCTCTCCCCTAGGCTTAATACAGACCGGGCTGAGTCTGGGAAGCTCCCACTTCTGCAGGGATCCTTGCACGCTAACAAGGATCCCTCCTGTCACATTCCCCTTTCCGGGCTCTAACACTGGCCGATGCTTCCTCCTACCCGAAAGGCTGTGTCCCCTCAGGGAGGCAGCAGACAGGTGGACCAGGGCGACGTGCCCCCCCCCCCCCGAGCATTGCTCCTCTCTGCTACCACCTCCCAGTCCTGGTCCTCTCAGGGCCCCACGTGCGATGGGGAACCCAGGACAGCCGCTGCCAAGAGTGTGAGGGCAGGCGGGGCGTCTCTTGGCAGCCCAGGGACTCGGAGCAGCACAGTGCAGTCAGGGGTCTGTGGCCATCTCACCTGGGCTGAGCTTTCGGGCAAGGCACTTGGCCAGCCTGCGTCCCTCAGCCAGTTGCCCTCGCAAGCCCTGCCCTTGGGGATGCTCAGCGCCATCATGGATGAGGAGGGCTTCCAGGTGCTGAACGAGCAGCTGGGAAACCTCTTCCCCTTCCCGCAGCTTCTTATATAAGCGGGTCAGTTCTTTCGCCTGATCTTGCATCAACAGATGACATAGCCTAAGTTGGGAGAACACAGAGAATGTTCTAAAATGCAAAGGTGTGAACAATAGATAAGAGCTTTCATAGAGATTTCTAGCAGAATTTCCCAATGAGCCCTCAAAGCTGGATTCTGGCCTGTGTGGTGACGTGTCTGTGGCAGAGAAAGTAGAAGGTTAATCCAGCCTTCCTCTGGATCAGAGTGTGCTCCTGTTCATGCCCTGGACATCCCGTGTATCTTTCCTCCTGACCTCCAGAGCTCGCTTCAGAGACATGCCCCTTCAGCTGCTCACTCGGGGCACACGCATTTCCCTGGAAAACTCCCTAGGGGGCAGCGTGCCGTGAATGGACACAGTGCCAGACCCAGAAGCGTGGACAGTTTGGCTGGTGTTAACTGGTGTGCCAGGAGAATGGCAGCGTCCAAAAGACAGCATTTGTGGGAAGAGAGGATGGCAGGCTGTCGTCAGCCAGGGCTGACCATGTGAAAGGTAAAGCAAGTGTTGGTCTCGTAAGCTTGTTCATGTGCTCGCTGTGCCAAAGGTCACAAATGGTCCCTTGCCCCTTGAATTTGGTGATGTTGATATCCTTTTTTAAAAAGTTTTTAATTTTTAATTTATTCTTTAGCCTAACAGTCTTCATTATTTTTTCACCACACCCAGTGCTCCATGCAATCCGTGCCCTCTTTAATATCCACCACCTGGTACCGCAACCTCCCACCCCTTCGCCACTTCAATCCCCTCAGATTGAATTCCTTTTTTAAAAAAAAGAGAGAATGAGGCTCTGAGTCACTGGAGTCCATCGTTTACCAATCACTGTGGTCTAAATCGTCTTAGATATGTCTGTATAATGTGCCTGCCATGACGGTTTCTGCCCTTCTCTGGGCCCAGACTTGTTGCTGCCACCAGTCAGAGGGGCCCACGGCATCCCTCCAGCCTCCCACACAGGGCCCTCCTTACCTGAGCTTCTCAGGCAACGTGTCTGCCCGCTTGCCTTTCTCACACAGCACCTTCTCCCCCAGCACGGATTTGATGAGGTCGCTCGACTTTTCACACTCTGAGAAACAGAGATGCCTGCCTCAGTGGAAAGCTGGACATGCTGCTATGCCCGCTGCTTTCAAGGGAGGAGGCAGGCTGCACCCTAGGACAAATAGAACCTGGCAACCGGGCCGTGTGCTGGGAGCTCCACGCCTCATTGCGGAGTGTCCCAACTGCTAGACACTGGATCGCTCCCCGTTTTTGAGGCCAGGAAAGAGCAGTCCCGAGATAGAGAGAGGAGCTCCACTCCATGATTAACTGGTATTTGGCAGAGTCAGAATTCGTATCCCCCGAAAAGCCGCAATCTTGGCCACACTAGCAAGCCTCGCTGCCTCTTCATTGAACACTAAGGAGGGACCTTAAGTAAAGCCCCCAGGATGCCAGGACCAACGGGCATCCCCTGAGCTGGGATTTCTATACTGCACAAGTGTCTCAATGGTAAAGCGTCAGCCAGATACACCAGTGTACACTAGAAGGCAGGAACCCAGAGAGACGTGAAAGGAACATGGCCCAATCCTAATCACATTTATGGAAGTAGAAGCAGTAGAATTATGAACAGAGTTTACATGCTTCCAGGCTTTGCTATGAGTGCTGTACGAGAATTTCCTCAGTATTCATTGTGACTGAGAGAAGTAGACCGCAGGACGGTAGTAGTCTAAGAGACAGGGAAACTGAGGCACAGGAAGATTAGGCAGCAGGGATTTGAGTCCAGGCGGACTGACCCAGAGCCCATGCTCTTCATCCCTCTGCTGAGTTACCTCCACCCCAAGCCCTTGGGTGGTAACTGTTTTCATCATCTTCACAACTGGCTTCCCTCAGTTAGGTTATCAGTTAGGTTTATCAGGAAAGTTGTAGACAAAACTTGGCTTGTCCTTCCATGAAAGGTCATCATCTCTTCACTTTCCTAAAGAGCAGGTTTCAATTCATTCTTTTTGCCGCCTCAGTTGTTTTCAATTCCCTTCTGTATGGAAGGCAAAGTGTGAGCAAATGGCAAAAATTCAGCCTCAGGACTCCTTCCCGTCATTGGGTTGTGCGCGTGCCCCGATCTCTGGGTTCCTTCTGTCTCTGAAGCCCCGTCCTCATGAACAGGCAGCTGAGCTCCCCAATTCAGCCTGCCTGTGGGAGAGGGCCTAGCGCACCCAGTGGCTTGGGCGGTGTCTGGGGCTGGTGTCCCCCTCTCACCCTCATTCTCACTTGGCCAAGCATCTGGTGGCCTCGGCCTGGGCCTGCTGACTTTGGTGCGTCACTGAAGGTTCTCCAGCTCAGGGGTAGAGAGAGGAGGTCGCACTGATTGTCTTATGTTCCCCCAAATGCTGCCAGCCTTACCACCGGGCTTCAGATGTCCTGCGTGGGCTTGGAAGGGAAAAGCATAAGCACGGGTTCCCTCTCACCTGGGGAGTCCCTGTGTGGATGGCGTCCCTCATGGATACCGCAGTTTCGGGGAAGGCAGGCCCCACTTCCTTCTCCTTGACAGCACGTAGTGTCACCCGCTGTAGTCCTCCCTCCTCCCCACGACCCCGGTGCCGCCTTGACCATCAGCATATTTCCTCAGTGCAGCCAGCTCGGTGCTTTGCCGGTGGGACACCCGAGAGCCGAGACCTGATGGAGTTCCTTAGTCCTACGGCAACTGAGATGAAGGACTGCTACAGGACAGACAGGGTCCTCACAAGACCAGTCATCTCTGGGTCTGCCCCAGGAGTCAAGAACTGGGATGGAAACTCTAAGCCACCCTATAGGTCACTGCTAACATGGGGAGGATGCTAACATACTTGTCTTTGGTTTTCCCATCCTCAGCTAACAGAGGGCAAATTCCCACTTCACCTTTCACGGACTGTGGTCAGAATGAAATTTGTGTTGTCACTGGAAATGGGGGAGAGAGCATCTGGAGAGGCTTTGCATTTCTCAGAAGGAGAACACAGAGCTATGGCTTTGGGGACCAAGACTTGGCAGGACTTACTGTATTTCCGCAGTTGGTTGGCCAGGGAGTAGGCCGTCGCTTCGGATACAAGGAATTTTTCCTTGAGGTCTAGGAAGTCCTGGGTGGATTTTTCCAGCTGTGACCGAAGCTGCCAGTTGACTTCCTGGAGGCTGCTTTCTGCCCCTGCCTCGGACAGAGGGCCAGGATGGGCTGCCATGGCGACCCGTGGCAGTAGAGATAGAACTGGGGACCAAAAAGCAGAAACCCAGACTCACGGTGGGTTAAAAACCAGTGACGCCAAGTTGGTTTAATCAGGACTGAGGGGTGAGGTTACAGGAATCCTTTACTTACTGTTGGGAACAATTGGAGCAACAGCCCACAGTACTTGAGAGACAACCAAGGTTCAAGATGCCAGAGGTGGGAGCCAAAGGCACTGCTCGTATCTCCGACTCCAACCGGAATGACCGAGGGAGCACCCAGAATGCCAGCTACTGGTCTGCACCAGCACTAACTGAATAGAATGTCCAGGGTGTCAGTGGAACCTGGGGAGCCCCTGCCTTCCAGTTGCCGAGGGGCCATGCTGATACACAAGGCTGCCTGGTCTCCCGTGAAGGTGACCGCTGATGGGGCCCACCCCTCAGTGGTCACTGTCAGTCGTTGTCTACCCTTGTGCTGATTCCACAGTTTCCCTCTCTTTCCAAAACAGTGTCTCAGCATAGTGCTCATTATTCGTTCCCTTATGTGTGTAGAATAACGTCAGGCAGAAATAGCGTCCCACAGAGTTTTCTTTGTTCTTTTTCTTTGTCTTTAATTCTTGGAGAGAGAAGGGGGGCATGGGTAGAGGGAGAGTATGTGATAAGGGGCTCGGTGTCAGAACCCGTGAGACCTTGACCCGATCCTAAACCAAGAGTCAGATGCTCAACCAAAGGAACTACTCAGGCGCCCTTCGCAACAGGTGTTCTTAGGGGCTCTCCTGAACTCATCCCACTTCTCAACAGCGGTTCAACAGATCTTAAGGCTTTTCTAGTGAGGGAAATGTCTAAAGTCAAAGCCTATCTGGATGTTCTTCTCCAGGTCTTCTCTAGGTTTTTTTCTCTAGCCATTAAAATACAAGAGAAACATGCTAGCAGTTTAGCCATCTTTAGTTGCTTTGTATTTGAAAAGGTTTTCAAAGTATTCGGCCTTCCTCCATTTACAATGCTTTCTTAGCATGTATGTAGTAAATAAAGCTTTTTCTTACAGCAAAAACTAAACAAAAGAAAGCAGAAAACAAGGATGAAAGAGCCCCAGACAGATGAAAATAAAAAGCCCCCAGGAAAACAGCAAACAGAACCCAGACTTAGTGTATGCAATGAATCTTGCAAACTGTTTCTGGGGCCCCTGGGGGCTCATCTGGTTAAGCGACTGCCTTTGGCTCTGGTGGTGATCCCAGAGGCTCGGGACCAAGTGAGGCATCAGGCTCCCAGCTCCATGGGGAGTCCGCTTCTCCCTCTGGCCTTCTCCCCTCTCGTGCTCTTTCTCACTGTCTGTGGCACGCTCCGCTCCCCTCCAATACATAAATAGATAAAGTCTTACAAAAGGAGGAAAAGAAAGGAAGGAAAACGGTTTCCTGTCCCAAGTCTGTCAGTATTCTTCTTACTGCAAGTCTGTGTTAGGTAGACTTGTTTTCCCATTAGGTGCACATTTCATTTCCGTTTCCTTAGCTATTTACCTAAGAGTGGGATTGCTGCGTCATACGGGACCCTGTGTTTAACTTTTTGAGCAACTGCCAGCCTCTTTTCCAAAGCAGAACAGGGACACCCTTTTACATTCCCACCAGGAATATGTAAGAATTCCATTTCTCTACAAGCTTCCCGACACATGTATTGATTGTCTCTTTGCTTGAAGTCATGGTAGTGGGGCTGACGTGGGATCTCACTGTGCTTTAGATGTGTATTTCCCTAGGGACTAATGAAATTGAGCATCTTTTCATGTGTTCATTGTTGCAATGGTATTGTCCTTTTGAGAAAGTCTACTCAAGCTCCGTTCCCCATTCCTATATTGGCTGTCTTTTTACCAACTGCTTAGTTATAGGAGGGTTCTTTACATGCATTGTAGATAGCAGACCCCACTTTTCACTTCACTTCCTCGATAGTGACCCATGAAACAAAAAGCTTTTAAGATGATGGATTCTAGTTTATCTGTTTATTTTTGGGTTGCTGGTGTGGTTTTGCAAGCAGCTTCCAACCCCAAATCATGAAGATGTAGAAGTCTGTGTTCCTCAAAACATGGCTTTTGAAAGAGAGCTTGCCTGCATTTTAGTAGTTGCTGGACATTATTTAGTAATGCCTGTTGAGTGTTGATTGATATTTCTCTCAATGGATAGTCTTGCGCCTGTTTTCCCACCTGTGGAGCGTGCCAAGGCCTGTAACAGAGATTTTGGAAATGATATCTGTGAACATCCTGGCTTAGATTCAGGGGTGAATCCTGGTTCTGCAGTGGAGCTGGTCTTAAACTCAAGCACATTTGTACAAATTGCTCAGGCCGTTTCGAGCTGAGTCGTTGTTGATCTTTCTGAGGAACACTTGTGTGCTAGTCCAGATCGTGTAGGGCCAGAGTGGACTTTCTCAGTGGCCTCCACACGGAGAAGACTGCCAGGATTGGACCTCGTCAAGACTTTCATCTCGGGTCTACTGGAATGGAAAGTAGACCTGCTTCAGGGTTTTGGGAACGTTGTTCCATGCAAGTTGGTTCCTCTCCTTTTTTTTTTTTTTTTTGCTTTAATGTGTACATGATTTCTTTCTGGAAAAGGGGAAAGGATATTTATTTCCAAACAGCCTGTCTGTTCTTTGTCAGTGGTCTGTCTGTGCTTTTGAAAACGTGTCAAGGAGAATTCCAGGTCAACTATCTTCTATGCAAAAAGTATAGTTCCTGTACAGTATCAGGTGATCATACTTAATATTAGGAACTATCTTGTAACTCAGATGGTATCGTTTCCTGATGAGAAAAAAAAAAATACAAAGAACACCAAGCTTCCAAAGATCTTTGTCACAGGTCCCAGGTCACAGCTGTAGTGAAGTGAGGAGCGAGCATTCGAAACCTTTTCTGGAGGCACCTGTTTGGCTCAGACAGATCAGCATGCAAGTCTTAATCCCTGTTCAAGTCTGGATTTCAGGACTGGAACCCCATGTTGGGTCCTGCTTAAAAAAAAAAAAAAAAGAAAAAAAGAAAAAGAAAAGAAAAGAAAAAAGAAACCAGTGTAGCCGGTATCCCATTGGGTTTTCCTATGCTTATGAAGCAATTACCATATGCTATGGTATCTCGTTCTATACTGATTTCTTTCCCTCACGGCTAAAGAGTTGTGTCTCTTCGTGGGCTAGTATTAGAACCAGTGGTACGTCTTGTTTTGTGAAGTTTCATTTCGAGTCTTTTGGCCATTTCTTTTATTCTTTTGATGATCTTCTCAGACTAGATGATACCCAATTCTGGAAAAAAGTCCTTTGTCAGAGAGAAACATGCTTCTATACTGGGCCTTCCATTTATATTCTCTTGAGGTTGAGATGAGGATAAATAAATTCATTTTTGTATCCCCAGAAATGATGCATTGCCTCTTTTGACCTTGCAAATCATATGGTTGATTTTGGGGGGAAATATCAAAACCACTTATTGAGTTTCAGGGTATGAAAGGTTGTTTTTGTATTTTAAAGTGTTTCTACAGGGACGCTGAGATATAATTTCCATGCAGTAAAGTGTATGTAATTAAAGTCCTACGTCTATGAAGTTTGAGCATATAGATGCATCACCCCGGTAGTGGAGGCATCTATCGCCCCCACAAGTTTCCTTGTCCTTCTAGCATTTCCTCCCTCCCATTTGCACGTCAGGAAAGCATTGATTGGCTTTCTGTTACAGTAGAATTATTTGCAATTTCTAAGGTTTTCTCTTAACACCATCGTATGCTATGTAAATTATTTTGTTTTGAAGTTTTCTGGCTCTGAGGTATTATCAGAGCAAAAGAACATGTCTTCCCATAGTGTTATGTAAGCGACGAGATTACTCTGCGAAACCGCATAGTATTCCATGAGCTGGATATGTCACAATTTGTGGTGGTCATTCCTCTGTGGATGGAGATGAATGACAATTAGAAATAGTCAGTAGCTTTTTGGGAATGTACCGTTTCTTTTTTCATTTGAGTGGAATGGGGGTGGTCTATGGTAGGTATAGGTTTAATATTTTGAAGAATTTCTGGACTGTTAAGGTGCCTGGGTGACTGAGTGAGTTAAGCATCTGACATTGATTCTGGCTCAAGTCATGATCTCATTGGTGGCGAGACAGAGCCCCAGGTAGGGCTCTATGGTCAGTGGGAGTCTACTTGAGCTTCTGTGCCTCTCCCTAACTCTCTGCCCCTCCCTCCACTCACTTTTAGTCGCTCAGTCTTTAGTCAATCAAAGATACAAAAAAATAAGAATTTCCAAACTATTTCTGCAGTGGTTGTAGAATTTAAAATTCCCATGCGCAGTGTATGAGAAATCATAGCAAGGAGGTGACTTTGCTCCTTGCTATGACTCCTTGCTATGGCTCAGAATGGAGATTCCATTCATTTTTGCCATTTTCATTGACAGATAGTGGTTTAAATTTCCATTTTCCTAATAACTAATGATGTAGGTCGTGCGCTATTCTTCCATTTCTTCCATGTGTATTCTTTGCTAAAGTGTTTTTACAAATCTTTGAATCCATTTTATTGTATGTCCTTTTTGAAAGGTTTTATTTATTTATTTGCAAGAGAGGGAAGGGGAGCAAGAGCAGGGCTGTTGGGTAGGGTGAGGAGGCCAGAGGGAGAGGAGAAGCACACACCCTGCTCAGCGGGAAGAGTGATGGAGGGGTCGGGGGTTAGACCCCACGACCCTGAGATGGTGACCTGAGCCAGAGGCAGCCACTTCACCAACTGAGGCACCCAGGCCCTTTTCTTTGACCCGTTTAAAATTGGATTGTTTGTCTTCTTCCTATTGACTTTCTTTTTAAAAAAAAATTAATTTATTTATTTTCAGCATAACCGTATTCATTATTTTTTCACCACACCCAGTGCTCCATGCTATCCGTGCCCTCTATAATACCCACCATCTTGTACCCCGACCTCCCACGCCCCCTGCCCCTTTAAACCCCTCAGATTGTTTTTTAGAGTCCGTAGTCTCTCATGATTCACCTTCCCTTCCAATTTACCCCAACTCCCTTCTCCTCTCTAACTCCCCATGTCCTCCATGCTTTTTGTTATGCTCCACAAATAAGTGAAAAACCATATGATAATTGACTCTCTTTGCTTGACTTTTTTCACTCAGACTTTTGAGCGTTCATTCAGTGTTCTCTTAGGAGACCTTCAGCAGGTATGGAAATTACACCTAGTTTCTCTCTATGTGTGACATGGCTTGGGTTCTCTCACCAATGTCTTCTGAAACACCAATGTTTTAAATTGTGATACAGTCCAGTTGACCAATTTGTTCTTTCATTAGTGAGAATTTTGGTATCATATCTAAGAAAACAATGGCCAGGGCCTCCTGGGTGACTCAGTTGGTGAAGTGTCTGCCTTTGGCTCAGGACATGATTCCAGGGTCTGGGAACCAGCCCTGCATTGGGCTCCTTGTTCAGCAGGGAGCTTGCTCTTCCCTTTCCCAGTGCTTCTACCCTGTTTGTGCTCTCTCACTCTGCTCCATAAATAAATAAAATCTTAAAAAAAAAAAAAGAAGAAAAAAGGAATAGAAATGCTTCTCAGCAACATCTGGCATTGTCTTTTGTACAGAATCACGCTCATTCGTGCAAAATGGTCCCTGGTTTGGCATACATTGCCCTGCAGACTAGTCACATTGATGACCGTTTTATGGGCTTATGAACCGTGCATGTGTCTTCTTTGGGAACATGTGTATCCGAGTCTTATGCTCGCTTTGTATTAGCAGCGTGTTCCTTCTGCCCATTCAGTGAGTTCAAAGTACCCTTATGTCTTGCGTATGGGAGTCCTCATTGGGTATTTATCTGCAAATATTGTCTCTTTATCAGTGTCTTCTCTGTTCCTTTTCTCAGTGGTAATGTTGGATGCAGCAAGGTTGTTCATCTTAAGTTTTCTTGTTACATATTTTACTCTTGCTCCAGTGACAGAACTCTTCACTAAATGCAAAGTCCTGACCATTTTCTGTTGCGTAATCATCTTGAATGATTGCTATGGCTCTTCTCCTTAAGTCTGTGGCCATTTTGAGTTCATGGCTGCGAAAGGGGTGGTTTTCAACAACCACTGTAGGGGAAGTTTGTCCTGATAGGGGCAAGAGAACCGTGAGGTAGCTTGTGGTCCTGAGTTAGTCTCACCCATGCCAGGAAAGGGGATGTCACCCTCCTGTACCTCTTCATGGGCATCTGAGTGCCTTTGGGGAGGAGAGTTAGGTGGTCCTAGTGGTCATATTCGGCACTTACACCCCATTCTCTCAGACTGGGTAACTGGGTACAAAGTAGCTCCAGGAGCCCGGGGCGTCCTAGTCAGAGGTGTCTTTAGGAGCACAGACACACTGAGAGCCAGAGAGGATTACATGGAAAGGATAAAAGAGAATCCCGGGGATGTGGTATGGTTTACTATAGGGTCTTCCTTCAGTGGGGTGGGAAATAGGACTCCCACACACCAGCAACTCAGGAAACATGCCCAGAGGAAGTAGGGCAGATGGAAGGCAATTCCCAGAGTTTGATCTATTTTTGCCAACATGAAAATCATGATATGTGCCTGGATATCAAATGTGTATGAAAGGACACGTGGCGGGCTCAACTCTTCACCTCAGAGACCTCAAGTTGGTGATGGAGACTAGCTAAAAAACAAAAACAAAGACACACAGAGAAAAATCAAAACAAAAAAAAACAAATAAAAGAAATAAATAGGTGCGTGCATCAGGAATCCAGAAATACCCCCGTGCCCCCCTCCCCTCCCAGGAAGGAAAGGATGTGGTCAGGATGATGGGAGGCTCAGTTACTAAAGCGGCTGCCTTTAGCTCAGGTCATGATTGCAGGATCCTGGGATCAAGCCTCACATGGAGACCTTCCTTGGCAGAGAGCCTGCTTCTCTCTCTCTCCCTCGGCCTGACACTCTGCTTACTTGTGCTATCTGTCTGCCAAAAAAGTAAATAAAACCTTTTAAAAAATAAAGACAGGAAGGAAGGAAGGAAGGAAGAAAGACAGTCAGACAGACAGAAAGAAAGATCAAAAGAAAGAATGAAAGAACGAAAGAAAAAAAGAAAGAAAGAAAGAAAGAATGGGGAAGCTTGGTCCTTGCAGTTCAATAGCCATTCTGAGCCTGTGGGGAATCCTAATTATTGGTCTGCATTTCCCAAGAGAAACCCAGAGACCCTACCATTTTAGTATTTGCTGGGTTTTCCATGTGCACTCAGAAGTGCACTGGCTGAATAAAGTTGGCACACTAAGAACAGAAGGAGACCAAGAAACAGAATGTTCCCTGGATGCACCACATTATTGTCTGCCCTCACTGCAGTCTCACTGGAAATGGGAAAGGGCAATTGAAATCCCTGGTATTCAACACAGGTTTGGAAAAAAAAAATGGAAGGTTTGGGTTCACAGTTTAAATTACTGTATTCTCAGTTTGAATCTGAAGGCAAGTGGAAACCCTGTTGAACATTTTCTGACTTCTGTGGTGGAGAGAAGGGCTAACACAGAAAACAGCTCTACACATCAGAGTAACTTTGGTAACTTAGTATCTTTCCATTGACATGGTTTTCTTTCAATCTTCTGATCCCATGGTCTCCTGCTTGAGTCTACACATATTTGTGCAACGAAGAAGATGTCAATACCATACGTAAAATCTGTACCCCCGAATGTCACAGTGCTCATACCTAATGGTACATCGGGTCCATTTCTAAGTGCCTGTAGCTACGTTATGGCTGACTCCAAAGGCAGCCCATTGTACCATGTGTAGACTTCTCTCTGGCCCCACCTCCAGGGTCAGCAGTACCTCAGAGCTGTCTCCATTCCTGCGGAAGGATGTAGGTCAGGTAGAGAAATGGAGGGTGGTCTAGGCAACAGGAACAGGAAAGTAGGCCCCTAAGCTGGTTGATTCCAGAGAGGACAATTGCATTGTTGTTGGTTTTGTTTAGAAGTTTTTATTTATTTTTTCATTTCCTTTCAGTGTTCCAAAATTCATTGTTTATGTACCACACCCGGTGCTTCATGCAATACGTAGCCTCCATAATACCCACCGCCAGGCTCACCCAGTGTTTTTAAAAAGCATGTAATTTCCTTATTTGAGAGAGAGTGCTTGAGAGAGCAGGAGTGGTGGCCAGGGGGAGGGTGGGTGAGAAGGACAAGCAGAGTCACCACTGAGCAGGGAGCTCGACATGGGACCTATCCGAGGACCCTGGGATCCTGACCTGAGCCAGAGATTGAACTTAAACAAATGAGCCTCCCAGGTATCACTTGAAATAATTAAAAAAAAATTTGCTGCACTTAACATGCAGCATGTATTAGTTTCATGTCAAATGTTGGTGTTGATTTTTATGTCTTCTTTTTTAAGATCTTCTTTCCTCCTTTCTTTCTTTCTTTCTTTTTCTCTTTCTTTCTTTGCTTATTGTGTATAAGAAGGTTGCTGGGCATTGGGAGAGGGAGAAAGAAGGCAGATAGAAAGAAAGAGTAAGAGAAGGAAAGGAAGAAGGAAGGAAGGAGGGAAGGGAGGATGGAAGGAAAAAAAGAAAGGGAGAAAGAGAAGGGAGAGAGGGAGGAAGAGAGAAAATGAAAAGGTAAGAATGGAAGGAAGGAGGAAGGGAGAGGGGAAGTATGGTGGAAGGGAGAAACAGAAAGAAAAGGACAGAAAGAGAGAGAGAGAGAAAGAGAAAGAAAGAGAGAAAGAAGAAAGAGGAAGTACCCAGGTCAGTTTTCCTTGTGAACATCTAGTGAAGATCCTGTTCGGACAACCCGGAAGCTAGTGAGCCCTGGGAAGGCCCCTCTCTGGCATGCGCTCAAGAGGGTGTATCTGATGTGTGTAGAACTATTTAAGGAACCAAATTTAGAATCCATTGATTAATACGGCCGCATTTCCTAGAAGTGGTCACATCAGCTGGGCAAGCATGGCCATGGGAAATCACCCCCAAAGAGCTCCATGGTGTGCACCTGGGTGGCTCAGTGGTTAAGTGTCTGCTTTGGGTTCAGGTCAGGATCTCAGGGTCCTGGGATCGAGCCCCACATCAGCCTCCCTGCTTAGTGGAATGCCTGCTTCTCCTTCTGCCATGCCTCCTGCTTGTGTTCCCTCTCTCGCTGTGTGTCTTTTTCTGTCAAATACATAAACAAAAGTTAAAAGAAGAAAACTCAGAGATAATACATTCTTGTCTGGGTCAGAGCGTGTCATCCTGTGGGAAGCAGGTTCCTGCAGTTAGTGTTGCCGGGATCTCAGGTGCTTTGCTGGTACCTCAGAATTTGACCCTTGAAAATGTGAGTAAACTTGATATTGCGTATGATTTATGATTTGGGGGACCGGTTTAGGAATACACCCCTTTATGTCATTCCCATATTTGTTGGATGTGTTCTTATGGAATGCTCTGAAGTTCTTGCAGTAATTTGCATCGGCCACAGTTAAAGCAGGATAATGTGTGCACAGAGTGACTGGTGGATCATGGATTTTGGGGCCGTGATGGCCAAATCTGTTGCTGAGGTAGCTTCCAAAACCATGTATCATGCCTTTGCATGTGCCTATTTGCAACTCGAAAAGCCCCAAGGCATATTGGCCTGCTCCTTTGTGGACCTTGCCATCAATTCCCTGGAGGTTCAGGAGCATAAGAGCTCTCAATCTCTTCTTTAAGTTTTGATTTATGTAGTTGACAGTGACAGAGAGAGAGAGAATTGAAGGAGGGGAGCAGCAAGGGAGAGGGAGAAGCAGGCTCCGTGCTGAGCAGGGAGCACAATGCAGGGCTCGATCCCAGGACCCAGGGGTCATGATGTCAGCTGAGGCCAGACGCTTAACTGACTGAGCCACACAGGCACCCCCTCAGCTCTTACTAAATCCCAAACCTCATCTTTCGTAACTCAGTATCTTGTTTGGTACAATTTCCACAGGCAGGGTCTGCAACTCGGGGGCACTTCTTGGAAAGCAGCAGAGGGAACAGGGTCTGGTGCTCTCACAGGAGAAATGACTCCTAATCAGCAGACAGATCTGTCACCTGAAAATAAGGCAGAGCGCGCACAGATGTGAGAACCACCAGATAAGGAGATGAAACCATTTATTTTAATAGTTTTCCATCACTTGAAAATGAAAAATAGATCAATGGAAAATATGAACAAGGCCCTATGTATCTTTAAGAGAGGAAAACGACGATGTGTGAAAGGCAGTGTACTGCAAGCGATTGACAGCATTAGAAGATGCAGAGTAAGACTATTGATAGGACCGTATTGACTCTGTAGGTCTCTCTGTAGTATTGCGGTAGGAACTACAGTAAATCATCCATACATGCACACAGGGGCTTTTCCCATGAGGTCTTTACTCGCCTACAGCAGTGTTTTATACTTTTCAGCAAACAAGTCTTACTTCTCCTACAATGAACTGATGCCTGAATATTTTACTGTTTTTGGTGCTACTGTAAGTGGCATTGCTTTCTTAATTTCCTGCTCAGTTTGTTCCGTGGTTGTGCATAGAAACACAAGTGATTTTTGTATAGCTGCTACCCTGCAACCTTATGGAATGTGTGTATGGACTCTAATATGCTTGTGTGTGGATGCTTTGAAAATTTTCTGTATTTAAGCATGTCCTTTGTAAGTAGAGATGCAGGTTGACCCTTGAAGAATTGCAGGGTTAAAGGTGCTGACCGTCAAAGAGAAAAGCTCTGTGTTTAAGTTTTGACATGCCATGACTGAGGTAGTAAGAGTCACCTCTTACTACCTTACTGAAGACGTAAGGAGATGATTACGTGCTCTTGTGCAAGTCTGTGGACTCTAGACTGTATCCATCAAACAAAGTAAGCAAGAGGAAAGAAATGTTATAAGGACAATCATAAGGAAGAGAACACATTTTTAGAGTAGTATGCTTAGTTGAAAAAAAATGCACCTGTACGTGCACCTGTACTTGCGGTTCCAACCTGCGGTGTAAAAGGTCAACTGTGGTTTTGTTCCTTCCTTCCCACAAGTCTTTTTTCTCACTTTCCATTTTGAAAGATATTCTGGCCGAGTCTAGAATTCTGTCCCTCTGCCTGGGGACACGCCTGCATTTTGCCCGCCGGGAAGAGCAGCGACAGATGCGAGGTCCCCTCAGGCCTGGAGTCTTGGATCAGCACTCATAGGGATAGAAAGAGTAGCGGGAGCCCTTGCTCTTTGCACACTGACTCCTACTGGAAGGAACGCAGTGTCCCCAGAGGCCCCTGTACAGAATGCTCAGGGCTTTGGAGCTGCCCCAAGCAAGAGGCCAGAGGCCATCTCTCCCTCTCACTTTCCCAACTTCTCTTCTCTCTTGCCTTCCACACTCCATGTTGCCAACTCATCCCCCCCATCCTCCTGCTCCTTGTCAGCATTCCAAGGACATGCCTCTCCCTGCCACCAGCATCCCAGGCTGAGGCTGTGGAGCTCTTCTGGGTGGGGAGCTCAGTGCTGTTCCAAGACTTGCCCTCTCGCTGTTTCTCCCATGCTTGCTTGAATCTAAATCAGCTGCCTGTCCCAGACTTCTAAACGTTTTTGCCAACCAGAAAATAGTGGATGGGCATCTGGGTGGCTCAGTGGGTTAAGCCTCTGCCTTCGGCTCAGGTCATGATGTCCGGGTCCTGGGATCGAGTACCACATCAGGCTCTGTGCTCGGCAGGGAGCCTACTTCCTCCTCTCTCTCTCTCTCTCTCTCTCTCTCTCTCTCTCTCTGCCTGCCTCTCTGCCTACTTGTGATCTCTGTCTCTCAAATAAACAAATAAAATCTTTTAAAAAAAGAAGAGTAAAAAGAAAATAGTGGAGGTTGTGTGTGTGCTTGTGCGTGTGTCTGCGTGTTGCCTTGGAAATCATAAGGTGCTGGATCAGGAATCTGGAGTTCCTCCCTCAGGAATGGATAGGGGAATGATCTTGGTCCTTGCAGATCAAGAGCCATTCTGAGCCCTGAGAGAATTCTAAATGTTGGCCAACACTTCCCAAGATCAACCCAGACGGCCTATACTTTGGGCATTTGTTGGGGTTCCTGTGTGTGGTCAGAAGTCCCCTGGCCAACAAAAGGTGGCACACTAAGTACAGAAGTAGACCAAGAAGGAGAATATTCCCTGGAAGACCACATTACTCTCCTCCCTTACGGCAGTCTCTCTCTGAAAATGGGAAGGGGCACTCAAAAGACCTTGCATTCAGTAGAGGATGGGGAGAAAAAAGTGTATCGTTGGGGTAACAGTTCAAGTTACTGTATCCTTAGACTCTATGTGAGGCCATGTGGAAATGCTATAGAACAGTTTCGTGGGCTATGCCCAAGGGTAGGAGGGGTTAATGGAGACTGCGATTACACAACTCAGTGTAATTGAGCACCGTAATATCTTTTCCTCTTCACATGGTTTTTCTTCCATTTTGTCTGAGGCCAGGCATGAATCTAAACATATGTGTAAGAAGTTCATATCAGAAAAGGTGTACAAAGCCCACAAGCCTTAATTGGGCGGTACTATATCCTCATGGTGCTCTAGGCGGTCTTCAGACTGTACGTAGCCACATCATGGCTGACTGTGAATGCAGTCCCTTTCTGGGTATGTGTGTTCTTGGTGTAGGCTCTCCCCCGCCCCAGCCCACAGGTTAAGCGGTCCCTCTGAGCTGGGTGTGTTTCTGGGGGAAGCATGTTGTTCCAGTAGGTAGGAAGGGGAAATGGGGGGATGGGGATCCAGCAACAAGAAAGCATGCTCATAAGTGGGTGGGTTGTAGAAAGGAGCATGCTATTTCCTCTAACAATATGCATAGCTCTCTGTCAGAAATCTGGCCCTGATGAAAGAGCAATGCTGGGAGAAACCGGTGTACCCTTTGTCAGGAAATACTTGAATTCCTGCTGATCTATCCGCTGTGCCTAAAAACTCCCCCTAGACAACTTGGGGAAGAGAGGAGAAACTGTGTTCCTTTTAGGTGTTATGATTTCCCTTCAGCGGGGTTGGCCAGGGAAAGAAATCTATTCAGGGTGAGAATCTGGGAGAAGATACTTTCAAACGATATATCCGATGAAGGGCTAGTATCCATAATCTAGAAAGAACTTATCAAACTCAACAGCCAAAGGACAAATAATCCCATCAAGGAATGGGCAGAGGATGTGAACAGACTTTTCTCAAAGTGGACATCCAGATGGCCATCAGGCACATGCTTAAGGGCTCCACGTCACTCAGCATCAGGGAAACTCAAATCCAAGCCAGAATGTGATCCACCTCACACCAGTCAGAATGGCTAAAAAAGAAACAAGTCAGGAAATGATGGATGCTGGCCAGGATGTGGAGAACGGGGCACCCTCCCACGGGTTTGGTGAGAATGCAATCTGGTGCAGCCACTCTGGAAAACAGCATGGAGGTTCTTCAAAAAGTTGAAAATAGAGCTACCCTGTGACCTAGCAATCACACTCCTGGGTATTCACCCTAAAGATAAAAATGTCGTGATCTCAAGGGGCATGTGCACCTGAATGTTTATAGCAGCAGTCCTCACAATAGTGAAACTAGGAAAGAACCTTGATGCCCATCAACAGATGAATGGAAGAGGAAGAGTTGGTATTTGTATGTATATTTGTGTATACACACACACACAGATACACACACACACACACACACACACACACACACACACACATACACATACCCGCACCATGGAATACTATGCAGCCATCAAAAGAAATGAAATCTTGCCATTTGCCAGGACATGGATGGAACTAGACGGTATTATTTTGAGCAAAATAAGTCAGTCAGAGAACGACAGTTATTATATGATCTCCCTGATAGAAGGTTCTTGAGAGGCAGTGTGGGTGGGTTTGGGGAGTAGGGAAGGAAAGAATGAAACAAGATGGGATCAGGAGGGAGTCCAACCATAAGAGACTCTTAATCTCACAAAAGAAACTGAGGGTTGCAGGGATGAGGGTTGCAGGGAGAGGGTGGTTGGGTGATGGACATAGGGGAGGGCATGTGCCATAGTGAGTGCTGTGAAGTCTGTAAACCTGGCGATCAGAGACCTGTATCTCTGGGACTAATAGTACATTGTATGTTTAAAAAAAATAAAAAATAAAAAATAAATATTAAAAATGGATAAAGGACCTGAATGGATATCTTTCCACAGGATCATGGAAATGCAAGTCAAAACCACAGTGAAATATTATTATGTCACAGTTAATATTGCTACTATAGGAGAGAAAAAAGAAAACCAGTGTTGGCAAGGTTATGGGGACCATGGAACCCTTGTGCACTGGTAGAAAGGTAAACTGATACAGCCATTTTTTTTTTCTCAAAAAAGAATGAAACTATAATTACCCTGTGATGCAGCAATCCCAGTTTGGGGTGTATATCCAAAGGAAATGAAACAGGATTTCAAAGAGACATCTGCACCCCATGTTCACTTCAGCATTGTGCACTGTTGCCAAGACACTGAAACAACCTAAGTGTTGCATGGGTGAAGATTATGTGGGTCATGGACATGAAAAGTCTAGCAAAAAGAATATAGTCAATGATATTGTAATACCACGGTATAGTGAGAGATGATGATTACACTTACTGTGTAATACTGAGTAGTGTATGTAATTGTCAAATAACTGTGCCGTACACCTGAAACTAATATAAGATTGTATGTGCATTATACTTTAATGTTAGAGAAAATGTGAATGTTATTTGGTTATGGAAAAGAAGGAAATTCTGCTATTTGTGTCAACATGGATGTAACTGCAGGACATTATATTCAGTGAAAAAAGTCAGAAAGAGAAAGACAAATACTGAGTGCTATCATCTATCCATTGACTTAATAAAAATAAAGAAGTCAACTCACAGAAACAAATAGTAGGATGACGGTTACCAGTGGCTGGGACGTGGGGCACATGGAGAGATATTGGTGTAAGGAGAAGAACATTCAGTTATAAGATGAATAAGTTATGAGGGTCTAAGGTATAGCATGGTGACTGTAGTTATAATACTGTATTATGCTCTCGAAACTTGCTAAGGAAATAGATCTTAAGCTTGCTTCCCAAAAAAAAAAAAAAAGGAAGGGAAGAAAGAAAAATTTTCAGGTGATTGTGAGGTGATGTGCTCATTAATTTGCTTGCAGTAATCATTTTATAAGGAATATGTACTATAAGTCATCAGATTGTACACTTTCAATATATGTAGTTTTATGTGCTTATTATACCTGAAAAAATCTGGGAAAAATATTTGCAATGGTAAATACGAGGTTATGAGAATTTTGCCACCCTTCACTATAACTAATAAAAGTAATGCTTCTAGTTGGTAAAGCATGCAAGCAACCGACCAGACAGGTGCAATAGGCGGAGCCCTCCCTTGTTACCTTTTCCCTTCTCCAAGCCCTCCTCCAGGCCCACAGCTTGCCCCGCCCATCGCACCCTCCTGGCCAATAGCCAGCCGGCGGCCAGGCCGGAAGTGATGTGGACAGCCGCCAAGGTTTGGGCCTCCTGTGGCTTCTGAGGCCTCACTGGGAGCGGGGCGTGGAAAACTAGCTCTAGAAAATGAAAGCTGTAATAGTAGGAAGAAGAACAACGACCGAAAGCCTGGTGGAATAACGCGAAGGGTAGAAGCTGGGAATCAGAGCCCAAATTGTAAGAGAACAAATGGAGAAGACAGATAGCGCCCGAAGGTGTGTGTGGTAGGTCCAGGTGTGAGGAAGACGGTTTGCAGCGGCACAAGAGATGGGATGCAGGTGTCCCGCTCAGCAGGGGGACGGCGTGGGGACCAGCATCCCACGGGGTCGTGGGAAGAGGGAGGGAGCGAAGGGAGGGCCTGAAAGGAGACCCCAAGAGCCCGCGGAGTCCTGGATGCCTTGGCGGCGCCAGGCGCCATGAACCCTGGGAGCTCGGCCTTTGGCCCCGATTCCTGAGGAATGCAGTGGGGGCCCCATACAGTTCAATAGGGCGGGGTGGTGAGCTCTTGAGACTGACTGATCCCTGAAGCAAATATAGCGTTTCCTTCTGCAGCCTGTCCTCTTGCCGCCCACTCAAGCTCCCGGTTCTATGATAGCACGTGGCTGTCGTTTGCCTGATTTGATTTTTGAGCTCAGTGTCTGCTGAGCTGATGCACTTAGACAAGGAGGAGGAGTCCAGCGTGGCAGCTTGGGGCTAGAGACGGCAGAGAGCACCAGTGCCTGCCTCTGGTTGGGTCATCAGAGAGCTCACTCTTCTTTTATGGGGAGGGCTGGAGCTCTCAGCCCAGCTGGGAGCTAATCCCAGGCCTTCTTAAGCTATACTGTGCTGCACGTTCTCTCTTAGCTAGCTTCTTTCCTAACTTATCCTCAGTGGCTATTTTGTTTTTATTCTTCTGTCATGTTTAAAAGATTTTCTTCATTTACTTGAGGCAGAGAGCGAGACGGAGCCCCAGAGCAAGCCTGCAAACAGCGGGCATAGGCCAAGGGCAAGGGCAAGGGAGAGAATCTGAAGAGGTCCTTTCACTGGGCCCTGTGGGGACCCCGAGATCATGACCTGAACAGAACCATGCGTAGGAGGCTTAACTGGATCAGCCTGCAGGGGCTGCATATTTTTAAACATTTTGTCAAGATTTTACGTTGAAGTGATCTCTGTACCCAACGTGTGGCTCCAGCTCTCAACCCTGAGATCCAGAGCAGTCTCTGTGTCAGCCAGGGCTGGGGAAATCTGCCTGAACACCGAGGTTCATGTTCGTTACTAATGGCATGGGTAGAAAGGGTCTTTTTATTATTTCATTTTATTTAAATGTATATTATATTATTTATTTTATTTTATCTCAATTTTATTACTTTTATTTTATTTCAATTTTAATTTGTTTCTGTTTTAGGATTAAAACAACTTCTGTGTTTCCAGAGCCTGGGCATCCCATAGACAGTATCACCTTTATTGCTGATGCTGGGTTTTGAGAGCTGTTCATTCCTGGGACGTGGGTGTTCATTCCTTTCTGTTGAATTTCCAGGAACACATTTCTCATTGACCTCGCAGGCTTTTTTATTCCTTGCGGACAGAAAGTGACACACCCAGTGTGTACACACTCAGAGGCCGTTTCCTAGGATCTGGAGTTTGGGGAGGTGATGTGGGGGGAGCCTGGAAAAGAGGCGGGGTTTGATCTCTACTGAACACTATTAGCACTGGCAATTCTATGATTGTAGTCAAGACGTCATAGTCATTTTCCTAGGAAGAGAGACGGTGTTTGGTTTGTGGGTTGCGTTGTGACCTTGTTTTTGTCTGTCCTGAGCAATATTGTCAGATGGCCTTGTTTTGTCTTGTTTTATCAAGGTCTCCAAGCAGCTTTGTCGGAGGTTGATATTCTGCAAGCATGATTATTTACTTACAAGCATGAGAAAATACAGAAAATACAGGCTGGGAGTGTCCGTTGCGGTGTGAGAGGCTGGCCTTGTTCGTTGTCTCTAGAAATCCCTAAAGCAGAAGAAAAAAAGAGAGAGCTCGGATCTTAACAGTTGTAGCTGTAGCTGCAAACCTGATGGGAAAGTATGACTTTGGCTGTGTCTTGAGATTCCTGTGTCTCAGTTTCTCGATTCACAATGGCTCAAAGGGACTTGTTCCTGCATGGGTTGTCCCAGGTGTGAAATCGACAGGGGAGGAAGGTTGATAAGAGCCAGAGGCCCGGATGGTGGTACACAGCGCTTTCGTGGATTCCCACCCCTCCGGGGCTATCGGGTCAAGAACGGCAGGCACAGGCATGTGCTCTCCTGTCCAGCCTGGGTCCTCCAATCACCTATGGCTTCGTTATATTTACATGGTGGTTTCAGTCCCCCAGTGGGGTCAGATTGCAATGACAGGTCCAGGAAGAACTGGGTTAGGGCCCGGCCTGCCCTTACTGACCAGTAGGTTGAGTTCCTTAGATGACAGGAGACAACGTCAGCTGAGACCACCTTAGCTATGACCCATACTCTGTGAGACAGGAAAAGAAAAGACACTGCTCAGCCCGATGCATTTGCCATCTCGAGGCCTTCCTGCTCTCCCATCTTGAGGGTGTACTTACTGTAGATCACCTGGATTGTAAGCCAACTGAGTATAACCTGTAGGGATGTAGAATTGTGACAAAAGCATATTCCAGGGGAAATTCCTTCTGGCCATTTTTGTTTTAAGGGTGGAATCTCGATTGACCAGTGTCCCCTGATATTCAGAGGTGGGTTTCTGGAGGGGGAGTGAGGAGCCTGGACAGGGGAGTTTGCAGCCAAGGCCTGGCTGGGGGCTCTGCTGCTGTCAGCTGGTGGGGGAAATTCTCCTAATTTCTGTGGGCCTCAGTTTCCCCATGTGTAAATTACAGTTGATATTCAAATTCTCCCAAGTCCCTTCCTGCTCCAGTGTCTGCACGTGCACGAGGGACTGAGGTGCCTGTTATGGAGTCCTGGGGACTGGAGCCGGGACCTGACTTGGTCCCTTCTCTGTGTGTCTCCCACAGGAGCCTGGGCTGAGTCCACACTGAAGACAGAGAATGGAGAGAGGAGCTGGAAGACAGGATATCAGCAAGTCTGGAAGACGAGAATATCGCAAAGAAGAACAAGGCCATGGTGGTGCAGGTGGTTGCCCGAGGAGGGAAGAATAAGCCCAGGCGGAGTCCAGAAAACTGAAGGGAAACCGAGGAATGCATGAGGCAGCATGAGCTGAGGGGGATGACTCGGAGAGTCACACAGTCCACAGTGAGCCCGTGCCCCTGGGGCAGGGCCCCACAGGATGGATCGGGATTCGCTTGTACTGCTGGAGAACTGTACCAGTTCCCAGAGGAGGAGGAGGTGCCCACGAGCTTCACCCTTGGAGCCGCCCTTACGGTGGATGTGTCCAGGTAAGTGTGGGCCTAGGGGGATCAGGGGCATTTGAATTAGAGTTGCAGAGGTCCACCTTTCCTGCAGACTATTGTTGTAAGGTCAGAAACGACCACAGTAGGGGGCTCTTGCCTCTGAGACAGTGATACCAATAATATTCTTTGGAATGTATTGTGGTAAAGGGCTTTATGCACTATATATTTTGTCTATATATATGTTCAGGGTCTCATTTTTCCTTAGTCTTAGTCCTTAGTGTTAAGAGCGTGGAATTCTGACATCAAGAGGATTTCACGGGGAGGTCAAGCAGTGAGTGGGAGAATGCAAACAAGATCTTGTAGCATGTGGGTGTCTCAGTTCCTTGAGAGTCTGCCTTCTGCTCATGTCCTAATCCCAGGTCCCCGGGATCAAGTCTCATGGTGAGGGGGCGGGACAGGGGGCTCCCTGCTCAGCAAAAGGGCGCAGGGGTAGGCCAAGCACTCGAATCCTAATGACAGGGTGGGCCTTTGAGAAGACTCCAAGAGGGCAGTCCCTTCTTCATCAGAGCGCACCGCAAGGGCATGTCACGGGACATCGAGCGTGTTGCGGCTCCTCTTTAAGGAAGGGGATTTGTTGCCTTCTGGGAGAAAGCAGAGAGCATTCCTGCAGGACATTCGGTCTAGGACTGCAGTTGAGATTCGAGATTTTCGACCACTTCTGTTGGATCGGGGAAGGCATCTTTCTGAGAGCTTCCGCAGTGCTTGGCTTGGTCCTTGGAGCCGTGAATACAGAGGTCAATACAACATCATTGCAACTGTCACAGGGCTTTCTGTCGAGTAAGCAGAAGTGATGAGAAGCGGGGGTGGGGTGAGTTCCTGGGAGGAAGTGGCCAGTGCTGTCTGGGGCATGATGTCAGTGGTTGTTCCAGTCTCTCACGGTGTTTTTGACCTACCTTGGCCCAGGGACCCTAGACTGGGACCAGATTTCCGCTCCTTGGGATACTGCCTGCCAACACCTGGGTTCCAAGGTGGCCCAAAGCAGCCGACACTTCCCAGGTCTCCGGAGGAAACTGCTGGTATCAGTACCTCCCGCCTCTGACTTGGCCAGCTGGAGAAATCGAGGCAAGTTCACAAAGTCTAATAGGGGTGTCCTTGTCCTAACGATCAGTGATGTTGTGCCTTTGTGTCTGAGAACTTCCGTGCTTTCCAGACTTCAGTATTCTCTCTCCATATAAAAATCCTGTAAATAGGGGCGCCCGGGTGGCTCAGTCGTTGAGCCTCTGCCTTCAGTTCAGGTCTTGATCCCAGGTTCCTGGGATGGAACCCCACCTCGGGCTCCCTCCTCAGTGGGGAGCCTGCTTCCCCCTCACCCACTGGCCGGGCTTGTGTTCCCTCTGTCACTGTGTCTCTCTCTGACAAATAATGTAATTGAAGGCTTCCAGAAATGTGCATAGTGGCCATATTGTAGATCAAGTAACTAAAAACAACAGAGAGGCCTGGAAACGATTGCTGGGGTAAATTAAAGGCAATCTAAATGAATAGAAAGACATCTATCCCATGCATAGATTAGGAGACTCCAGGTGATTGGAATACCAAATGAGTTTCATTCGGACTCACATGGGAGAAGACACATTGGGGGCAAATGTGCAAGCTAATTCTAAAAATGTATATGCACATCGAGGTACTGAGACTAGCAAGATGGCCATGAAGCCTTAAACTGGAGAAATCCACTCCATGTCAAAGCTCATCATGAAGCTATGGTCATTAAAGCACTACGTTATGGTATAAGTAATCACAATGTATATATATATAGGAACAAGAGGGACTATTGAGTACAAAATTTCCCCATACACATATACAATGTTTAAACTTTTTTTTGGATTATTTCTAAGTCATCTCTACATCCAACATGGGGTGCAAACCCACAACTCTGCAGACAAAGGTCGCTTGCTGCACCTATTGAGCCACCCAGGAACCCTGGGTGTTTGTTTGATTTTTTTTTTAATTATTTATTTATTTTCAGAAAAACAGTATTCATTATTTTTTCACCACACCCAGTGCTCCATGCAATCCGTGCCCTCTATAATACCCACCACCTGGTACCCCCACGCCCCCGCCACTTCAAACCCCTCAGATTGTTTTTCAGAGTCCATAGTCTCTCATGATTCACCTCCCCTTCCAGTTTAGCCCAACTCCCTTCTCCTCTCTAACACCCCTTGTCCCCCATGATATTTGTTATGCTCCACAAATAAGTGAAACCATATGATAATTGACTCTCTCTGCTTGCCTTATTTCACTCAGCATAATCTCTTCCAGTCCCGTCCATGTTGCTACAAAAGTTGGGTATTCATCCTTTCTGACGGCGGCATAATACTCCATAGTTTATATGGACCCCATCTGCCTTATACATTCGTCCGCCGGAGGGCATCTTGGTTCTTTCCATAGTTTGGCGACCGTGGCCATTGCTGCTATAAACATTGTGGTACAGATGGCCCTTCTTTTCACGACATCTGAATCTTTGGGGTAAATACCCAGGAGTGCAATGGCAGGGTCATAGGGAAGTTCTATTTTTAATTTCTTGAGGAAGCTCCACACTGTTCTCCAAGGAGGCTGCACCAACTTGCATTCCCACCAACAGTGGAAGAGGGTTCCCCTTTCTCCACATCCCCTCCAACACATGTTGTTTCCTGTTTTGTTAATTTTGGCCATTCTAACTGGTGTAAGGTGATATCTCAATGTGGTTTTAACTTGAATCTCCCCGAGGGCTAGTGATGATGAACATTTTTTCATGAGTCTGATAGCCATTTGTATGTCTTGATTGGAGAAGTGTCTGTTCATATCTTCTGCCCATTTTTTGATATGTTTGCCCGTTTCGTGTGTGTTGAGTTTGAGGAGTTCATTATAGATCCTAGATATCAACCTTTTGTCTGTACTGTCATTTGCAAATATCGTCTCCCATTCCGTGGGTTGCTTCTTTGATTTTTTGACTGTTTCCTTTGCTGTGCAGAAGCTTTTGATTTTTTAAAATAAAGTCATTGGTACACTTGACGAGGATAACCAAAGACTTTTACTAAAAGTAACTGGAATGAATGAACATCTACTTAATACTATGTTAACATTAAAACCTACTTAGCACTATATATCGATGGTAGTTGAAGAAGTAAAAGTAAATGTTTTTTTTGTTAAAGATTTTATTATTTATTTGTTGGAGATAAAGAGAGAGAGCAAGCATTCACAGGCAGGGAGAGATGCAGGCAGAGGGAGAAGCAGGCTTCCCCCCTGAGCGGGGAGCCCGATATGTGACTCGATCCCAGGACCCTGGGCTCATGACCAGAGGCCACGTCAGATACCCAACTGCCTGAGCCACCCAGGTGCCCCAAAGTATAATTTTCAAGCACAGGGTCTCACGTCAGTAGCCAGTGTTGACAACATGATGCTCTTAGCCCGTTGTGATGGAATTTTTCCCGGAGGTTTCGGGCAGGAATGAGGTCTAGGTAAAGGAAGCACCTTTGCAGAAAGGTATAGGCACGAATTGGCAAATGGGGGCGTGGGGTTTGGCGTAGAAGAGGACTCTCCCTGAGACCTGCCTCCAGCCCCCATAACAAGGGGTTCCGGGGCCAGTCACAGGGGAACTGGGTCCTCCGTGTGCCTTTGTTTCTTCATTTGTGAACCAGGAAAAAGGAAAGCTCCCATGAACAAGTGGACTGTGAAGACTAGAAGTGCTAATATGTAGGAAATCATGCGTCTCAAGAACTCTAAGGGACGTCCATGATCTCAGGGAGTTTCCAAACTGACTAAACACCGGACTTTAATAAGAAGATTCCAGACCCCACGTCAGCCCACTGAATCAGAATTGCTAGAAACCAAAAGGACGAGGTTGCATTTGTACTAACTCTCCGAGGCTGTTCTGATACAGTGATGAGTATATGAGTAGGGAACACTGAGTCGTATAACGTTCCTCTAAAACAGCAAAGTGGGAATAGCAGAACGCGGATCTTTTCTGTCGAGTCTCTCCGCCAGAGGAGTAAAGGAGGAGGACTCTGCAATGGAAGGAGACCTGGCCCACCTGACCCCATTTAATCTTCGCGCAGTTTCCATGTTTGATTAGAAACAGGCCGCCAGGTGAATGGCACGAGGTCAAGTCAAAGGAATCTATCAAGCAGTGCTCCATCTTCTGAAACTTGTGTTTACCTTTCTGAAACTTGAATTTCAGTATAGTTATCTTACAGTGTTAACATAAGTTTCAAGAGTAGAATGTGGTGATTGAACATTTCCATACATTGCTCAGTGCTCATTCGCACAAGTGCACTTGTTGACGCCCTCTGCATTCCCCGATTCCCTGGTCCCCCTCCCCTCTGGCTACCACCAGTTTGTTCTCTCTAGTTAAGAGTCTGTTTCTTGGTTTGTCTGGCGCCCTTTTCTTTTGCTCTGCTTATATATTTTGTTTCTTACGTTCCACATACGAGTGGAATCCTTTGGTATTGAGCTATCTCGGACAGACTTAATTGACTTAGTACAATATACTCTAGATGCCCCTGTCTCATTTCAAATGGCAAGATTTTATTCTTTTCTATGGCTGAGTAATATTCCGTGGTATAAATATACCGCATTGTCTTCACCGGTCATCTATGGACGGACATCTGGGCTCTTTCTAGAATTTGGTTATGCATGCATTCGTGCTTACTAGTGCTTATGTATTTCTGAGAGTAAATATCCCGTAGTAGGACTGTTGGATCGTAGGGGGGTTCTGTTGTTATGTTCTTGAGGAACCTCCATACCATCGTCCACAATGGCTCCCCCGGTTTGTGTGCCCAGCACTAGGGCAAGAGGGTTCCCTTTTCTCCGCAGCCTTGCCCACACTTGTTGTTTCTTATGTTTTGGGTTTTAGCCATTCTGACGGGGGTGAGTGCATATCTCACTGGTTCTTTCTGTTGCTTGTTTTTTGTTTGTTTGTTTAAGATTTTACCTGCTTCTTTGAGATAGAGAGTATAAATGGGGAGGAGTCGAAGAAGGGGTAGCAAGCTCCCCACTGAGCAGGGAGTCTGATGTGGGACTCGATGCCAGTGAAACGTGGTCCCTATGACATAATCAGAAGAGCAAGGAAAGCAACGTACACATAGAGGGGTCATCTAGGAGTCAGGGATGTTAAGTTCTTGAGGAACCTCCGTACTGTTTTCTAGAGTGGCTGCACCAGTTTGCATGGGCACCGAGAGTGTCAGAGGGTTCCCCTTTCGCTGTACTCTTGCCACAATCTGTTGTTTCCTGAGTTGTTACCTGTAGGCATTCTGACTGATGTGAGGTGGTATCTCACCGTGGTGTGGTTTGTATTTCCCTGGTATGGCACTCTTACTTTCAACACTCCGTAAAACTGGTGGTGCAAGTACTTTCTATTCAGTGAGGATGTCCTCGTATGCAGGCAGTAGAGAAAGAGTATTGAATATGCAACCCTCACGGAGTCCTCATTCCCTCCCTAGGAGTCCTTTGAAGTGAACTTCCCCGGATGAGAGATGACAGAGGAGACTTTGACTTTCAAACAGCTGGTCACTGTTGAATAGACTTACTGGCATTTGTACGACACAACTCTGGGAGTGGAGTAGGTGGAAAAATAGGATGTAGATAACATCTGTTTCACTGGGCGGGAACAGTAGTATACCAGGTCAGGTTGATACAGAAGGAAAGGGAAAATACAATAATGTCAAAAGTTTGAGGTCGAGAGATCCCTTCACACTGACAAACTGAAGGGGAGAAGTTTGGCAAGCTCATAGGGAACCAAACATGTCCACGGACTTTCGGTGTAATGCTCAGCCCTACGTATACGACCTTCCTAAACGGCAGACAGGCCTATAGGCGCACAGGTGCACATGCAGAAAAGAAAAGAAATACCACAGAGAGCTAAACACAGAAACATGTCCTCCCGGTAGGGTACGTAGAGCCTAAAGGTGATGGAGACTCAGTGTAACTGTGACGATGAGAACCAAGCACATGTCCATGAGCATGTGTCCCGATCCTCCAAATGACCATGATAGGGAGAGCTTAGAGCATCCAATGTCAATAACCCACAAGTTCATAGTGGTTGTCCGAACCAAAAACTTTAATGACATAGAAGGGGGACAGAATGTTCTTTTCCACAGTGCAGTGCCGTCCAATACACATTGTATAGATATCCAAACATCAGAATTCTTCCAATGTACAAACACAGATAGGGTTAGGAGATACCACAGGGAGCAGTAAAAGATGGCAACATGTTAGAGAAAGTGGTTAAGAGGAGAGGCTCGTCACCCATCCTCAGGGTCCACCACGTACCAGATTCCCAATTTCAGAAAGCAAAGCATGTGTCTTGCTGTGAACAGATCAATCTGATAGGTACTCTATAGCAATGCAACCAAAGCTGCTCTCACAGGAGTGGTGATGGGCACACTGGACCTTCTTGGTCTCCGGGTAGGCTAGCCGGGACACATGCAGCATTAACCATGGAGTGTCCTGGCCCAAGGCACAGGCTGAATTGAATCAGGAGGAACTGACCAGACAACTTCAGAATGTAGGCCATTAAGCTAGACATGTGGCCTGTCCCCTACAAAAAAGGAAATGTCACCACCACCGGAGACAGCCACCTAACGGTGAGGAGATATTTTGGGTTCTGAAGGAGTAAGAAAATACAGCAACACATTCTTGTCGTCCTTTGGAACCCAACCTATCTCTCCTCCATGTTGCTGTCTCTTATTTGTGGTGACAGGGATTTGTGAAGACAGACAGACCGGTCATCTGGTTCAATGGTCCACATCCTGAAGGTGTCTGATAACTCCCTCGTGCTCAAATTCAGGCTGAACGTCTCCAGGAAGAACACGATGTAGTCAATGCTGTGTGCTTCTGGCATAGTCCAGTTGGTGGCCCAGAATGTCCAGTGTGACATGTGGCCTCTTCCCGTGGTGCTGCTGACTCTGGTTCTCTGCAGGATGGAATTGAGAGCAGCAAGACTGAAGGTCTCTGGAAACGGGGGTGTGATGTAGGCAGGCATTGGTCTCCTGAGGGGTTTATCACAACTGGAGCTGAAGGGCAAGAAACTCTCTCCTCCAATGGGTCTCTTGCAGTAAAAATCATCGAGAATGGCTTGGGATTGTGATGTGGATTCTCAGCAAAGTGTCTCTCCCGTGCTCTCTTTGGGCTTTAACTTGATGTGCTGCTTTAGATTTCCTTTCATCCAGTGGAAAAAGAAGGGGTTTTAGGATGAAGTTTCAGGATGGGGTTTTCATTCACAGAGGCCTCTCTTTTCTTAGTTTCTGCAGTCTTTGGCATCTGAGAGAGGAAGAGTGAGAGAAATCAAATGTGAGTCTTGGTCAGATGCTACTGGTGGCTGAGCCTGGAGGGGTGGTGGCCAGGTGACAGAGGGCAGGAGCAAGCTGAAGGCCTCTCCAGAGGAGCAGCTGCAGGGGGAGCTGCACCCAGGCAGAGGGGGAGTTGAGAGCCCCAAGTCAGAAGTCATACCTTCACGAAACCGATAGGCAGCCTGTGTTGGAGGATGCAGGGGCCCCTGGGCTCCCCCAGCAGGGGGCTAGTGATGTCCCAGCTCAAAGCTGCTGTGAGCTTTTGCCAGATCCCAACTACCTCCTCCTCTGCAGCCACTTCCCCCTTGAGCCCCTCCATCAGAAGCCAAGTGATGGCTTGCCGACGCCTCCCGGGGAGGTGGGCACCTAGCACGCACCACGCGCGTTCCGAGACAGGCTGCTGCAGGAAGCAGGGGACCCGTGGCAGCCAAACACATCCCCTTTTCACCCTTGTCCCAGTCTTCTGAAAAGGAGGCCAGGCTTTGGAATGAATCCTAGATTGGGAGAGCCCACAGGGGCCTATGAGTATCTCCAACTTCTTTTCTGCCCTGTGCAGAGGAGGAGCTGTGGCCCCAGGGGCTAAGGACCCCCGAAAGCCATGTGACCTGTGACTGAAAAGCCTGGGCTGAAAGCCAGGCTCAGGCCCTGTGCAAACCTGTGGTGGGGAGGGAGAGGACAGCCCCTGATCTGCAGGTGTGGGCAGGCAGTAGATACTGATGGTCACTTTTGGCCTCCCAGGAACAAGCCCAAAGGTGCTGAGGGAAGAGCCCGGGGAGGAGAAACCCCAAGGGGAATTCACAAAGGACAGCCTGGGTGTTATCAGGGACACTTCATTTTCCCTCAGGGACAACAAGGGTCTCTGAATGTTATCTCACACAGGATAGACCTTGGGGCATTTGTAGGAATAGTCTGAGTAGGTATAAGCTTCAGCAAAGTGTAAAGGGCACATGGAGAAGGATTCATGTTTGCTTTCTAGATTCTCATCCCTTCTTCCCCCAACTTTCCATAAGCGTAGAGCCTCTCATGGATTCCAGGGGTGTTCTGATGGGCCTGCAAATGGATAGATAGGAGAAGGAGTCCTGAGATTGTTTTCTGAGATGTTGTATAATGACACCATAGGATTATTTTCTTTCAATCTGTCGTGTACCTGTCGGGGAGCTGGCAAGTCCTCGTAGTGACTTTGTGAACCATGGTTTTGATTGCCACAGGAAGCAAGAAACCTGAAATTCCTCAACCTCGATCAGGGAAGGGATCATGTTTTAGACACTGGGTTTCCAGGCAATATTCCTTCCTCATTGTATCGTGTATGATAGGGGCTGAGGAGAAGCTTGACCCACCAGCTGGGTCCCAGGTGAGGGTTCTGTGTCCACCTAGCTCAGATTTCCTGAACGTCCCAAGAGGAGAGTGCATGTGGCAGTGACTCATTGAGACCTCGGACCTGGGAGGAGGAGGCTTGGAATTGGAGAAGCAGGGAAGGAGGCAAGGAAGCCAAGAAAGCGTGTGGTTTCTGGCAGAGCTCTAAGTGTTTGATGGGTGTAATAATGCTGCTCTGCTGAGGAGGGCCATGGGGCCTGCTTCGCCATGGGCGTGGAGAGAGGGGAGAGGGAATCCCAGGGCAGCCCCGGCAGGAACACAGCAGAGTTGAGCTACATCCCGGTGATGGAGACCAAGGGCCGGCAGGGTGGCAGCCCCCATGCGAAACCGGGGAAACACCAGCTGTGGGAATGGCCGAAGGAGGGAGAGCAAGTGAAGAGACAGTGTGTGTTTGGTCGGGGGTGTTGGAGGGGTGGAGCTCTAATCAGCAGGAGAACAGTAGGAGTCCATGCCCCAAGCGCCAAAGGCATGATTACCTCTGGGCCCTAAGCTTGAAGACCAGGGAATCTGCATGCCAGTCTCCACTGGCCAAACTGCAGTATTCTCTTGGGAATCTTCTGTTTCATGACACGGAGGGCTTTCATGTGGCCATGGATTTGACAGCCATGCTGTCTGTCCCTCGAGTCCTCACCAGCATCACGCTCCAGCTTGGGAGGGTTCTTCATGCACATGGAAGCATCCAAAGCCAGTTCTGCAAGGAAAAGCACATCGACAGGATCCGCTGTGATTCATGATCTTTCTGGACCTCCACCTCCATTGATGTCAAAGAAGGACAGTGGCCAGAATGAGAAAGGCCGTCTGACAGATCACAGGCCCGTGGACACAGTTTGATTACTTCCGGTTTTGGCTCTCTCTCTCATACTCAAGTAAGGCTCACTGGGCCAGGAGGCCAACGGGTTCCCAATGGACAAAAGTGAAAGCACGAGAAACGATCGGTAAAAAGAAACACTTCTGGGAAAGAGAAGTTTCCACACACAAGGAAATTGTGCTGGAAAGAGGCTGTACTCTTGTCGAGAAGAGACTGTAGAGCGCAGCAAAGTCTAGGTTGCAGGGAAGCCTTTCGGGGTCAACCAGGGAAGAGCACACTGGGGAATGCATACAACATGCATCAACATGGCCAGCGTTTCATACCTGTGCACTACGTATAATATACACACCGAATAGACAACATGTGTGTGACCTAAGATAGAAATGTCTGTGTCTGTATGTATATATGTATGTATAAGGGAGTCAGTGATTAATGAGGGATTTGCGGACAGGCCCAGAGCATTCTACCCCCGCTCTGCTCAGCTGCATCGAGCAAAAGAAAAGACACGGAATGCAAAAGAACGAGAAAAGCAGTGGTGAGAAACAGGTGACCATGGACATGTTCCATGGGGGAGTCGGTGGGAACAAGTCAGAGTAAAAGCATCTGCCCCAGCGTGTAATTGTGTATTCACCCCCAGCTGATAGGATGAAACCTAATCCCCCAGTGTGATGGTATGATGGGGTGAGCCTTTGGGAGGCAGCTCCTCCCCTAGAAGGGATTCGCGCCCTATAAAAGAGACCTCACGGGGTTCCGTCGCCTCTCTGCACTGTGAGGACAGAGCCAGAAGGCAGCCACCTCTGAGCCAGGAAGGCAGTGTCACCAGGCCCCGAATGTGTCCCTGATTGATGGTGGTTCTGGCGCGCCTCCGGAACGGTGAGATACCAATTTCTGTTGTTAAGAAGTCAGCCTGTCTGAGGCATTTTTGTTATTATAAGCAGAGCGGACCAAGGAGCTGGCATGGAGCTTTTTTTCTTGCTCAGGCCTCCATGGGAGGTGAGTCACAGAGAGAGGGAGGGGGCCAGCGGGTCGGGGCAGGACGGTGGGCGCCAAGGAGAAGTGACAGGCCACAGGGAGAAGACAGTAAGGAGGGTGAGTGCTAAGGCCCTGGTCCGCGCTGGGCTTCCCCGAGCACTCACTGAGCTCTTTCTCCAGGGCCCTCCCTGGTGCCACAGTGCTGCTACTGAGTGGCCTCCCCCTGGGAACGGCATCTCCTCAATTCTCAGGGAGGTCAGCTCCTGACCGAGGAGCCCCAAGGCACCCCAGGCTCCAGGAAGGGACTCTGAGTGCTGGTGGGGAAGGAAGACAGGATGCAGAGGAGGGTGGAAACGCTCAGTCTTCAGGACATCTGAGCAGAGGTGGATCCTGAGGAGCAGGAGGCTGGGCATGAGGCCCCGGAGATGAAGGGAGCAGATGGACTACATGGAGGACCCGAAGAGAGAGTGACCTGTATACTTCATGGGGTAAAGTGGACCCTTCTCAGCTTAGAAAAGGAAAAAACAAAAATCAGTAGTACGCGGTGTTGCGAGGCCAGTATTTCTACAGTGTCTGTGAGCACCGAACAGGGCAGATGGGCTTGACGATGCTGAAGGAGAGAAAACTGGGCGCATGAGCCTTTCTGAGAAAGGCAGGCAGGATGGGGTCCGGGGATAGTAGATCTGCCTAAAACTGCTCTTCCCCACATGAAACAATGCCCTGACACCATTTCCAAGAGTTGAAACCCCACAGGCATCTGAGGATTCGATGTGACAAATTCATACATATTGTCATGCAATTTTGTTGCATCAGGGCCCCTATGAATTGTATTTCATGTTCCCAAGAACAATGAGACGGAGACCCCATTTTTTGTGGTTTTCAGTAAGCGGACTGAAGGGAAAATGCATGAGAAGAGGCGGAAGTTGGCCAGTTATACAGCCAGGAAGTGGCAAGGCCAGTACCTGGTTCAGAGCTGATACTGAACACCAGGCTCTTGCTCACCTTGCTGTATTGCAGCATCGTGGGGGCTCAACCTCATCTCATTGCTACCTGTAGCCACAAGTCTGTGATGACCAACACAGGGTCTAGAGCTTCCTAGTCACCTTCCCTCTCACCTCGGAGCAGTGGCGGTTGGTCCCCAGAACCCATGTTGGTGCCCAGGCTCCCGATGGCAGAGGAGAGGCTGAGCCTGGCTCTGTTGTCACCACGGTCCAAATGCTGGTCCAGCTGCAGTTGCAGGGAATCAGCCACCGGGGTGCTTGGCTGTGTCTGTGCCCCGGAACTTTGCACCTGTGCTCTTGGGAAAGTCAAGTTTCCACTGGATGGCCCTTGGTGACAGGGAGACTGCATCGGAGCTGAAGCGAGAAGAGATTTCAATGGGATCCATCCCAGGGCTCCTTAGCGGAGTGCTCTCAGAACACCCATGTCTGATGCCCCCGCCCCTCTGTGAGACCACCCTGGGAGCAGGTACAAAGGCAGGCATCATGGCTATGAAGGAGATGTCCCCATTGTCTCTGAGCCTGTGGATGCTGTGTTGGCAGGTGACCAGGCTGCAGAGTCCCTGAGGTGAAAATCACCCCCTGACTCCGCAGGGCCTTCGGATGGGCCCAGTAGCTCATGCCTATCATTCTGTTCATAGTAACCTTGGTGTGAGAGCCTAGAGAGAAGTTCCTGGAGAGTTCTCAGGGCTTGGGAGAAGGAGTTGTCCATGTGTAGTGGCAACAAAGAACGGGGGAAGAAGTTCAGCCTCGAGGCTTCAGGTACCCCTGAAGGAGGGAGTTGCGGAAAGGTAGCACGGGCCAACTTATGGGGCCTTTTCCCAGCTCTGAAGCCTTTTGAAGCTTCTCATCTGCAATTTCTATCTGCCCTTCCGTCCGTCCACTCATCTGGATTCTATTGCCCCTTGGAGAATGCTAAATAACCGTGTGTTTCATTTGTGCCTCCCAAATTGCTGTAATGCTGAGGATGCCTGGTCTCTTTGGCCCTCGGGGAGGACGGGGAAACTCGGGAGAAGGTAGTCCTAGGGCGGAAAGGCTGTTACTGTCCAAGTAAGGTTGAGGGACAAAACATTTCTTAGGCAGTTTCACTGTACCATATTGATCCAATAAGGAACATCATGGACTCCTTGCTGGCCCTAGCACATGTTTTGTTCAGCAGAGAAAGTCTCCTAACAGGGCCAATTTTTCTCCCAGAAGGGAGGTCCAGAAAATAGCCTGAGCGGGAAGAGACGGGAAGTGGATTTTGGCCTGCGCCCCTGTGTGAGCGTGGCCGGAAGGGGGTCACACTCAGCAGGCTCCACGTTTCTGAAGATCCTGGAGAGGGAAACAACTCTTTGCTTTGCCCCTGAATGATGCCCGTAGCCACGTAAGGTGCACAGGCTGCTGCTCATTTAGAGGGCATTATGCCACCAAGAGTGGACACGTGACAGAAACCGTATCCAAGCTGGGAAAATATCACTGATGCTGCACAGAGGGTGAAAAGCCCACCATCCACGGGGGAGGAAAAGCGGGACTAGAGCTTTGGCTTCACTGAATCCATGGGACAGGGGACAGACAGGACTGGGTGCTCAGGATCTTCCATGTAAATGCTCCAGAGGAAGTCCAACACCCGGGGAGAATGAAATTTGAGCTCAGCAGAAACAGCACAGACGCTGCCCATTGGGAGCAGCCGCATAGCAGTGTGGAGACCAGAGAGCTTGCAAGAAGATACACAGGACGTACAAGTGGCCATAGAATTTCTTGGGTCTAAAAAGTCTCTTCTTGGAAATAAGAGGCCTGTTACCAAGATGCCTCCAGGTGAGAGAGCGGTGGCTGAGGTTTTGTCCCTTTCTCTCCATTTCTCCTCTCTCACCTTACTTGGTCCCAACAGCCTGCTGCTTGTGAGGGGGCAGGTGACACAGGAATAGTGTGGGACAGAAGGAAAGGAAACTTGTCTGACCCACATGATGCCTTTTCTTTTGAAGTAGGCTCCACATCCAGTGTGGATCAGAACGTGGGTCTTGAACTCAGAACCCTGAGAGGAGGACCCGAGCGCAGATCAAGAGCTGGAGGCTTAACCCCCGGGTGTCCCAGTGTTTTGAAAATAAAATCCAAGAGCATATTCAAACCAGTATGGGTCTACAGGGCCTGTTGGCAGGGATGCATCTCTCAGCCTATTTATGTTGTTGTATACAGAGAAGACAGGCTTCCTGGGACCCTCCCTTCCCAGGAAGTTTGTGCCCCTCACAATGGGGTTACTTACCATCTACATCCAGACCCTCGAAGGTTTCCTCCTTGTCACGTGTAGATGAGGCACTTGTACAAGGCCTCCAGGTGTCTGGCAGGTGATGGCCAATTGAAGAAGTCAAATGACATTCATCCAGAGAGTCCTGTGGGACGTCATTCTCTTCTACCACGGGCAGCTCCGTGCAGAGCCTCGAGTTACAGGGAGGACTGGAGATGCAACAGGAAGGCTGAGTCAACATGGAGTCCCAGTGGTTTAGGGCAGCGGGGAGGACGGTGTGGTCACAGAGAACAAACGGGAAGTCCCCAGGGGACTCAGGGGAGAGGAGCCATTCTGCCTCCCTCTGGGGAAGGGTGTGGATGAAGCAGGGATAGATCAGGGAAGGAGAGAGGGAACCAGAGCAAGAGGTGGTCAGAGCATGGCCAAAATGGGAGTTTAAAGGAAGAGAGTCTGAACCTCCCCAGTGCACCACCGTCCCAAAACAAACAGCACACCCAGAAAACAAGAAAAGCAGCACCAGCACTTTGGCCTACGTCTTGTTGAAATTTGCAGAAAGGAGCAAGACCACCCCAGGCTATGGCAGCATTGGAGATTCCTAGAATGCTTGTGTGTCCCATGAATTTTATTTTTTTTCTAAACAGTTGTCTTGCCATGAATTCCTACCCACGTCATAATGCAAAAGCAGCAGAGGTAGATGGCATCTTTGGCCTGATTTGGATCAAAGCGTGACCGTGAGAAGGCAAGAAGTCCAGTGTGCTTAATATACTTGCATCAGGGGACTGCAGACTCCAGGCTTGGGAGGGATTGAGAAAGGGGCTTATAGTAGTGCCCCAGAAAAGCAGAAACCATTGCTAATGGCCCGTTTTGTGCATGTGAGAATGGGTGAGAGAGGCATATTTAGCAATTTCTAGATTTGCCTAGATCACCAGATGTCACCATTGAATTAAAGCCCATGAATCTTCAGAGTTACCTGGGGCATATCGGGTCTTGGTCTTCTACCTCCAAAAGATCATTGTGATTTTCTACAACTAAAGAGAGACAGGGCCAGTCACATTAAACGGAATGGCATCGGTACGTTAAAATAAAATATCCGCTGCAGCTAACACTCGGGCATAATTTTCCTTAATGGGGCAGAGGGTAGTGTGAGAGAAACCCTCCAGGAGGCCTCCGGGAGTGCCTTGGTAATGTGTCACGGTTTGCTTTCCTTAGGCCTCGGGCATGAGCTCCCTGATGTGGTGGGGCCACATGGAAAGAGTCTGTGTAGAGTGAAACGTGTGTTTTACCATGGATTCTGGGGGAGAGCTTGTCTGAGTTTTAAAAACGTACTGCGTCCTTCTCACCTTACCTTATCTCATGAGATGCTCTAGGTGTGATGGTTGAAAGGCATTTAGACATAGAGACCAGACTGATGGATTGAATCTGCAAACCCTCAAATCAAGAGGAATCTTGTGTGTACAATTCCTTCGAGTACACAGACGTGGGAGCCATGCATGGGGAGGGGGAATGGCCGGGCTCAGCCTTGCTCAGGGAACCATTCAAGCAAGCTGATGTCAGAGGTGTGGATGTCCTGATACGGCTGTGATGACTCACTGAATCAGAGCAGTCAAACCAGGGAAACGACAAAGCCAAAGATGCAGGTAAAGCTGACAGCATCTTTGAAAAGGGACAAAGAAAACAAGGTCCATTGTATGGGTATAAAAACGAGAGCCCTGGAGATGAGGAGAGACAGTTAATGGAAATCAGGAGCAAAGACACCTGCGGCGTTGCATCACAAATGAGTGTGGGTTGTGATATCTACCTTGACTCCAATGTCCTAACGTATATCAGAAGACATAAGCAGAGCCTGGGATGAGGAATGAAGGGCGGGTCTGTGCCTCACGTGATATCTGTGCTGTAAAGACTGGCCTAGCGCCTGACTGGGATCCCTATATCTACCCAACTCCTACACAGCAATGGCACATCTCAGCGTAAGCAGAGGTTGGAATAGCAAACATAAGGGGTCAGCGAGGGAGTCGAGTTGGAGCTTTCTCAGCTTGACAACGGAGGACTCACTAGCTACTTCCAGAGCAGAAGAACTGTCCATATCATCGAAGGAGTTTCTGTCAGCCCTCGTAGAGGTCCCATGCAGGTCAGCCAGGTCACGAAAGGCTGAGTGAGTCAAATAGCATTGATCCAGGGAGTCCCATGGGGGATCCTGCTCTTCCAGCTCTGGCAGACACAGACTGGGCCTGGGAGGGTGGGGAGATCAGAACATGAAAACAAGAAAAGGAGACACCCCATAAAACTACGCTTTCAGATGGGAGGCCGAGAAGTAGAGTCATAAGAAAGGAGCACAGCCACTACTCACCGCAGAAACTACCCTGCTGTTTCAGGGACAGAGTATGGCTGCTAGGGGGAAGTACAGATAGCCAGAGAACAGAAGGATCTCAGGGTAGAGGCGACAGATCTAAGCTTCTGAGCATCAAACTCTGAACCATGGTGGAATAGAAGTCGAGGCTCAGAGTATACATCGACCATTTTAAAGGTGGCTTCGACGCTTTTGCATAAATTCTGTGGCTGTTACGTTTAGGGACCTAGTGAACACAGGATGCCTTTTCAAAGGCATCCTCAGCCTGGAGCGATCTCGTGTCCTCAGTGCCTCTTTCTCTAAGTACGGTGACGTGATATGACGTGACGTGACATGTTTCCTAGGTATTCTTTTTCTACAGTGTATCCTTAATGCGGTAAGACCGCGGAGGGAGACACAGCTCTGCCTCTCTCTGTGGATTTAGTGAAAGAAGAGAAGAGGGCAATGCTGAGAATCCCACCGACTAGTCAATTCATGCAGGTCAAGTGACTGCAGGTGACTGAAATGGAGGAGTCCAAAAGGAAAGGAGACGTGTAACACAGGGAAGACACACATCATGGTTCAAGGAGAGGGTTTGTGTTTGGAGAAGGGATGAAAGTGATAGGTTTGTCAGTTTCTATTTGTTCCTTAAAATAGTCCTTCAATTCACCACTGAAGGAAGGCAAGGTTCTTCAGAATTACCTGGGGCCTAGGGGGTCTTGGTCCTCTTCCTCAAAAAGATCATTAGGACTTCCTAGAAATGCAGACAGACAGGGCCAGTCACTTTGCACAGATCACCACTTGTACATTAAAACCAAGCATCTACTACAACTACCATATGGGGAGAATAATCCTTAGCGGGGCAGAGGAAGGCATGGAAGAAGTCCTCCAGGAGGCCTCAGGGAGTGTCTTGGGAATTTGCCACAGCGTGCTTTCCGCAGCCTTCGGGCCCGAGCTCCCCGTAGTGGTCAGGCCACAGACAAAGGGTCTCTGTACAGAGTGACACATGTGTTTTCCTACAGGTACTGGGGAACAGCCTCCCTCGATTCTAAAACCTTATTGCAAACTTCTCTCATTACCTCACCCCATGAGATACTCTAGGTGTGATGGTTTAAGGACATTTAGACAGAGACCAGACTGACGGATCAAATCTGCAAACCCACAAGCCGAACGGAATCTTTTGTGTACAATCCTTTGCGCTCCACAGACATAGGAGCCGTGCACGGGGAGAGGCAAAGCCCAGGCTCCGCTTTACTCGCGGGAAGCATCTAAGCCAGCTGATGGCAGAGGTGTTGATGGCCTCATACAGCAACGTTGACTCCGTGAAGACAGCCAACACAGAGCACACAGACAGTGGGGATGAGAGCAGTCAAACCAGGGAAAGGACAAATCCCCAGACCTAGGAAAGGCTGATGGCATCTCTGGACGGGCATGACAATTCAAGGGACATTGTATGGGAATGAAAAGGAGAGCATGGCAGATGAGGAGAGACATTTAATGGAAATGAGGAACGAAGACAGACACCTCAGCTTACGCAGCCGAAGGGAGTGTGAGTTGTCACATCTGCCTTGATTGCAATGTCCTAACTTCTGTCAGAAGCCCTAAGCAGGGCCTGGGATGAGGATCAAAGGGCAGGTGCATTTCTCAGCTGAGGTCTTTGCTGAAAAGGGTATCCCAGAGCCTGACTCTGATCCCCATGTCTACCGGGCTCCTACACAGCGGTGACACCTGTCAGCATAAGCGGAGGCTGGGATAGCAAACCTAGTGGGTCGGCCTGGTGGTCGATTTGGGGCTTTGTCAGCTGCACCATGGTGGACTCACTAGCTACTGCCAGAGCAGAAGAGTTGTCAATGTCATCAAATGAGTTTATGCCAGCCCTCGTAGAGGTCCCTTGCAGGTCAGCCAGGTCAGGAAGGGCCGAGTAAGTCAGATAGCCTCCATCCAGTGAGTCTCCTTGGGCGTCCTGCTCTTCCACCTCTGGAAGCTTTCTGCTGGGCCTGGGAGGGTTGGAAGATCTGACCGTGAAATCAAGGAAAGGAGACACCCCAGTATCCTACCGCTGTTAATGGGAGGCCGAGTAGTAGAGTCGTGAGAAAGGAACGCCTCCCCGCAGAAACTACCCTCCTGTTTCAGGGGCAGGGTATGACTGCTAGGGGGATGTACATATAGCCAGACAACAGAAGGGTCTCAGGGTAGAGGCTACAGATCTAAGCTTCTGAGTAACAAACTGAAGGATGGTAGAATAGAAGTCGTGGCTCAGAGTATGCATCGAGGGTTTGAAAGGTGGCTTCGACACTTTTGCCTAAATTTTGTGGCTGTTACCTTCAGGGACCTAGTGAACCCAGGATGCCTTTTCAAATGCATCCTCAGCCTCGAGCGATCTCGTGACCTCAGTGCCTCTTTCTCTAACTACTGTGACGTGACGTGACGTGATAGGTTTCCTAGGTATTCTTTTTCTACAGTGTATCCTCAATGTGGTAAGACCGAGGAGGGAGACACAGCTCTGCCTCTCTCTGTGGATTTAGTAAAAGAAGAGAAGAGGGCAATGCTGAGAATCCCACTGACTAGTCAATTCATGCAGGTCAAATGACTGCAGGTGTCTGAAATGGAGGAGTCCATTAATGAACGGAGACGTGTAACACAGGGAAGACACACGTCGTGGTTCAACGAGATGATTTGTGATTGGAGGAGGGATGAAAGAGATAGGTTTGTCAGTTTCTAATTGTTCCTTGAAATAAAGTCCTTCAATTCACCCCTAAAAGAAGCCAAGTTTCTTCAGAGTTACCTGCGGCATAGTGGGTCTTGGCCTTCTTCCTCCTCATGATTCAGTTGATATTCTGGAAAGAAATACAGTCAGCACCAGTGAGTAATAAGATCCCCTCTTTCCATTAGTAATCCAGTGTCTGATGCAATCCAGGTATTCAGGTATGCATAATGTGGGGACAGATTTAGTGAAAGTAATATTGGAAGGTGCCCTCCCGCATTCCCTTGTGGTTACTGCCTGGATTTCGGAGACTGAGCCATTGTGTACGAGATCATCATGACAGTGTCCCCCGTCGGAAATCGGTGTACACACTTTAACTTCTCTGTCCTCACAGATTCTGGGAAGTAAGCCTCCCTCTGTCCTACAAGGAGTACTGCAGTATTCAGCCTCTCTCATCAGAGGCCGAGTTGCGGAAGCCTTCGTGGCACTTTTACACTGAGCCTGAAGAGATGGAAGGCAACTACAAACCCTCAACTTCATGTGAGTCTTTGGGGCTGCACAGCATGTTGCCCCAGTTCATGTGGGGTTGGGGGGAATGCTAAGGCTCAGCTGTGCTTCTGGAAACACACGAACAAGGTATCAGTGGAAGTGCTTGTGGTGGGTTTTTGGAGAACCGTTTTGGAAGGCAAGCCATCCTAAAGGACTAGAGAATGGGGCCGAGAAGAGCAAAACCAGTTAACCTTGGACAAGAATGGCAATTGACTGCTTCAGGCTTGGGTTCCTCAAGGACCTGGCTCAGAGATGAAATGGACAGGTTATTAAAGGTGAGAAAAGAAATTTCATCCAAATGAGGTCTGACAGATACCTTCTCTTGTCCTCTTGCTGAGGTGAGTTGAGTGTGTGGTGCCTGACGTGGGCCCCGGGACCCGATGGAGAAGCCAGGGAGACATGGGCATGCCCTGGGAGTAGGAAGAGAGCAACGTCCCCAGACCCACCTGATGTCTGGGCTTAAAACTCAGTTCTAGAGCCCAGCTAAGGGCAGTATGTCTCTCCCAGGCCTGCCCACAGGGATGACCTCTCTGGGCACAGCAGAGGTCCGGGGTACAAAGAATAGGTGATCTGTGTGGGAGTCGTGTTCAGTTGGAGCTTTATCACCTTGACAATGGAGTACTCACTGGCCACTTGCAGAGAGGAACAGACTTGTGGGTTCTCCGGTGAGAAGATGGCGGAGCTCCTGTAAGGCCAGTAGGAGTCAGACATGTCGGGAAGCACTGAGTATGTCAGGTAGCGTTCATCCGGAGTGTCCCGTGAGGTGTCCTGCTCTAGCAGCTGTGTGGTGAGCCTGCAGGGTGGGGAAAACTGAACATTAACCTCAGAGGGATCTGAATGCTATGTCCTGTCTGGCTTTGACAGAAAGCAGAAGGGAGTGGTCCGGAAAGCAGAGAGGTTGAGCCATGAAAGAGAGAGAGAGAAATCTTCTTGTGTTTGTGCGACAAGGTGTGATTGTCACAGGGGTAGCAGATAGGAAGGACAATAAGTGCTCGCTATACAAGCCACCAAACTTGTGAAGAGACTGAATGATCTCTGTGCCGTCCAGCCATGACTCACTACGTACAGAGTCCCAGCATGGCGGCTTTCCCAACCCTTCATTCAAATGGCTTTGAGTTCGGCACGTAGTGGCCAAGCGGCGGCTGCTCCGGGGGTTAGGAGGCCGTCCCCGGGACCTCGGGCCGCAAAGGCCTCTTTCTCTCAATATTGTGGCGCGATAGAGGATGTTGTCTCGTGGCTATGATATTTTCATGCTATGCACACATGTCAGCATGCTAAATCGAACAGGCAGAAAGTAGACATGCAGGTCTGTCTAGAGCACAAAGTGGAGAATGAGTGAGGACAGTGAACCCTCTGACGTATTAGTTCTGACTTCGGGTTCCTCAACTAGAGAAGTACTTCAGAAACTGGGAGCAATCCAAGTAACACAATGAAGACCGAAAACGTGGTGAAAACGGATCATTTCTCATTGACCCAATGGGTAAGAGAGCTCTCTCTGTCGAGCACTTTCTGCTTTTCCCTGGTTGCCACTTTGGAATTCATAGCCCCTAAGTATTCAGAATTACCTAGGGGCAACGGAGTCCTGGCCTTTCAGCCCCTCCTGATCCATTTGGTTGTCTGCAAATAAACAGAGAGGAGTTACAGTTAGAAGATTCCCCTTCACAGATGCCCACTCCTATGTCCCATGTAGCTCAGGGCAGAGCTACAAGCAGCGTAATTATACAGGCACGTGAGAGACAAATCATCCCACAGAGCTTAGGTAGGGCCCTGTCACTGGGATTGCTCTCTTGAGTCATTCGACAAATGTCCCTGATGTGCCAGGCCATCCTCACAGCATCCTGTCTTGAGTCTGTGCAAACAACAAACTGATTCTTCTTCCCTGAGATTGTGGGGGAAGCAGTCCCTGGCTGCTTCCTAGAGGGTTGTTGCGGTATTTCGGCTTTTTCCACCTGAAATGCTGTAGGTCAGTGGTTTAACGGAATCAGCCATTGAGATTAAAGGAATGAATGAAATCTATCCAGCATCAAACCAGAATAATCTTCCAAGCTGCAAAGAAACGGGCTGTGTATGGGGTAGGGAAGTTTCAGGATCCTGCCTTGCTTCAGAGAAACATACACTGTACGATACTCAGTGTTGTTTCTTCTTCTCCTGCTTCTTCTTCTTCGTCATCGCTGTCGTCGTCGTCCCCCTCGTGGTCGTAATTTTCTGTAAAGAAATCCAGAATTGTCCCTTCAGCTATTTCCCACATCACTGCTCTAAGCCCTGCGGCTCCAATGGCCCGAGAGACAGAAGTGACTTTGCACAACTAGGGAGTCTTCTGAGTTGAGGGCAGTGTCATTAGGAATTGCTGTGACCTGGGTTTCTGATCCATCAGAAAGGTGTCTCTGATTTGGAGGATCAGCACCACTGAACCTGGGCAACTATTTCTACGGTCTCTTGTTGTCCATATCAGGGGATGCTCGTCCAGGGTCAATCTTGACTTTGGCAAATCGTGTCGTGCAGCATGCCCCCAGTCCCACCGCACGCACAGACTCTGTGCATTCACGGCTGTCACACGGAGCCTCTTCCTTGTCTTCATGACAGGACCACCCCCTGTCCCCCATCCCTCCACCGGGGATTTCATGGATAGCCATGTGGGCTTTGGTGTCTTCAAGGGGACTCTGTCTATGAAAAGTGTTCCAGTCTCAACTGGGTTCCCACCTCCAAGTCCTACTGCATCCAGTACCTCATCCAACTCCACACTGTCAGGGCCTTTCTTTTAGGTGTGAAGTGCGTTCAGTAATTTTCCCATCTGGTGACTACAGTGGCAACAAGTTTGTTTGAAGTACATACCAAATGAGAGAAGAGCTATGGAGAAAGGAAAACTCACTCTCTCCCCTAGGCTTAATACAGACCGGGCTGAGTCTGGGAAGCTCCCACTTCTGCAGGGATCCTTGCACGCTAACAAGGATCCCTCCTGTCACATTCCCCTTTCCGGGCTCTAACACTGGCCGATGCTTCCTCCTACCCGAAAGGCTGTGTCCCCTCAGGGAGGCAGCAGACAGGTGGACCAGGGCGACATGCCCCCCCCCCCCGAGCATTGCTCCTCTCTGCTACCACCTCCCAGTCCTGGTCCTCTCAGGGCCCCACGTGCGATGGGGAACCCAGGACAGCCGCTGCCAAGAGTGTGAGGGCAGGCGGGGCGTCTCTTGGCAGCCCAGGGACTCGGAGCAGCACAGTGCAGTCAGGGGTCTGTGGCCATCTCACCTGGGCTGAGCTTTCGGGCAAGGCACTTGGCCAGCCTGCGTCCCTCAGCCAGTTGCCCTCGCAAGCCCTGCCCTTGGGGATGCTCAGCGCCATCATGGATGAGGAGGGCTTCCAGGTGCTGAACGAGCAGCTGGGAAACCTCTTCCCCTTCCCGCAGCTTCTTATATAAGCGGGTCAGTTCTTTCGCCTGATCTCGCATCAACAGATGACATAGCCTAAGTTGGGAGAACACAGAGAATGTTCTAAAATGCAAAGGTGTGAACAATAGATAAGAGCTTTCATAGAGATTTCTAGCAGAATTTCCCAATGAGCCCTCAAAGCTGGATTCTGGCCTGTGTGGTGACGTGTCTGTGGCAGAGAAAGTAGAAGGTTAATCCAGCCTTCCTCTGGATCAGAGTGTGCTCCTGTTCATGCCCTGGACATCCCGTGTATCTTTCCTCCTGACCTCCAGAGCTCGCTTCAGAGACATGCCCCTTCAGCTGCTCACTCGGGGCACACGCATTTCCCTGGAAAACTCCCTAGGGGGCAGCGTGCCGTGAATGGACACAGTGCCAGACCCAGAAGCGTGGACAGTTTGGCTGGTGTTAACTGGTGTGCCAGGAGAATGGCAGCGTCCAAAAGACAGCATTTGTGGGAAGAGAGGATGGCAGGCTGTCGTCAGCCAGGGCTGACCATGTGAAAGGTAAAGCAAGTGTTGGTCTCGTAAGCTTGTTCATGTGCTCGCTGTGCCAAAGGTCACAAATGGTCCCTTGCCCCTTGAATTTGGTGATGTTGATATCCTTTTTTAAAAAGTTTTTAATTTTTAATTTATTCTTTAGCCTAACAGTCTTCATTATTTTTTCACCACACCCAGTGCTCCATGCAATCCGTGCCCTCTTTAATATCCACCACCTGGTACCGCAACCTCCCACCCCTTCGCCACTTCAATCCCCTCAGATTGAATTCCTTTTTAAAAAAAAGAGAGAATGAGGCTCTGAGTCACTGGAGTCCATCGTTTACCAATCACTGTGGTCTAAATCGTCTTAGATATGTCTGTATAATGTGCCTGCCATGACGGTTTCTGCCCTTCTCTGGGCCCAGACTTGTTGCTGCCACCAGTCAGAGGGGCCCACGGCATCCCTCCAGCCTCCCACACAGGGCCCTCCTTACCTGAGCTTCTCAGGCAACGTGTCTGCCCGCTTGCCTTTCTCACACAGCACCTTCTCCCCCAGCACGGATTTGATGAGGTCGCTCGTCTTTTCACACTCTGAGAAACAGAGATGCCTGCCTCAGTGGAAAGCTGGACATGCTGCTATGCCCGCTGCTTTCAAGGGAGGAGGCAGGCTGCACCCTAGGACAAATAGAACCTGGCAACCGGGCCGTGTGCTGGGAGCTCCACGCCTCATTGCGGAGTGTCCCAACTGCTAGACACTGGATCGCTCCCCGTTTTTGAGGCCAGGAAAGAGCAGTCCCGAGATAGAGAGAGGAGCTCCACTCCATGATTAACTGGTATTTGGCAGAGTCAGAATTCGTATCCCCCGAAAAGCCGCAATCTTGGCCACACTAGCAAGCCTCGCTGCCTCTTCATTGAACACTAAGGAGGGACCTTAAGTAAAGCCCCCAGGATGCCAGGACCAACGGGCATCCCCTGAGCTGGGATTTCTATACTGCACAAGTGTCTCAATGGTAAAGCGTCAGCCAGATACACCAGTGTACACTAGAAGGCAGGAACCCAGAGAGACGTGAAAGGAACATGGCCCAATCCTAATCACATTTATGGAAGTAGAAGCAGTAGAATTATGAACAGAGTTTACATGCTTCCAGGCTTTGCTATGAGTGCTGTACGAGAATTTCCTCAGTATTCATTGTGACTGAGAGAAGTAGACCGCAGGACGGTAGTAGTCTAAGAGACAGGGAAACTGAGGCACAGGAAGATTAGGCAGCAGGGATTTGAGTCCAGGCGGACTGACCCAGAGCCCATGCTCTTCATCCCTCTGCTGAGTTACCTCCACCCCAAGCCCTTGGGTGGTAACTGTTTTCATCATCTTCACAACTGGCTTCCCTCAGTTAGGTTATCAGTTAGGTTTATCAGGAAAGTTGTAGACAAAACTTGGCTTGTCCTTCCATGAAAGGTCATCATCTCTTCACTTTCCTAAAGAGCAGGTTTCAATTCATTCTTTTTGCCGCCTCAGTTGTTTTCAATTCCCTTCTGTATGGAAGGCAAAGTGTGAGCAAATGGCAAAAATTCAGCCTCAGGACTCCTTCCCGTCATTGGGTTGTGCGCGTGCCCCGATCTCTGGGTTCCTTCTGTCTCTGAAGCCCCGTCCTCATGAACAGGCAGCTGAGCTCCCCAATTCAGCCTGCCTGTGGGAGAGGGCCTAGCGCACCCAGTGGCTTGGGCGGTGTCTGGGGCTGGTGTCCCCCTCTCACCCTCATTCTCACTTGGCCAAGCATCTGGTGGCCTCGGCCTGGGCCTGCTGACTTTGGCGCGTCACTGAAGGTTCTCCAGCTCAGGGGTAGAGAGAGGAGGTCGCACTGATTGTCTTATGTTCCCCCAAATGCTGCCAGCCTTACCACCGGGCTTCAGATGTCCTGCGTGGACTTGGAAGCAAAAAGCATAAGCACGGGTTCCCTCTCACCTGGGGAGTCCCTGTGTGGATGGCGTCCCTCATGGATACCGCAGTTTCGGGGAAGGCAGGCCCCACTTCCTTCTCCTTGACAGCACGTAGTGTCACCCGCTGTAGTCCTCCCTCCTCCCCACGACCCCGGTGCCGCCTTGACCATCAGCATATTTCCTCAGTGCAGCCAGCTCGGTGCTTTGCCGGTGGGACACCCGAGAGCCGAGACCTGATGGAGTTCCTTAGTCCTACGGCAACTGAGATGAAGGACTGCTACAGGACAGACAGGGTCCTCACAAGACCAGTCATCTCTGGGTCTGCCCCAGGAGTCAAGAACTGGGATGGAAACTCTAAGCCACCCTATAGGTCACTGCTAACATGGGGAGGATGCTAACATACTTGTCTTTGGTTTTCCCATCCTCAGCTAACAGAGGGCAAATTCCCACTTCACCTTTCACGGACTGTGGTCAGAATGAAATTTGTGTTGTCACTGGAAATGGGGGAGAGAGCATCTGGAGAGGCTTTGCATTTCTCAGAAGGAGAACACAGAGCTATGGCTTTGGGGACCAAGACTTGGCAGGACTTACTGTATTTCCGCAGTTGGTTGGCCAGGGAGTAGGCCGTCGCTTCGGATACAAGGAATTTTTCCTTGAGGTCTAGGAAGTCCTGGGTGGATTTTTCCAGCTGTGACCGAAGCTGCCAGTTGACTTCCTGGAGGCTGCTTTCTGCCCCTGCCTCGGACAGAGGGCCAGGATGGGCTGCCATGGCGACCCGTGGCAGTAGAGATAGAACTGGGGACCAAAAAGCAGAAACCCAGACTCACGGTGGGTTAAAAACCAGTGACGCCAAGTTGGTTTAATCAGGACTGAGGGGTGAGGTTACAGGAATCCTTTACTTACTGTTGGGAACAATTGGAGCAACAGCCCACAGTACTTGAGAGACAACCAAGGTTCAAGATGCCAGAGGTGGGAGCCAAAGGCACTGCTCGTATCTCCGACTCCAACCGGAAGGACCGAGGGAGCACCCAGAATGCCAGCTACTGGTCTGCACCAGCACTAACTGAATAGAATGTCCAGGGTGTCAGTGGAACCTGGGGAGCCCCTGCCTTCCAGTTGCCGAGGGGCCATGCTGATACACAAGGCTGCCTGGTCTCCCGTGAAGGTGACCGCTGATGGGGCCCACCCCTCAGTGGTCACTGTCAGTCGTTGTCTACCCTTGTGCTGATTCCACAGTTTCCCTCTCTTTCCAAAACAGTGTCTCAGCATAGTGCTCATTATTCGTTCCCTTATGTGTGTAGAATAACGTCAGGCAGAAATAGCGTCCCACGGAGTTTTCTTTGTTCTTTTTCTTTGTCTTTAATTCTTGGAGAGAGAAGGGGGGCATGGGTAGAGGGAGAGTATGTGATAAGGGGCTCGGTGTCAGAACCCGTGAGACCTTGACCGGATCCTAAACCAAGAGTCAGATGCTCAACCAAAGGAACTACTCAGGCGCCCTTCGCAACAGGTGTTCTTAGGGGCTCTCCTGAACTCATCCCACTTCTCAACAGCGGTTCAACAGATCTTAAGGCTTTTCTAGTGAGGGAAATGTCTAAAGTCAAAGCCTATCTGGATGTTCTTCTCCAGGTCTTCTCTAGGTTTTTTTCTCTAGCCATTAAAATACAAGAGAAACATGCTAGCAGTTTAGCCATCTTTAGTTGCTTTGTATTTGAAAAGGTTTTCAAAGTATTCGGCCTTCCTCCATTTACAATGCTTTCTTAGCATGTATGTAGTAAATAAAGCTTTTTCTTACAGCAAAAACTAAACAAAAGAAAGCAGAAAACAAGGATGAAAGAGCCCCAGACAGATGAAAATAAAAAGCCCCCAGGAAAACAGCAAACAGAACCCAGACTTAGTGTATGCAATGAATCTTGCAAACTGTTTCTGGGGCCCCTGGGGGCTCATCTGGTTAAGCGACTGCCTTTGGCTCTGGTGGTGATCCCAGAGGCTCGGGACCAAGTGAGGCATCAGGCTCCCAGCTCCATGGGGAGTCCGCTTCTCCCTCTGGCCTTCTCCCCTCTCGTGCTCTTTCTCACTGTCTGTGGCACGCTCCGCTCCCCTCCAATACATAAATAGATAAAGTCTTACAAAAGGAGGAAAAGAAAGGAAGGAAAACGGTTTCCTGTCCCAAGTCTGTCAGTATTCTTCTTACTGCAAGTCTGTGTTAGGTAGACTTGTTTTCCCTTTAGGTGCACATTTCATTTCCGTTTCCTTAGCTATTTACCTAAGAGTGGGATTGCTGCGTCATACGGGACCCTGTGTTTAACTTTTTGAGCAACTGCCAGCCTCTTTTCCAAAGCAGAACAGGGACACCCTTTTACATTCCCACCAGGAATATGTAAGAATTCCATTTCTCTACAAGCTTCCCGACACATGTATTGATTGTCTCTTTGCTTGAAGTCATGGTAGTGGGGCTGACGTGGGATCTCACTGTGCTTTAGATGTGTATTTCCCTAGGGACTAATGAAATTGAGCATCTTTTCATGTGTTCATTGTTGCAATGGTATTGTCCTTTTGAGAAAGTCTACTCAAGCTCCGTTCCCCATTCCTATATTGGCTGTCTTTTTACCAACTGCTTAGTTATAGGAGGGTTCTTTACATGCATTGTAGATAGCAGACCCCACTTTTCACTTCACTTCCTCGATAGTGACCCATGAAACAAAAAGCTTTTAAGATGATGGATTCTAGTTTATCTGTTTATTTTTGGGTTGCTGGTGTGGTTTTGCAAGCAGCTTCCAACCCCAAATCATGAAGATGTAGAAGTCTGTGTTCCTCAAAACATGGCTTTTGAAAGAGAGCTTGCCTGCATTTTAGTAGTTGCTGGACATTATTTAGTAATGCCTGTTGAGTGTTGATTGATATTTCTCTCAATGGATAGTCTTGCGCCTGTTTTCCCACCTGTGGAGCGTGCCAAGGCCTGTAACAGAGATTTTGGAAATGATATCTGTGAACATCCTGGCTTAGATTCAGGGGTGAATCCTGGTTCTGCAGTGGAGCTGGTCTTAAACTCAAGCACATTTGTACAAATTGCTCAGGCCGTTTCGAGCTGAGTCGTTGTTGATCTTTCTGAGGAACACTTGTGTGCTAGTCCAGATCGTGTAGGGCCAGAGTGGACTTTCTCAGTGGCCTCCACACGGAGAAGACTGCCAGGATTGGACCTCGTCAAGACTTTCATCTCGGGTCTACTGGAATGGAAAGTAGACCTGCTTCAGGGTTTTGGGAACGTTGTTCCATGCAAGTTGGTTTCTCTCCTTTTTTTTTTTTTTTTTTTCTTTAATGTGTACATGATTTCTTTCTGGAAAAGGGGAAAGGATATTTATTTCCAAACAGCCTGTCTGTTCTTTGTCAGTGGTCTGTCTGTGCTTTTGAAAACGTGTCAAGGAGAATTCCAGGTCAACTATCTTCTATGCAAAAAGTATAGTTCCTGTACAGTATCAGGTGATCATACTTAATATTAGGAACTATCTTGTAACTCAGATGGTATCGTTTCCTGATGAGAAAAAAAAAATACAAAGAACACCAAGCTTCCCAAGATCTTTGTCACAGGTCCCAGGTCACAGCTGTAGTGAAGTGAGGAGCGAGCATTCGAAACCTTTTCTGGAGGCACCTGTTTGGCTCAGACAGATCAGCATGCAAGTCTTAATCCCTGTTCAAGTCTGGATTTCAGGACTGGAACCCCATGTTGGGTCCTGCTTAAAAAAAAAAAAAAAAAGAAAAAAAGAAAAAGAAAAGAAAAGAAAAAAGAAACCAGTGTAGCCGGTATCCCATTGGGTTTTCCTATGCTTATGAAGCAATTACCATATGCTATGGTATCTCGTTGTATACTGATTTCTTTCCCTCACGGCTAAAGAGTTGTGTCTCTTCGTGGGCTAGTATTAGAACCAGTGGTACGTCTTGTTTTGTGAAGTTTCATTTCGAGTCTTTTGGCCATTTCTTTTATTCTTTTGATGATCTTCTCAGACTAGATGATACCCAATTCTGGAAAAAAGTCCTTTGTCAGAGAGAAACATGCTTCTATACTGGGCCTTCCATTTATATTCTCTTGAGGTTGAGATGAGGATAAATAAATTCATTTTCGTATCCCCAGAAATGATGCATTGCCTCTTTTGACCTTGCAAATCATATGGTTGATTTTGGGGGGAAATATCAAAACCACTTATTGAGTTTCAGGGTATGAAAGGTTGTTTTTGTATTTTAAAGTGTTTCTACAGGGACGCTGAGATATAATTTCCATGCAGTAAAGTGTATGTAATTAAAGTCCTACGTCTATGAAGTTTGAGCATATATATGCATCACCCCGGTAGTGGAGGCATCTATCGCCCCCACAAGTTTCCTTGTCCTTCTAGCATTTCCTCCCTCCCATTTGCACGTCAGGAAAGCATTGATTGGCTTTCTGTTACAGTAGAATTATTTTCAATTTCTAAGGTTTTCTCTTAACACCATCGTATGCTATGTAAATTATTTTGTTTTGATGTTTTCTGGCTCTGAGGTATTATCAGAGCAAAAGAACATGTCTTCCCATAGTGTTATGTAAGCGACGAGATTACTCTGCGAAACCGCATAGTATTCCATGAGCTGGATATGTCACAATTTGTGGTGGTCATTCCTCTGTGGATGGAGATGAATGACAATTAGAAATAGTCAGTAGCTTTTTGGGAATGTACCGTTTCTTTTTTCATTTGAGTGGAATGGGGGTGGTCTATGGTAGGTATAGGTTTAATATTTTGAAGAATTTCTGGACTGTTAGGGTGCCTGGGTGACTGAGTGAGTTAAGCATCTGACATTGATTCTGGCTCAAGTCATGATCTCATTGGTGGCGAGACAGAGCCCCAGGTAGGGCTCTATGGTCAGTGGGAGTCTACTTGAGCTTCTGTGCCTCTCCCTCTCTCTCTGCCCCTCCCTCCACTCACTTTTAGTCGCTCAGTCTTTAGTCAATCAAAGATACAAAAAAAAAAGAATTTCCAAACTATTTCTGCAGTTTTTGTAGAATTTGAAATTCCCATGCGCAGTGTATGAGAAATCATAGCAAGGAGGTGACTTTGCTCCTTGCTATGACTCCTTGCTATTGCTCAGAATGGAGATTCCATTCATTTTTGCCATTTTTATTGACAGATAGTGATTTAAATTTCCATTTTCCTAATAACTAATGATGTAGGTCGTGCGCTATTCTTCCATTTCTTCCATGTGTATTCTTTGCTAAAGTGTTTTTACAAATCTTTGAATCCATTTTATTGTATGTCCTTTTTGAAAGGTTTTATTTATTTATTTTCAAGAGAGGGAAGGGGAGCAAGAGCAGGGCTGTTGGGTAGGGTGAGGAGGCCAGAGGGAGAGGAGAAGCACACACCCTGCTCAGCGGGAAGAGTGATGGAGGGGTCGGGGGTTAGACCCCACGACCCTGAGATGGTGACCTGAGCCAGAGGCAGCCACTTCACCAACTGAGGCACCCAGGCCCTTTTCTTTGACCCGTTTAAAATTGGATTGTTTGTCTTCTTCCTATTGACTTTCTATTTAAAAATAAATTAATTAATTTATTTTCAGCATAACCGTATTCATTATTTTTTCACCACACCCAGTGCTCCATGTTATCCGTGCCCTCTATAATACCCACCATCTTGTACCTTGACCTCCCACGCCCCCTGCCTCTTTAAACCCCTCAGATTGTTTTTTAGAGTCCGTAGTCTCTCATGATTCACCTTCCCTTCCAATTTACCCCAACTCCCTTCTCCTCTCTAACTCCCCATGTCCTCCATGCTTTTTGTTATGCTCCACAAATAAGTGAAAAACCATATGATAATTGACTCTCTTTGCTTGACTTTTTTCACTCAGACTTTTGAGCGTTCATTCAGTGTTCTCTTAGGAGACCTTCAGCAGGTATGGAAATTACACCTAGTTTCTCTCTATGTGTGACATGGCTTGGGTTCTCTCACCAATGTCTTCTGAAACACCAATGTTTTAAATTGTGATACAGTCCAGTTGATCAATTTGTTCTTTCATTAGTGAGAATTTTGGTATCATATCTAAGAAAACAATGGCCAGGGCCTCCTGGGTGACTCAGTTGGTGAAGTGTCTGCCTTTGGCTCAGGACATGATTCCAGGGTCTGGGAACCAGCCCTGCATTGGGCTCCTTGTTCAGCAGGGAGCTTGCTCTTCCCTTTCACAGTGCTTCTACCCTGTTTGTGCTCTCTCACTCTGCTCCATAAATAAATAAAATCTTAAAAAAAAAAAAGAAGAAAAAAGGAATAGAAATGCTTCTCAGCAACATCTGGCATTGTCTTTTGTACAGAATCACGCTCATTCGTGCAAAATGGTCCCTGGTTTGGCATACATTGCCCTGCAGACTAGTCACATTGATGACCGTTTTATGGGCTTATGAACCGTGCATGTGTCTTCTTTGGGAACATGTGTATCCGAGTCTTATGCTCGCTTTGTATTAGCAGCGTGTTCCTTCTGCCCATTCAGTGAGTTCAAAGTACCCTTATGTCTTGCGTATGGGAGTCCTCATTGGGTATTTATCTGCAAATATTGTCTCTTTATCAGTGTCTTCTCTGTTCCTTTTCTCAGTGGTAATGTTGGATGCAGCAAGGTTGTTCATCTTAAGTTTTCTTGTTACATATTTTACTCTTGCTCCAGTGACAGAACTCTTCACTAAATGCAAAGTCCTGACCATTTTCTGTTGCGTAATCATCTTGAATGATTGCTATGGCTCTTCTCCTTAAGTCTGTGGCCATTTTGAGTTCATGGCTGCGAAAGGGGTGGTTTTCAACAACCACTGTAGGGGAAGTTTGTCCTGATAGGGGCAAGAGAACCGTGAGGTAGCTTGTGGTCCTGAGTTAGTCTCACCCAGGCCAGGAAAGGGGATGTCACCCTCCTGTACCTCTTCATGGGCATCTGAGTGCCTTTGGGGAGGAGAGTTAGGTGGTCCTAGTGGTCATATTCGGCACTTACACCCCATTCTCTCAGACTGGGTAACTGGGTACAAAGTAGCTCCAGGAGCCCGGGGCGTCCTAGTCAGAGGTGTCTTTAGGAGCACAGACACACTGAGAGCCAGAGAGGATTACATGGAAAGGATAAAAGAGAATCCCGGGGATGTGGTATGGTTTACTATAGGGTCTTCCTTCAGTGGGGTGGGAAATAGGACTCCCACACACCAGCAACTCAGGAAACATGCCCAGAGGAAGTAGGGCAGATGGAAGGCAATTCCCAGAGTTTGATCTATTTTTGCCAACATGAAAATCATGATATGTGCCTGGATATCAAATGTGTATGAAAGGACACATGGCGGGCTCAACTCTTCACCTCAGAGACCTCACGTTGGTGATGGAGACTAGCTAAAAAACAAAAACAAAGACACACAGAGAAAAATCAAAACACAAAAAAACAAATAAAAGAAATAAATAGGTGCGTGCATCAGGAATCCAGAAATACCCCCGTGCCCCCCTCCCCTCCCAGGAAGGAAAGGATGTGGTCAGGATGATGGGAGGCTCAGTTACTAAAGCGGCTGCCTTTAGCTCAGGTCATGATTGCAGGATCCTGGGATCAAGCCTCACATGGAGACCTTCCTTGGCAGAGAGCCTGCTTCTCTCTCTCTCCCTCGGCCTGACACTCTGCTTACTTGTGCTATCTGTCTGCCAAAAAAGTAAATAAAACCTTTTAAAAAATAAAGACAGGAAGGAAGGAAGGAAGGAAGAAAGACAGTCAGACAGACAGAAAGAAAGATCAAAAGAAAGAATGAAAGAACGAAAGAAAAAAGAAAGAAAGAAAGAAAGAAAGAAAGAACGAAAGAAAGAAAGAAAGAAAGAACGAAAGAAAGAAAGAAAGAAAGAACGAAAGAAAGAACGAAAGAAAGAACGAAAGAAAGAAAGAACGAAAGAAAGAAAGAACGAAAGAAAGAACGAAAGAAAGAACGAAAGAAAGAACGAAAGAACGAACGAAAGAACGAACGAAAGAAAGAAAGAAAGAAAGAAAGAACGAACGAAAGAAAGAAAGAACGAAAGAAAGAACGAAAGAAAGAAAGAACGAAAGAAAGAAAGAAAGAAAGAAAGAACGAAAGAAAGAAAGAACGAAAGAAAGAACGAAAGAAAGAACGAAAGAAAGAACGAAAGAAAGAAAGAACGAAAGAAAGAAAGAAAGAACGAAAGAAAGAAAGAAAGAACGAAAGAAAGAACGAAAGAAAGAAAGAAAGAACGAAAGAAAGAAAGAACGAAAGAAAGAAAGAAAGAAAGAACGAACGAAAGAAAGAAAGAAAGAACGAAAGAAAGAAAGAACGAAAGAAAGAACGAAAGAAAGAAAGAACGAAAGAAAGAACGAACGAACGAACGAAAGAAAGAAAGAAAGAAAGAACGAAAGAAAGAAAGAACGAAAGAAAGAAAGAACGAAAGAAAGAAAGAACGAAAGAAAGAAAGAAAGAACGAAAGAAAGAAAGAAAGAAAGAACGAAAGAAAGAAAGAAAGAAAGAAAGAACGAAAGAAAGAAAGAACGAAAGAAAGAAAGAAAGAACGAAAGAAAGAAAGAAAGAAAGAAAGAACGAAAGAAAGAACGAACGAAAGAAAGAACGAACGAAAGAAAGAACGAACGAAAGAAAGAAAAAGAAAGAAAGAAAGAAAAAGAAAGAAAGAAAGAAAGAAAGAAAGAAAGAAAGAAAGAAAGAAAGGAAGGAAGGGGAAGCTTGCTCCTTGCAGTTCAAGAGCCATTCTGAGCCTGTGGGGAATCCTAATTATTGGTCTGCATTTCCCAAGAGAAACCCAGAGACCCTACCATTTTAGTATTTGCTGGGTTTTCCATGTGCACTCAGAAGTGCACTGGCTGAATAAAGTTGGCACACTAAGAACAGAAGGAGACCAAGAAACAGAATGTTCCCTGGATGCACCACATTATTGTCTGCCCTCACTGCAGTCTCACTGGAAATGGGAAAGGGCAATTGAAATCCCTGGTATTCAACACAGGTTTGGAAAAAAAAAATGGAAGGTTTGGGTTCACAGTTTAAATTACTGTATTCTCAGTTTGAATCTGAAGGCAAGTGGAAACCCTGTTGAACATTTTCTGACTTCTGTGGTGGAGAGAAGGGCTAACACAGAAAACAGCTCTACACATCAGAGTAACTTTGGTAACTTAGTATCTTTCCATTGACATGGTTTTCTTTCAATCTTCTGATCCCATGGTCTCCTGCTTGAGTCTACACATATTTGTGCAACGAAGAAGATGTCAATACCATACGTAAAATCTGTACCCCCGAATGTCACAGTGCTCATACCTAATGGTACATCGGGTCCATTTCTAAGTGCCTGTAGCTACGTTATGGCTGACTCCAAAGGCAGCCCATTGTACCATGTGTAGACTTCTCTCTGGCCCCACCTCCAGGGTCAGCAGTACCTCAGAGCTGTCTCCATTCCTGCGGAAGGATGTAGGTCAGGTAGAGAAATGGAGGGTGGTCTAGGCAACAGGAATAGGAAAGTAGGCCCCTAAGCTGGTTGATTCCAGAGAGGACAATTGCATTGTTGTTGGTTTTGTTTAGAAGTTTTTATTTATTTTTTCATTTCCTTTCAGTGTTCCAAAATTCATTGTTTATGTACCACACCCGGTGCTTCATGCAATACGTAGCCTCCATAATACCCACCGCCAGGCTCACCCAGTGTTTTTAAAAAGCATGTAATTTCCTTATTTGAGAGAGAGTGCTTGAGAGAGCAGGAGTGGTGGCCAGGGGGAGGGTGGGTGAGAAGGACAAGCAGAGTCACCACTGAGCAGGGAGCTCGACATGGGACCTATCTGAGGACCCTGGGATCCTGACCTGAGCCAGAGATTGAACTTAAACAAATGAGCCTCCCAGGTATCACTTGAAATAATTAAAAAAAAATTTGCTGCACTTAACATGCAGCATGTATTAGTTTCATGTCAAATGTTGGTGTTGATTTTTATGTCTTCTTTTTTAAGATCTTCTTTACTCCTTTCTTTCTTTCTTTCTTTTTCTCTTTCTTTCTTTGCTTATTGTGTATAAGAAGGTTGCTGGGCATTGGGAGAGGGAGAAAGAAGGCAGATAGAAAGAAAGAGTAAGAGAAGGAAAGGAAGAAGGAAGGAAGGAGGGAAGGGAGGATGGAAGGAAAAAAAGAAAGGGAGAAAGAGAAGGGAGAGAGGGAGGAAGAGAGAAAATGAAAAGGTAAGAATGGAAGGAAGGAGGAAGGGAGAGGGGAAGTATGGTGGAAGGGAGAAACAGAAAGAAAAGGACAGAAAGAGAGAGAGAGAGAAAGAGAAAGAAAGAGAGAAAGAAGAAAGAGGAAGTACCCAGGTCAGTTTTCCTTGTGAACATCTAGTGAAGATCCTGTTCGGACAACCCGGAAGCTAGTGAGCCCTGGGAAGGCCCCTCTCTGGCATGCGCTCAAGAGGGTGTATCTGATGTGTGTAGAACTATTTAAGGAACCAAATTTAGAATCCATTGATTAATACGGCCGCATTTCCTAGAAGTGGTCACATCAGCTGGGCAAGCATGGCCATGGGAAATCACCCCCAAAGAGCTCCATGGTGTGCACCTGGGTGGCTCAGTGGTTAAGTGTCTGCTTTGGGTTCAGGTCAGGATCTCAGGGTCCTGGGATCGAGCCCCACATCAGCCTCCCTGCTTAGTGGAATGCCTGCTTCTCCTTCTGCCATGCCTCCTGCTTGTGTTCCCTCTCTCGCTGTGTGTCTTTTTCTGTCAAATACATAAACAAAAGTTAAAAGAAGAAAACTCAGAGATAATACATTCTTGTCTGGGTCAGAGCGTGTCATCCTGTGGGAAGCAGGTTCCTGCAGTTAGTGTTGCCGGGATCTCAGGTGCTTTGCTGGTACCTCAGAATTTGACCCTTGAAAATGTGAGTAAACTTGATATTGCGTATGATTTATGATTTGGGGGACCGGTTTAGGAATACACCCCTTTATGTCATTCCCATATTTGTTGGATGTGTTCTTATGGAATGCTCTGAAGTTCTTGCAGTAATTTGCATCGGCCACAGTTAAAGCAGGATAATGTGTGCACAGAGTGACTGGTGGATCATGGATTTTGGGGCCGTGATGGCCAAATCTGTGGCTGAGGTAGCTTCCAAAACCATGTATCATGCCTTTGCATGTGCCTCTTTGCAACTCGAAAAGCCCCAAGGCATATTGGCCTGCTCCTTTGTGGACCTTGCCATCAATTCCCTGGAGGTTCAGGAGCATAAGAGCTCTCAATCTCTTCTTTAAGTTTTGATTTATGTAGTTGACAGTGACAGAGAGAGAGAGAATTGAAGGAGGGGAGCAGCAAGGGAGAGGGAGAAGCAGGCTCCGTGCTGAGCAGGGAGCACAATGCAGGGCTCGATCCCAGGACCCAGGGGTCATGATGTCAGCTGAGGCCAGACGCTTAACTGACTGAGCCGCACAGGCACCCCCTCAGCTCTTACTAAATCCCAAACCTCATCTTTCGTAACTCAGTATCTTGTTTGGTACAATTTCCACAGGCAGGGTCTGCAACTCAGGGGCACTTCTTGGAAAGCAGCAGAGGGAACAGGGTCTGGTGCTCTCACAGGAGAAATGACTCCTAATCAGCAGACAGATCTGTCACCTGAAAATAAGGCAGAGCGCGCACAGATGTGAGAACCACCAGATAAGGAGATGAAACCATTTATTTTAATAGTTTTCCATCACTTGAAAATGAAAAATAGATCAATGGAAAATATGAACAAGGCCCTATGTATCTTTAAGAGAGGAAAACGACGATGTGTGAAAGGCAGTGTACTGCAAGCGATTGACAGCATTAGAAGATGCAGAGTAAGACTATTGATAGGACCGTATTGACTCTGTAGGTCTCTCTGTAGTATTGCGGTAGGAACTACAGTAAATCATCCATACATGCACACAGGGGCTTTTCCCATGAGGTCTTTACTCGCCTACAGCAGTGTTTTATACTTTTCAGCAAACAAGTCTTACTTCTCCTACAATGAACTGATGCCTGAATATTTTACTGTTTTTGGTGCTACTGTAAGAGGCATTGCTTTCTTAATTTCCTGCTCAGTTTGTTCCGTGGTTGTGCATAGAAACACAAGTGATTTTTGTATAGCTGCTACCCTGCAACCTTATGGAATGTGTGTATGGACTCTAATATGCTTGTGTGTGGATGCTTTGAAAATTTTCTGTATTTAAGCATGTCCTTTGTAAGTAGAGATGCAGGTTGACCCTTGAAGAATTGCAGGGTTAAGGGTGCTGACCGTCAAAGAGAAAAGCTCTGTGTTTAAGTTTTGACATGCCATGACTGAGGTAGTAAGAGTCACCTCTTACTACCTTACTGAAGACGTAAGGAGATGATTACGTGCTCTTGTGCACGTCTGTGGACTCTAGACTGTATCCATCAAACAAAGTAAGCAAGAGGAAAGAAATGTTATAAGGACAATCATAAGGAAGAGAACACATTTTTAGAGTAGTATGCTTAGTTGAAAAAAAATGCACCTGTACGTGCACCTGTACTTGCGGTTCCAACCTGTGGTGTAAAAGGTCAACTGTGGTTTTGTTCCTTCCTTCCCACAAGTCTTTTTTCTCACTTTCCATTTTGAAAGATATTCTGGCCGAGTCTACCATTCTGTCCCTCTGCCTGGGGACACGCCTGCATTTTGCCCGCCGGGAAGAGCAGCGACAGATGCGAGGTCCCCTCAGGCCTGGAGTCTTGGATCAGCACTCATAGGGATAGAAAGAGTAGCGGGAGCCCTTGCTCTTTGCACACCGACTCCTACTGGAAGGAACGCAGTGTCCCCAGAGGCCCCTGTACAGAATGCTCAGGGCTTTGGAGCTGCCCCAAGCAAGAGGCCAGAGGCCATCTCTCCCTCTCACTTTCCCAACTTCTCTTCTCTCTTGCCTTCCACACTCCATGTTGCCAACTCATCCCCCCCCCCTCCTCCTGCTCCTTGTCAGCATTCCAAGGACATGCCTCTCCCTGCCACCAGCATCCCAGGCTGAGGCTGTGGAGCTCTTCTGGGTGGGGAGCTCAGTGCTGTTCCAAGACTTGCCCTCTCGCTGTTTCTCCCATGCTTGCTTGAATCTAAATCAGCTGCCTGTCCCAGACTTCTAAACGTTTTTGCCAACAAGAAAATAGTGGATGGGCATCTGGGTGGCTCAGTGGGTTAAGCCTCTGCCTTCGGCTCAGGTCATGATGTCTGGGTCCTGGGATCGAGTACCACATCAGGCTCTGTGCTCGGCAGGGAGCCTACTTCCTCCTCCTCTCTCTCTCTCTCTCTCTCTCTGCCTGCCTCTCTGCCTACTTGTGATCTCTGTCTCTCAAATAAACAAATAAAATCTTTTAAAAAAAGAAGAGTAAAAAGAAAATAGTGGAGGTTGTGTGTGTGCTTGTGCGTGTGTCTGCGTGTTGCCTTGGAAATCATAAGGTGCTGGATCAGGAATCTGGAGTTCCTCCCTCAGGAATGGATAGGGGAATGATCTCGGTCCTTGCAGATCAAGAGCCATTCTGAACCCTGAGAGAATTCTAAATGTTGGCTGACACTTCCCAAGATCAACCCAGACGGCCTATACTTTGGGCATTTGTTGGGGTTCCTGTGTGTGGTCAGAAGTCCCCTGGCCAACAAAAGGTGGCACACTAAGTACAGAAGTAGACCAAGAAGGAGAATATTCCCTGGAAGACCACATTACTCTCCTCCCTTACGGCAGTCTCTCTCTGAAAATGGGAAGGGGCACTCAAAAGACCTTGCATTCAGTAGAGGATGGGGAGAAAAAAGTGTATCGTTGGGGTAACAGTTCAAGTTACTGTATCCTTAGACTCTATGTGAGGCCATGTGGAAACGCTACTGAACAGTTTCGTGGGCTATGCCCAAGGGTAGGAGGGGTTAATGGAGACTGCGATTACACAACTCAGTGTAATTGAGCACCGTAATATCTTTTCCTCTTCACATGGTTTTTCTTCCATTTTGTCTGAGGCCAGGCATGAATCTAAACATATGTGTAAGAAGTTCATATCAGAAAAGGTGTACAAAGCCCACAAGCCTTAATTGGGCGGTACTATATCCTCATGGTGCTCTAGGCGGTCTTCAGACTGTACGTAGCCACACCATGGCTGACTGTGAATGCAGTCCCTTTCTGGGTATGTGTGTTCTTGGTGTAGGCTCTCCCCCGCCCCAGCCCACAGGTTAAGCGGTCCCTCTGAGCTGGGTGTGTCTCTGGGGGAAGCATGTTGTTCCAGTAGGTAGGAAGGGGAAATGGGGGGATGGGGATCCAGCAACAAGAAAGCATGCTCATAAGTGGGTGGGTTGTAGAAAGGAGCATGCTATTTCCTCTAACAATATGCATAGCTCTCTGTCAGAAATCTGGCCCTGATGAAAGAGCAATGCTGGGAGAAACCGGTGTACCCTTTGTCAGGAAATACTTGAATTCCTGCTGATCTATCCGCTGTGCCTACAAACTCCCCCTAGACAACTTGGGGAAGAGAGGAGAAACTGTGTTCCTTTTAGGTGTTATGATTTCCCTTCAGCGGGGTTGGCCAGGGAAAGAAATCTATTCAGGGTGAGAATCTGGGAGAAGATACTTTCAAACGATATATCCGATGAAGGGCTAGTATCCATAATCTAGAAAGAACTTATCAAACTCAACAGCCAAAGGACAAATAATCCCATCAAGGAATGGGCAGAGGATGTGAACAGACTTTTCTCAAAGTGGACATCCAGATGGCCATCAGGCACATGCTTAAGGGCTCCACGTCACTCAGCATCAGGGAAACTCAAATCCAAGCCAGAATGTGATCCACCTCACACCAGTCAGAATGGCTAAAAAAGAAACAAGTCAGGAAATGATGGATGCTGGCCAGGATGTGGAGAACGGGGCACCCTCCCACGGGTTTGGTGAGAATGCAATCTGGTGCAGCCACTCTGGAAAACAGCATGGAGGTTCTTCAAAAAGTTGAAAATAGAGCTACCCTGTGACCTAGCAATCACACTCCTGGGTATTCACCCTAAAGATAAAAATGTCGTGATCTCAAGGGGCATGTGCACCTGAATGTTTATAGCAGCAGTCCTCACAATAGTGAAACTAGGAAAGAACCTTGATGCCCATCAACAGATGAATGGAAGAGGAAGAGTTGGTATTTGTATGTATATTTGTGTATACACACACACACAGATACACACACACACACACACACACACACACACATACACATAGCCGCACCATGGAATACTATGCAGCCATCAAAAGAAATGAAATCTTGCCATTTGCCAGGACATGGATGGAACTAGACGGTATTATTTTGAGCAAAATAAGTCAGTCAGAGAACGACAGTTATTATATGATCTCCCTGATAGAAGGTTCTTGAGAGGCAGTGTGGGTGGGTTTGGGGAGTAGGGAAGGAAAGAATGAAACAAGATGGGATCAGGAGGGAGTCCAACCATAAGAGACTCTTAATCTCACAAAAGAAACTGAGGGTTGCAGGGATGAGGGTTGCAGGGAGAGGGTGGTTGGGTGATGGACATAGGGGAGGGCATGTGCCATAGTGAGTGCTGTGAAGTCTGTAAACCTGGCGATCAGAGACCTGTATCTCTGGGACTAATAGTACATTGTATGTTAAAAAAAAATAAAAAATAAAAAATAAATATTAAAAAAGGATAAGGGACCTGAATGGATATCTTTCCACAGGATCATGGAAAAGCAAGTCAAAACCACAGTGAAATATTATTATGTCACAGTTAATATTGCTACTATAGGAGAGAAAAAAGAAAACCAGTGTTGGCAAGGTTATGGGGACCATGGAACCCTTGTGCACTGGTAGAAAGGTAAACTGATACAGCCATTTTTTTTTTCTCAAAAAAGAATGAAACTATAATTACCCTGTGATGCAGCAATCCCAGTTTGGGGTGTATATCCAAAGGAAATGAAACAGGATTTCAAAGAGACATCTGCACCCCATGTTCACTTCAGCATTGTGCACTGTTGCCAAGACACTGAAACAACCTAAGTGTTGCATGGGTGAAGATTATGTGGGTCATGGACATGAAAAGTCTAGCGAAAAGAATATAGTCAATGATATTATAATACCACGGTATAGTGAGAGATGATGATTACACTTACTGTGTAATACTGAGTAGTGTATGTAATTGTCAAATAACTGTGCCGTACACCTGAAACTAATATAAGATTGTATGTGCATTATACTTTAATGTTAGAGAAAATGTGAATGTTATTTGGTTATGGAAAAGAAGGAAATTCTGCTATTTGTGTCAACATGGATGTAACTGCAGGACATTATATTCAGTGAAAAAAGTCAGAAAGAGAAAGACAAATACTGAGTGCTATCATCTATCCATGGACTTAATAAAAATAAAGAAGTCAACTCACAGAAACAAAGAGTAGGATGATGGTTACCAGTGGCTGGGACGTGGGGCACATGGAGAGATATTGGTGTAAGGAGAAGAACATTCAGTTATAAGATGAATAAGTTATGAGGGTCTAAGGTATAGCATGGTGACTGTAGTTATAATACTGTATTATGCTCTCGAAACTTGCTAAGGAAATAGATCTTAAGCTTGCTTCCCAAAAAAAAAAAAAAAAAGGAAGGGAAGAAAGAAAAATGTTCAGGTGATTGTGAGGTGATGTGCTCATTAATTTGCTTGCAGTAATCATTTTATAAGGAATATGTACTATAAGTCATCAGATTGTACACTTTCAATATATGTAGTTTTATGTGCTTATTATACCTGAAAAAATCTGGGAAAAATATTTGCAATGGTAAATACGAGGTTATGAGAATTTTGCCACCCTTCACTATAACTAATAAAAGTAATGCTTCTAGTTGGTAAAGCATGCAAGCAACCGACCAGACAGGTGCAATAGGCGGAGCCCTCCCTTGTTACCTTTTCCCTTCTCCAAGCCCTCCTCCAGGCCCACAGCTTGCCCCGCCCATCGCACCCTCCTGGCCAATAGCCAGCCGGCGGCCAGGCCGGAAGTGATGTGGACAGCCGCCAAGGTTTGGGCCTCCTGTGGCTTCTGAGGCCTCACTGGGAGCGGGGCGTGGAAAACTAGCTCTAGAAAATGAAAGCTGTAATAGTAGGAAGAAGAACAACGACCGAAAGCCTGGTGGAATAACGCGAAGGGTAGAAGCTGGGAATCAGAGCCCAAATTGTAAGAGAACAAATGGAGAAGACAGATAGCGCCCGAAGGTGTGTGTGGTAGGTCCAGGTGTGAGGAAGACGGTTTGCAGCGGCACAAGAGATGGGATGCAGGTGTCCCGCTCAGCAGGGGGACGGCGTGGGGACCAGCATCCCACGGGGTCGTGGGAAGAGGGAGGGAGCGAAGGGAGGGCCTGAAAGGAGACCCCAAGAGCCCGCGGAGTCCTGGATGCCTTGGCGGCGCCAGGCGCCATGAACCCTGGGAGCTCGGCCTTTGGCCCCGATTCCTGAGGAATGCAGTGGGGGCCCCATACAGTTCAATAGGGCGGGGTGGTGAGCTCTTGAGACTGACTGATCCCTGAAGCAAATATAGCGTTTCCTTCTGCAGCCTGTCCTCTTGCCGCCCACTCAAGCTCCCGGTTCTATGATAGCACGTGGCTGTCGTTTGCCTGATTTGATTTTTGAGCTCAGTGTCTGCTGAGCTGATGCACTTAGACAAGGAGGAGGAGTCCAGCGTGGCAGCTTGGGGCTAGAGACGGCAGAGAGCACCAGTGCCTGCCTCTGGTTGGGTCATCAGAGAGCTCACTCTTCTTTTATGGGGAGGGCTGGAGCTCTCAGCCCAGCTGGGAGCTAATCCCAGGCCTTCTTAAGCTATACTGTGCTGCACGTTCTCTCTTAGCTAGCTTCTTTCCTAACTTATCCTCAGTGGCTATTTTGTTTTTATTCTTCTGTCATGTTTAAAAGATTTTCTTCATTTACTTGAGGCAGAGAGCGAGACGGAGCCCCAGAGCAAGCCTGCAAACAGCGGGCATAGGCCAAGGGCAAGGGCAAGGGAGAGAATCTGAAGAGGTCCTTTCACTGGGCCCTGTGGGGACCCCGAGATCATGACCTGAACAGAACCATGCGTAGGAGGCTTAACTGGATCAGCCTGCAGGGGCTGCATATTTTTAAACATTTTGTCAAGATTTTACGTTGAAGTGATCTCTGTACCCAACGTGTGGCTCCAGCTCTCAACCCTGAGATCCAGAGCAGTCTCTGTGTCAGCCAGGGCTGGGGAAATCTGCCTGAACACCGAGGTTCATGTTCGTTACTAATGGCATGGGTAGAAAGGGTCTTTTTATTATTTCATTTTATTTAAATGTATATTATATTATTTATTTTATTTTATCTCAATTTTATTACTTTTATTTTATTTCAATTTTAATTTGTTTCTGTTTTAGGATTAAAACAACTTCTGTGTTTCCAGAGCCTGGGCATCCCATAGACAGTATCACCTTTATTGCTGATGCTGGGTTTTGAGAGCTGTTCATTCCTGGGACGTGGGTGTTCATTCCTTTCTGTTGAATTTCCAGGAACACATTTCTCATTGACCTCGCAGGCTTTTTTATTCCTTGCGGACAGAAAGTGACACACCCAGTGTGTACACACTCAGAGGCCGTTTCCTAGGATCTGGAGTTTGGGGAGGTGATGTGGGGGGAGCCTGGAAAAGAGGCGGGGTTTGATCTCTACTGAACACTATTAGCACTGGCAATTCTATGATTGTAGTCAAGACGTCATAGTCATTTTCCTAGGAAGAGAGACGGTGTTTGGTTTGTGGGTTGCGTTGTGACCTTGTTTTTGTCTGTCCTGAGCAATATTGTCAGATGGCCTTGTTTTGTCTTGTTTTATCAAGGTCTCCAAGCAGCTTTGTCGGAGGTTGATATTCTGCAAGCATGATTATTTACTTACAAGCATGAGAAAATACAGAAAATACAGGCTGGGAGTGTCCGTTGCGGTGTGAGAGGCTGGCCTTGTTCGTTGTCTCTAGAAATCCCTAAAGCAGAAGAAAAAAAGAGAGAGCTCGGATCTTAACAGTTGTAGCTGTAGCTGCAAACCTGATGGGAAAGTATGACTTTGGCTGTGTCTTGAGATTCCTGTGTCTCAGTTTCTCGATTCACAATGGCTCAAAGGGACTTGTTCCTGCATGGGTTGTCCCAGGTGTGAAATCGACAGGGGAGGAAGGTTGATAAGAGCCAGAGGCCCGGATGGTGGTACACAGCGCTTTCGTGGATTCCCACCCCTCCGGGGCTATCGGGTCAAGAACGGCAGGCACAGGCATGTGCTCTCCTGTCCAGCCTGGGTCCTCCAATCACCTATGGCTTCGTTATATTTACATGGTGGTTTCAGTCCCCCAGTGGGGTCAGATTGCAATGACAGGTCCAGGAAGAACTGGGTTAGGGCCCGGCCTGCCCTTACTGACCAGTAGGTTGAGTTCCTTAGATGACAGGAGACAACGTCAGCTGAGACCACCTTAGCTATGACCCATACTCTGTGAGACAGGAAAAGAAAAGACACTGCTCAGCCCGATGCATTTGCCATCTCGAGGCCTTCCTGCTCTCCCATCTTGAGGGTGTACTTACTGTAGATCACCTGGATTGTAAGCCAACTGAGTATAACCTGTAGGGGTGTAGAATTGTGACAAAAGCATATTCCAGGGGAAATTCCTTCTGGCCATTTTTGTTTTAAGGGTGGAATCTCGATTGACCAGTGTCCCCTGATATTCAGAGGTGGGTTTCTGGAGGGGGAGTGAGGAGCCTGGACAGGGGAGTTTGCAGCCAAGGCCTGGCTGGGGGCTCTGCTGCTGTCAGCTGGTGGGGGAAATTCTCCTAATTTCTGTGGGCCTCAGTTTCCCCATGTGTAAATTACAGTTGATATTCAAATTCTCCCAAGTCCCTTCCTGCTCCAGTGTCTGCACGTGCACGAGGGACTGAGGTGCCTGTTATGGAGTCCTGGGGACTGGAGCCGGGACCTGACTTGGTCCCTTCTCTGTGTGTCTCCCACAGGAGCCTGGGCTGAGTCCACACTGAAGACAGAGAATGGAGAGAGGAGCTGGAAGACAGGATATCAGCAAGTCTGGAAGACGAGAATATCGCAAAGAAGAACAAGGCCATGGTGGTGCAGGTGGTTGCCCGAGGAGGGAAGAATAAGCCCAGGCGGAGTCCAGAAAACTGAAGGGAAACCGAGGAATGCATGAGGCAGCATGAGCTGAGGGGGATGACTCGGAGAGTCACACAGTCCACAGTGAGCCCGTGCCCCTGGGGCGGGGCCCCACAGGATGGATCGGGATTCGCTTGTACTGCTGGAGAACTGTACCAGTTCCCAGAGGGGGAGGAGGTGCCCACGAGCTTCAACCTTGGAGCCGCCCTTACGGTGGATGTGTCCAGGTAAGTGTGGGCCTAGGGGGATCAGGGGCATTTGAATTAGAGTTGCAGAGGTCCACCTTTCCTGCAGACTATTGTTGTAAGGTCAGAAACGACCACAGTAGGGGGCTCTTGCCTCTGAGACAGTGATACCAATAATATTCTTTGGAATGTATTGTGGTAAAGGGCTTTATGCACTATATATTTTGTCTATATATATGTTCAGGGTCTCATTTTTCCTTAGTCTTAGTCCTTAGTGTTAAGAGCGTGGAATTCTGACATCAAGAGGATTTCACTGGGGAGGTCAAGCAGTGAGTGGGAGAATGCAAACAAGATCTTGTAGCATGTGGGTGTCTCAGTTCCTTGAGAGTCTGCCTTCTGCTCATGTCCTAATCCCAGGTCCCCGGGATCAAGTCTCATGGTGAGGGGGCGGGACAGGGGGCTCCCTGCTCAGCAAAAGGGCGCAGGGGTAGGCCAAGCACTCGAATCCTAATGACAGGGTGGGCCTTTGAGAAGACTCCAAGAGGGCAGTCCCTTCTTCATCAGAGCGCACCGCAAGGGCATGTCACGGGACATCGAGCGTGTTGCGGCTCCTCTTTAAGGAAGGGGATTTGTTGCCTTCTGGGAGAAAGCAGAGAGCATTCCTGCAGGACATTCGGTCTAGGACTGCAGTTGAGATTCGAGATTTTCGACCACTTCTGTTGGATCGGGGAAGGCATCTTTCTGAGAGCTTCCGCAGTGCTTGGCTTGGTCCTTGGAGCCGTGAATACAGAGGTCAATACAACATCATTGCAACTGTCACAGGGCTTTCTGTCGAGTAAGCAGAAGTGATGAGAAGCGGGGGTGGGGTGAGTTCCTGGGAGGAAGTGGCCAGTGCTGTCTGGGGCATGATGTCAGTGGTTGTTCCAGTCTCTCACGGTGTTTTTGACCTACCTTGGCCCAGGGACCCTAGACTGGGACCAGATTTCCGCTCCTTGGGATACTGCCTGCCAACACCTGGGTTCCAAGGTGGCCCAAAGCAGCCGACACTTCCCAGGTCTCCGGAGGAAACTGCTGGTATCAGTACCTCCCGCCTCTGACTTGGCCAGCTGGAGAAATCGAGGCAAGTTCACAAAGTCTAATAGGGGTGTCCTTGTCCTAACGATCAGTGATGTTGTGCCTTTGTGTCTGAGAACTTCCGTGCTTTCCAGACTTCAGTATTCTCTCTCCATATAAAAATCCTGTAAATAGGGGCGCCCGGGTGGCTCAGTCGTTGAGCCTCTGCCTTCAGTTCAGGTCTTGATCCCAGGTTCCTGGGATGGAACCCCACCTCGGGCTCCCTCCTCAGTGGGGAGCCTGCTTCCCCCTCACCCACTGGCCGGGCTTGTGTTCCCTCTGTCACTGTGTCTCTCTCTGACAAATAATGTAATTGAAGGCTTCCAGAAATGTGCATAGTGGCCATATTGTAGATCAAGTAACTAAAAACAACAGAGAGGCCTGGAAACGATTGCTGGGGTAAATTAAAGGCAATCTAAATGAATAGAAAGACATCTATCCCATGCATAGATTAGGAGACTCCAGGTGATTGGAATACCAAATGAGTTTCATTCGGACTCACATGGGAGAAGACACATTGGGGGCAAATGTGCAAGCTAATTCTAAAAATGTATATGCACATCGAGGTACTGAGACTAGCAAGATGGCCATGAAGCCTTAAACTGGAGAAATCCACTCCATGTCAAAGCTCATCATGAAGCTATGGTCATTAAAGCACTACGTTATGGTATAAGTAATCACAATGTATATATATATAGGAACAAGAGGGACTATTGAGTACAAAATTTCCCCATACACATATACAATGTTTAAACTTTTTTTTGGATTATTTCTAAGTCATCTCTACATCCAACATGGGGTGCAAACCCACAACTCTGCAGACAAAGGTCGCTTGCTGCACCTATTGAGCCACCCAGGAACCCTGGGTGTTTGTTTGATTTTTTTTTTAATTATTTATTTATTTTCAGAAAAACAGTATTCATTATTTTTTCACCACACCCAGTGCTCCATGCAATCCGTGCCCTCTATAATACCCACCACCTGGTACCCCCACGCCCCCGCCACTTCAAACCCCTCAGATTGTTTTTCAGAGTCCATAGTCTCTCATGATTCACCTCCCCTTCCAGTTTAGCCCAACTCCCTTCTCCTCTCTAACACCCCTTGTCCCCCATGATATTTGTTATGCTCCACAAATAAGTGAAACCATATGATAATTGACTCTCTCTGCTTGCCTTATTTCACTCAGCATAATCTCTTCCAGTCCCGTCCATGTTGCTACAAAAGTTGGGTATTCATCCTTTCTGACGGCGGCATAATACTCCATAGTTTATATGGACCCCATCTGCCTTATACATTCGTCCGCCGGAGGGCATCTTGGTTCTTTCCATAGTTTGGCGACCGTGGCCATTGCTGCTATAAACATTGTGGTACAGATGGCCCTTCTTTTCACGACATCTGTATCTTTGGGGTAAATACCCAGGAGTGCAATGGCAGGGTCATAGGGAAGTTCTATTTTTAATTTCTTGAGGAAGCTCCACACTGTTCTCCAAGGAGGCTGCACCAACTTGCATTCCCACCAACAGTGGAAGAGGGTTCCCCTTTCTCCACATCCCCTCCAACACATGTTGTTTCCTGTTTTGTTAATTTTGGCCATTCTAACTGGTGTAAGGTGATATCTCAATGTGGTTTTAACTTGAATCTCCCCGAGGGCTAGTGATGATGAACATTTTTTCATGAGTCTGATAGCCAATTGTATGTCTTGATTGGAGAAGTGTCTGTTCATATCTTCTGCCCATTTTTTGATATGTTTGCCCGTTTCGTGTGTGTTGAGTTTGAGGAGTTCATTATAGATCCTAGATATCAACCTTTTGTCTGTACTGTCATTTGCAAATATCGTCTCCCATTCCGTGGGTTGCTTCTTTGATTTTTTGACTGTTTCCTTTGCTGTGCAGAAGCTTTTGATTTTTTAAAATAAAGTCATTGGTACACTTGACGAGGATAACCAAAGACTTTTACTAAAAGTAACTGGAATGAATGAACATCTACTTAATACTATGTTAACATTAAAACCTACTTAGCACTATATATCGATGGTAGTTGAAGAAGTAAAAGTAAATGTTTTTTTTGTTAAAGATTTTATTATTTATTTGTTGGAGATAAAGAGAGAGAGCAAGCATTCACAGGCAGGGAGAGATGCAGGCAGAGGGAGAAGCAGGCTTCCCCCCTGAGCGGGGAGCCCGATATGTGACTCGATCCCAGGACCCTGGGCTCATGACCAGAGGCCACGTCAGATACCCAACTGCCTGAGCCACCCAGGTGCCCCAAAGTATAATTTTCAAGCACAGGGTCTCACGTCAGTAGCCAGTGTTGACAACATGATGCTCTTAGCCCGTTGTGATGGAATTTTTCCCGGAGGTTTCGGGCAGGAATGAGGTCTAGGTAAAGGAAGCACCTTTGCAGAAAGGTATAGGCACGAATTGGCAAATGGGGGCGTGGGGTTTGGCGTAGAAGAGGACTCTCCCTGAGACCTGCCTCCAGCCCCCATAACAAGGGGTTCCGGGGCCAGTCACAGGGGAACTGGGTCCTCCGTGTGCCTTTGTTTCTTCATTTGTGAACCAGGAAAAAGGAAAGCTCCCATGAACAAGTGGACTGTGAAGACTAGAAGTGCTAATATGTAGGAAATCATGCGTCTCAAGAACACTAAGGGACGTCCATGATCTCAGGGAGTTTCCAAACTGACTAAACACCGGACTTTAATAAGAAGATTCCAGACCCCACGTCAGCCCACTGAATCAGAATTGCTAGAAACCAAAAGGACGAGGTTGCATTTGTACTAACTCTCCGAGGCTGTTCTGATACAGTGATGAGTATATGAGTAGGGAACACTGAGTCGTATAACGTTCCTCTAAAACAGCAAAGTGGGAATAGCAGAACGCGGATCTTTTCTGTCGAGTCTCTCCGCCAGAGGAGTAAAGGAGGAGGACTCTGCAATGGAAGGAGACCTGGCCCACCTGACCCCATTTAATCTTCGCGCAGTTTCCATGTTTGATTAGAAAGAGGCCGCCAGGTGAATGGCACGAGGTCAAGTCAAAGGAATCTATCAAGCAGTGCTCCATCTTCTGAAACTTGTTTTTACCTTTCTGAAACTTGAATTTCAGTATAGTTATCTTACAGTGTTAACATAAGTTTCAAGAGTAGAATGTGGTGATTGAACATTTCCATACATTGCTCAGTGCTCATTCGCACAAGTGCACTTGTTGACGCCCTCTGCATTCCCCGATTCCCTGGTCCCCCTCCCCTCTGGCTACCACCAGTTTGTTCTCTCTAGTTAAGAGTCTGTTTCTTGGTTTGTCTGGCGCCCTTTTCTTTTGCTCTGCTTATATATTTTGTTTCTTACGTTCCACATACGAGTGGAATCCTTTGGTATTGAGCTATCTCGGACAGACTTAATTGACTTAGTACAATATACTCTAGATGCCCCTGTCTCATTTCAAATGGCAAGATTTTATTCTTTTCTATGGCTGAGTAATATTCCGTGGTATAAATATACCGCATTGTCTTCACCGGTCATCTATGGACGGACATCTGGGCTCTTTCTAGAATTTGGTTATGCATGCATTCGTGCTTACTAGTGCTTATGTATTTCTGAGAGTAAATATCCCGTAGTAGGACTGTTGGATCGTAGGGGGGTTCTGTTGTTACGTTCTTGAGGAACCTCCATACCATCGTCCACAATGGCTCCCCCGGTTTGTGTGCCCAGCACTAGGGCAAGAGGGTTCCCTTTTCTCCGCAGCCTTGCCCACACTTGTTGTTTCTTATGTTTTGGGTTTTAGCCATTCTGACGGGGGTGAGTGCATATCTCATTGGTTCTTTCTGTTGCTTGTTTTTTGTTTGTTTGTTTGTTTGTTTAAGATTTTACCTGCTTCTTTGAGATAGAGAGTATAAATGGGGAGGAGTCGAAGAAGGGGTAGCAAGCTCCCCACTGAGCAGGGAGTCTGATGTGGGACTCGATGCCAGTGAAACGTGGTCCCTATGACATAATCAGAAGAGCAAGGAAAGCAACGTACACATAGAGGGGTCATCTAGGAGTCAGGGATGTTAAGTTCTTGAGGAACCTCCGTACTGTTTTCTAGAGTGGCTGCACCAGTTTGCATGGGCACCGAGAGTGTCAGAGGGTTCCCCTTTCGCTGTACTCTTGCCACAATCTGTTGTTTCCTGAGTTGTTACCTGTAGGCATTCTGACTGATGTGAGGTGGTATCTCACCGTGGTGTGGTTTGTATTTCCCTGGTATGGCACTCTTACTTTCAACACTCCGTAAAACTGGTGGTGCAAGTACTTTCTATTCAGTGAGGATGTCCTCGTATGCAGGCAGTAGAGAAAGAGTATTGAATATGCAACCCTCACGGAGTCCTCATTCCCTCCCTAGGAGTCCTTTGAAGTGAACTTCCCCGGATGAGAGATGACAGAGGAGACTTTGACTTTCAAACAGCTGGTCACTGTTGAATAGACTTACTGGCATTTGTACGACACAACTCTGGGAGTGGAGTAGGTGGAAAAATAGGATGTAGATAACATCTGTTTCACTGGGCGGGAACAGTAGTATACCAGGTCAGGTTGATACAGAAGGAAAGGGAAAATACAATAATGTCAAAAGTTTGAGGTCGAGAGATCCCTTCACACTGACAAACTGAAGGGGAGAAGTTTGGCAAGCTCATAGGGAACCAAACATGTCCACGGACTTTCGGTATAATGCTCAGCCCTACGTATACGACCTTCCTAAACGGCAGACAGGCCTATAGGCGCACAGGTGCACATGCAGAAAAGAAAAGAAATACCACAGAGAGCTAAACACAGAAACATGTCCTCCCGGTAGGGTACGTAGAGCCTAAAGGTGATGGAGACTCAGTGTAACTGTGACGATGAGAACCAAGCACATGTCCATGAGCATGTGTCCCGATCCTCCAAATGACCATGATAGGGAGAGCTTAGAGCATCCAATGTCAATAACCCACAAGTTCATAGTGGTTGTCCGAACCAAAAACTTTAATGACATAGAAGGGGGACAGAATGTTCTTTTCCACAGTGCAGTGCCGTCCAATACACATTGTATAGATATCCAAACATCAGAATTCTTCCAATGTACAAACACAGATAGGGTTAGGAGATACCACAGGGAGCAGTAAAAGATGGCAACATGTTAGAGAAAGTGGTTAAGAGGAGAGGCTCGTCACCCATCCTCAGGGTCCACCACGTACCAGATTCCCAATTTCAGAAAGCAAAGCATGTGTCTTGCTGTGAACAGATCAATCTGATAGGTACTCTATAGCAATGCAACCAAAGCTGCTCTCACAGGAGTGGTGATGGGCACACTGGACCTTCTTGGTCTCCGGGTAGGCTAGCCGGGACACATGCAGCATTAACCATGGAGTGTCCTGGCCCAAGGCACAGGCTGAATTGAATCAGGAGGAACTGACCAGACAACTTCAGAATGTAGGCCATTAAGCTAGACATGTGGCCTGTCCCCTACAAAAAAGGAAATGTCACCACCACCGGAGACAGCCACCTAACGGTGAGGAGATATTTTGGGTTCTGAAGGAGTAAGAAAATACAGCAACACATTCTTGTCGTCCTTTGGAACCCAACCTATCTCTCCTCCATGTTGCTGTCTCTTATTTGTGGTGACAGGGATTTGTGAAGACAGACAGACCGGTCATCTGGTTCAATGGTCCACATCCTGAAGGTGTCTGATAACTCCCTCGTGCTCAAATTCAGGCTGAACGTCTCCAGGAAGAACACGATGTAGTCAATGCTGTGTGCTTCTGGCATAGTCCAGTTGGTGGCCCAGAATGTCCAGTGTGACATGTGGCCTCTTCCCGTGGTGCTGCTGACTCTGGTTCTCTGCAGGATGGAATTGAGAGCAGCAAGACTGAAGGTCTCTGGAAACGGGGGTGTGATCTAGGCAGGCATTGGTCTCCTGAGGGGTTTATCACAACTGGAGCTGAAGGGCAAGAAACTCTCTCCTCCAATGGGTCTCTTGCAGTAAAAATCATCGAGAATGGCTTGGGATTGTGATGTGGATTCTCAGCAAAGTGTCTCTCCCGTGCTCTCTTTGGGCTTTAACTTGATGTGCTGCTTTAGATTTCCTTTCATCCAGTGGAAAAAGAAGGGGTTTTAGGATGAAGTTTCAGGATGGGGTTTTCATTCACAGAGGCCTCTCTTTTCTTAGTTTCTGCAGTCTTTGGCCTCTGAGAGAGGAAGAGTGAGAGAAATCAAATGTGAGTCTTGGTCAGATGCTACTGGTGGCTGAGCCTGGAGGGGTGGTGGCCAGGTGACAGAGGGCAGGAGCAAGCGGAAGGCCTCTCCAGAGGAGCAGCTGCAGGGGGAGCTGCACCCAGGCAGAGGGGGAGTTGAGAGCCCCAAGTCAGAAGTCATACCTTCACGAAACCGATAGGCAGCCTGTGTTGGAGGATGCAGGGGCCCCTGGGCTCCCCCAGCAGGGGGCTAGTGATGTCCCAGCTCAAAGCTGCTGTGAGCTTTTGCCAGATCCCAACTACCTCCTCCTCTGCAGCCACTTCCCCCTTGAGCCCCTCCATCAGAAGCCAAGTGATGGCTTGCCGACGCCTCCCGGGGAGGTGGGCACCTAGCACGCACCACGCGCGTTCCGAGACAGGCTGCTGCAGGAAGCAGGGGACCCGTGGCAGCCAAACACATCCCCTTTTCACCCTTGTCCCAGTCTTCTGAAAAGGAGGCCAGGCTTTGGAATGAGTCCTAGATTGGGAGAGCCCACAGGGGCCTATGAGTATCTCCAACTTCTTTTCTGCCCTGTGCAGAGGAGGAGCTGTGGCCCCAGGGGCTAAGGACCCCCGAAAGCCATGTGACCTGTGACTGAAAAGCCTGGGCTGAAAGCCAGGCTCAGGCCCTGTGCAAACCTGTGGTGGGGAGGGAGAGGACAGCCCCTGATCTGCAGGTGTGGGCAGGCAGTAGATACTGATGGTCACTTTTGGCCTCCCAGGAACAAGCCCAAAGGTGCTGAGGGAAGAGCCCGGGGAGGAGAAACCCCAAGGGGAATTCGCAAAGGACAGCCTGGGTGTTATCAGGGACACTTCATTTTCCCTCAGGGACAACAAGGGTCTCTGAATGCTATCTCACACAGGATAGACCTTGGGGCATTTGTAGGAATAGTCTGAGTAGGTATAAGCTTCAGCAAAGTGTAAAGGGCACATGGAGAAGGATTCATGTTTGCTTTCTAGATTCTCATCCCTTCTTTCCCCAACGTTCCATAAGCGTAGAGCCTCTCATGGATTCCAGGGGTGTTCTGATGGGCCTGCAAATGGATAGATAGGAGAAGGAGTCCTGAGATTGTTTCCTGAGATGTTGTATAACGACACCATAGGATTCTTTTCTTTCAATCTGTCGTGGACCTGTCGGGGAGCTGGCAAGTCCTCGTAGTGACTTTGTGAACCATGGTTTTGATTGCCACAGGAAGCAAGAAACCTGAAATTCCTCAACCTCGATCAGGGAAGGGATCATGTTTTAGACACTGGGTTTCCAGGCAATATTCCTTCCTCATTGTATCGTGTATGATAGGGGCTGAGGAGAAGCTTGACCCACCAGCTGGGTCCCAGGTGAGGGTTCTGTGTCCACCTAGCTCAGATTTCCTGAACGTCCCAAGAGGAGAGTGCATGTGGCAGTGACTCATTGAGACCTCGGACCTGGGAGGAGGAGGCTTGGAATTGGAGAAGCAGGGAAGGAGGGCAAGGAAGCCAAGAAAGCGTGTGGTTTCTGGCAGAGCTCTAAGTGTTTGATGGGTGTAATAATGCTGCTCTGCTGAGGAGGGCCGTGGGGCCTGCTTCGCCATGGGCGTGGAGAGAGGGGAGAGGGAATCCCAGGACAGCCCCGGCAGGAACACAGCAGAGTTGAGCTGCATCCCGGTGATGGAGACCAAGGGCCGGCAGGGTGGCAGCCCCCATGCGAAACCGGGGAAGCACCAGCTGTGGGAATGGCCGAAGGACGGAGAGCAAGTGAAGAGACAGTGTGTGTTTGGTCGGGGGTGTTGGAGGGGTGGAGCTCTAATCAGCAGGAGAACAGTAGGAGTCCATGCCCCAAGCGCCAAAGGCATGATTACCTCTGGGCCCTAAGCTTGAAGACCAGGGAATCTGCATGCCAGTCTCCACTGGCCAAACTGCAGTATTCTCTTGGGAATCTTCTGTTTCATGACACGGAGGGCTTTCATGTGGCCATGGATTTGACAGCCATGCTGTCTGTCCCTCGAGTCCTCACCAGCATCACGCTCCAGCTTGGGAGGGTTCTTCATGCACATGGAAGCATCCAAAGCCAGTTCTGCAAGGAAAAGCACATCGACAGGATCCGCTGTGATTCATGATCCTTCTGGACCTCCACCTCCATTGATGTCAAAGAAGGACAGTGGCCAGAATGAGAAAGGCCGTCTGACAGATCACAGGCCCGTGGACACAGTTTGATTACTTCCGGTTTTGGCTCTCTCTCTCATACTCAAGTAAGGCTCACTGGGCCAGGAGGCCAACAGGTTCCCAATGGACAAAAGTGAAAGCACGAGAAACGATCGGTAAAAAGAAACACTTCTGGGAAAGAGAAGTTTCCACACACAAGGAAATTGTGCTGGAAAGAGGCTGTACTCTTGTCGAGAAGAGACTGTAGAGCGCAGCAAAGTCTAGGTTGCAGGGAAGCCTTTCGGGGTCAACCAGGGAAGAGCACACTGGGGAATGCATACAACATGCATCAACATGGCCAGCGTTTCATACCTGTGCACTACGTATAATATACACACCGAATAGACAACATGTGTGTGACCTAAGATAGAAATGTCTGTGTCTGTATGTATATATGTATGTATAAGGGAGTCAGTGATTAATGAGGGATTTGCGGACAGGCCCAGAGCATTCTACCCCCGCTCTGCTCAGCTGCATCGAGTAAAAGAAAAGACACGGAATCCAAAAGAACGAGAAAAGCAGTGGTGAGAAACAGGTGACCATGGACATGTTCCATGGGGGAGTCGGTGGGAACAAGTCAGAGTAAAAGCATCTGCCCCAGCGTGTAATTGTGTATTCACCCCCAGCTGATAGGATGAAACCTAATCCCCCAGTGTGATGGTATGATGGGGTGAGCCTTTGGGAGGCAGCTCCTCCCCTAGAAGGGATTCGCGCCCTATAAAAGAGACCTCACGGGGTTCCGTCGCCTCTCTGCACTGTGAGGACAGAGCCAGAAGGCAGCCACCTCTGAGCCAGGAAGGCAGTGTCACCAGGCCCCGAATGTGTCCCTGATTGATGGTGGTTCTGGCGCGCCTCCGGAACGGTGAGATACCGATTTCTGTTGTTAAGAAGTCAGCCTGTCTGAGGCATTTTTGTTATTATAAGCAGAGCGGACCAAGGAGCTGGCATGGAGCTTTTTTTCTTGCTCAGGCCTCCATGGGAGGTGAGTCACAGAGAGAGGGAGGGGGCCAGCGGGTCGGGGCAGGACGGTGGGCGCCAAGGAGAAGTGACAGGCCGCAGGGAGAAGACAGTAAGGAGGGTGAGTGCTAAGGCCCTGGTCCGCGCTGGGCTTCCCCGAGCACTCACTGAGCTCTTTCTCCAGGGCCCTCCCTGGTGCCACAGTGCTGCTACTGATGTGGCCTCCCCCTGGGAACGGCATCTCCTCAATTCTCAGGGAGGTCAGCTCCTGACCGAGGAGCCCCAAGGCACCCCAGGCTCCAGGAAGGGACTCTGAGTGCTGGTGGGGAAGGAAGACAGGATGCAGAGGAGGGTGGAAACGCTCAGTCTTCAGGACATCTGAGCAGAGGTGGATCCTGAGGAGCAGGAGGCTGGGCATGAGGCCCCGGAGATGAAGGGAGCAGATGGACTAGATGGAGGACCCGAAGAGAGAGTGACCTGTATACTTCATGGGGTAAAGTGGACCCTTCTCAGCTTAGAAAAGGAAAAACCAAAAATCAGTAGTACGCGGTGTTGCGAGGCCAGTATTTCTACAGTGTCTGTGAGCACCGAACAGGGCAGATGGGCTTGACGATGCTGAAGGAGAGAAAACTGGGCGCATGAGCCTTTCTGAGAAAGGCAGGCAGGATGGGGTCCGGGGATAGTAGATCTGCCTAAAACTGCTCTTCCCCACATGAAACAATGCCCTGACACCATTTCCAAGAGTTGAAACCCCACAGGCATCTGAGGATTCGATGTGACAAATTCATACATATTGTCATGCAATTTTGTTGCATCAGGGCCCCTATGAATTGTATTTCATGTTCCCAAGAACAATGAGACGGAGACCCCATTTTTTGTGGTTTTCAGTAAGCGGACTGAAGGGAAAATGCATGAGAAGAGGCGGAAGTTGGCCAGTTATACAGCCAGGAAGTGGCAAGGCCAGTACCTGGTTCAGAGCTGATACTGAACACCAGGCTCTTGCTCACCTTGCTGTATTGCAGCATCGTGGGGGCTCAACCTCATCCCATTGCTACCTGTAGCCACAAGTCTGTGATGACCAACACAGGGTCTAGAGCTTCCTAGTCACCTTCCCTCTCACCTCGGAGCAGTGGCGGTTGGTCCCCAGAACCCATGTTGGTGCCCAGGCTCCCGATGGCAGAGGAGAGGCTGAGCCTGGCTCTGTTGTCACCACGGTCCAAATGCTGGTCCAGCTGCAGTTGCAGGGAATCAGCCACCGGGGTGCTTGGCTGTGTCTGTGCCCCGGAACTTTGCACCTGTGCTCTTGGGAAAGTCAAGTTTCCACTGGATGGCCCTTGGTGACAGGGAGACTGCATCGGAGCTGAAGCGAGAAGAGATTTCAATGGGATCCATCCCAGGGCTCCTTAGCGGAGTGCTCTCAGAACACCCATGTCTGATGCCCCCGCCCCTCTGTGAGACCACCCTGGGAGCAGGTACAAAGGCAGGCATCATGGCTATGAAGGAGATGTCCCCATTGTCTCTGAGCCTGTGGATGCTGTGTTGGCAGGTGACCAGGCTGCAGAGTCCCTGAGGTGAAAATCACCCCCTGACTCCGCAGGGCCTTCGGATGGGCCCAGTAGCTCACGCCTATCATTCTGTTCATAGTAACCTTGGTGTGAGAGCCTAGAGAGAAGTTCCTGGAGAGTTCTCAGGGCTTGGGAGAAGGAGTTGTCCATGTGTAGTGGCAACAAAGAACGGGGGAAGAAGTTCAGCCTCGAGGCTTCAGGTACCCCTAGAAGAGGGAGTTGCGGAAAGGTAGCACGGGCCAACTTATGGGGCCTTTTCCCAGCTCTGAAGCCTTTTGAAGCTTCTCATCTGCAATTTCTGTCTGCCCTTCCGTCCGTCCACTCATCTGGATTCTATTGCCCCTTGGAGAATGCTAAATAACCGTGTGTTTCATTTGTGCCTCCCAAATTGCTGTAATGCTGAGGATGCCTGGTCTCTTTGGCCCTCGGGGAGGACGGGGAAACTCGGGAGAAGGTAGTCCTAGGGCGGAAAGGCTGTTACTATCCACGTAAGGTTGAGGGACAAAACATTTCTTAGGCAGTTTCACTGTACCATATTGATCCAATAAGGAACATCATGGACTCCTTGCTGGCCCTAGCACATGTTTTGTTCAGCAGAGAAAGTCTCCTAACAGGGCCAATTTTTCTCCCAGAAGGGAGGTCCAGAAAATAGCCTGAGCGGGAAGAGACGGGAAGTGGATTTTGGCCTGCGCCCCTGTGTGAGCGTGGCCGGAAGGGGGTCACACTCAGCAGGCTCCACGTTTCTGAAGATCCTGGAGAGGGAAACAACTCTTTGCTTTGCCCCTGAATGATGCCCGTAGCCACGTAAGGTGCACAGGCTGCTGCTCATTTAGAGGGCATTATGCCACCAAGAGTGGACACGTGACAGAAACCGTATCCAAGCTGGGAAAATATCACTGATGCTGCACAGAGGGTGAAAAGCCCACCATCCACGGGGGAGGAAAAGCGGGACTAGAGCTTTGGCTTCACTGAATCCATGGGACAGGGGACAGACAGGACTGGGTGCTCAGGATCTTCCATGTAAATGCTCCAGAGGAAGGCCAACACCCGGGGAGAATGAAATTTGAGCTCAGCAGAAACAGCACAGACGCTGCCCATAGGGAGCAGCCGCATAGCAGTGTGGAGACCAGAGAGCTTGCAAGAAGATACACAGGACGTACAAGTGGCCATAGAATTTCTTGGGTCTAAAAAGTCTCTTCTTGGAAATAAGAGGCCTGTTACCAAGATGCCTCCAGGTGAGAGAGCGGTGGCTGAGGTTTTGTCCCTTTCTCTCCATTTCTCCTCTCTCACCTTACTTGGTCCCAACAGCCTGCTGCTTGTGAGGGGGCAGGGGACACAGGAATAGTGTGGGACAGAAGGAAAGGAAACTTGTCTGACCCACATGATGCCTTTTCTTTTGAAGTAGGCTCCACATCCAGTGTGGATCAGAACGTGGGTCTTGAACTCAGAACCCTGAGAGGAGGACCCGAGCGCAGATCAAGAGCTGGAGGCTTAACCCCCGGGTGTCCCAGTGTTTTGAAAATAAAATCCAAGAGCATATTCAAACCAGTATGGGTCTACAGGGCCTGTTGGCAGGGATGCATCTCTCAGCCTATTTATGTTGTTGTATACAGAGAAGACAGGCTTCCTGGGACCCTCCCTTCCCAGGAAGTTTGTGCCCCTCACAATGGGGTTACTTACCATCTACATCCAGACCCTCGAAGGTTTCCTCCTTGTCACGTGTAGATGAGGCACTTGTACAAGGCCTCCAGGTGTCTGGCAGGTGATGGCCAATTGAAGAAGTCAAATGACATTCATCCAGAGAGTCCTGTGGGACGTCATTCTCTTCTACCACGGGCAGCTCCGTGCAGAGCCTCGAGTTACAGGGAGGACTGGAGATGCAACAGGAAGGCTGAGTCAACATGGAGTCCCAGTGGTTTAGGGCAGCGGGGAGGACGGTGTGGTCACAGAGAACAAACGGGAAGTCCCCATCAGGGGAGAGGAGCCATTCTGCCTCCCTCTGGGGAAGGGTGTGGATGAAGCAGGGATAGATCAGGGAAGGAGAGAGGGAACCAGAGCAAGAGGTGGTCAGAGCATGGCCAAAATGGGAGTTTAAAGGAAGAGAGTCTGAACCTCCCCGGTGCACCACCGTCTCAAAACAAACAGCACACTCAGAAAACAAGAAAAGCAGCACCAGCACTTTGGCCTACGTCTTGTTGAAATTTGCAGAAAGGAGCAAGACCACCCCAGGCTATGGCAGCATTGGAGATTCCTAGAATGCTTGTGTGTCCCACGAATTTTATTTTTTTTCTAAACAGTTGTCTTGCCATGAATTCCTACCCACGTCATAATGCAAAAGCAGCAGAGGTAGATGGCATCTTTGGCCTGATTTGGATCAAAGCGTGACCGTGAGAAGGCAAGAAGTCCAGTGTGCTTAATATACTTGCATCAGGGGACTGCAGACTCCAGGCTTGGGAGGGATTGAGAAAGGGGCTTATAGTAGTGCCCCAGAAAAGCAGAAACCATTGCTAATGGCCCGTTTTGTGCATGTGAGAATGGGTGAGAGAGGCATATTTAGCAATTTCTAGATTTGCCTAGATCACCAGATGTCACCATTGAATTAAAGCCCATGAATCTTCAGAGTTACCTGGGGCATATCGGGTCTTGGTCTTCTACCTCCAAAAGATCATTGTGATTTTCTACAACTAAAGAGAGACAGGGCCAGTCACATTAAACGGAATGGCATCGGTACATTAAAATAAAATATCCGCTGCAGCTAACACTCGGGCATAATTTTCCTTAATGGGGCAGAGGGTAGTGTGAGAGAAACCCTCCAGGAGGCCTCCGGGAGTGCCTTGGTAATGTGTCACGGTTTGCTTTCCTTAGGCCTCGGGCATGAGCTCCCTGATGTGGTGGGGCCACATGGAAAGAGTCTGTGTAGAGTGAAACGTGTGTTTTACCATGGATTCTGGGGGAGAGCTTGTCTGAGCTTTAAAAACGTACTGCGTTCTTCTCACCTTACCTTATCTCATGAGATGCTCTAGGTGTGATGGTTGAAAGGCATTTAGACATAGAGACCAGACTGATGGATTGAATCTGCAAACCCTCAAATCAAGAGGAATCTTGTGTGTACAATTCCTTCGAGTACACAGATGTGGGAGCCATGCATGGGGAGGGGGAATGGCCGGGCTCAGCCTTGCTCAGGGAACCATTCAAGCAAGCTGATGGCAGAGGTGTGGATGTCCTGATACGGCTGTGATGACTCACTGAATCAGAGCAGTCAAACCAGGGAAACGACAAAGCCAAAGATGCAGGTAAAGCTGACAGCATCTTTGAAAAGGGACAAAGAAAACAAGGTCCATTGTATGGGTATAAAAACGAGAGCTCTGGAGATGAGGAGAGACAGTTAATGGAAATCAGGAGTAAAGACACCTGCGGCGTTGCATCACAAATGAGTGTGGGTTGTGATATCTACCTTGACTCCAATGTCCTAACGTATATCAGAAGACATAAGCAGAGCCTGGGATGAGGAATGAAGGGCGGGTCTGTGCCTCACGTGATATCTGTGCTGTAAAGACTGGCCTAGCGCCTGACTGGGATCCCTATATCTACCCAACTCCTACACAGCAATGGCACATCTCAGCGTAAGCAGAGGTTGGAATAGCAAACATAAGGGGTCAGCGAGGGAGTCGAGTTGGAGCTTTCTCAGCTTGACAACGGAGGACTCACTAGCTACTTCCAGAGCAGAAGAACTGTCCATATCACCGAAGGAGTTTCTGTCAGCCCTCGTAGAGGTCCCATGCAGGTCAGCCAGGTCACGAAAGGCTGAGTGAGTCAAATAGAATTGATCCAGGGAGTCCCATGGGGGATCCTGCTCTTCCACCTCTGGCAGACACAGACTGGGCCTGGGAGGGTGGGGAGATCAGAACATGAAAACAAGAAAAGGAGACACCCCATAAAACTACGCTTTCAGATGGGAGGCCGAGAAGTAGAGTCATAAGAAAGGAGCACAGCCACTACTCACCGCAGAAACTACCCTGCTGTTTCAGGGACAGAGTATGGCTGCTAGGGGGAAGTACAGATAGCCAGAGAACAGAAGGATCTCAGGGTAGAGGCGACAGATCTAAGCTTCTGAGCATCAAACTCTGAACCATGGTGGAATAGAAGTCGAGGCTCAGAGTATACATCGACCATTTTAAAGGTGGCTTCGACACTTTTGCATAAATTCTGTGGCTGTTACGTTTAGGGACCTAGTGAACACAGGATGCCTTTTCAAAGGCATCCTCAGCCTGGAGCGATCTCGTGTCCTCAGTGCCTCTTTCTCTAAGTACGGTGACGTGATATGACGTGACGTGACATGTTTCCTAGGTATTCTTTTTCTACAGTGTATCCTTAATGCGGTAAGACCGCGGAGGGAGACACAGCTCTGCCCCTCTCTGTGGATTTAGTGAAAGAAGAGAAGAGGGCAATGCTGAGAATCCCACCGACTAGTCAATTCATGCAGGTCAAGTGACTGCAGGTGACTGAAATGGAGGAGTCCAAAAGGAAAGGAGACGTGTAACACAGGGAAGACACACATCATGGTTCAAGGAGAGGGTTTGTGTTTGGAGAAGGGATGAAAGTGATAGGTTTGTCAGTTTCTATTTGTTCCTTAAAATAGTCCTTCAATTCACCACTGAAGGAAGGCAAGGTTCTTCAGAATTACCTGGGGCCTAGGGGGTCTTGGTCCTCTTCCTCAAAAAGATCATTAGGACTTCCTAGAAATGCAGACAGACAGGGCCAGTCACTTTGCACAGATCACCACTTGTACATTAAAACCAAGCATCTACTACAACTACCATATGGGGAGAATAATCCTTAGCGGGGCAGAGGAAGGCATGGAAGAAGTCCTCCAGGAGGCCTCAGGGAGTGTCTTGGGAATTTGCCACAGCGTGCGTTCCGCAGCCTTCGGGCCCGAGCTCCCCGTAGTGGTCAGGCCACAGACAAAGGGTCTCTGTACAGAGTGACACATGTGTTTTCCTACAGGTACTGGGGAACAGCCTCCCTCGATTCTAAAACCTTATTGCAAACTTCTCTCATTACCTCACCCCATGAGATACTCTAGGTGTGATGGTTTAAGGACATTTAGACAGAGACCAGACTGACGGATCAAATCTGCAAACCCACAAGCCGAACGGAATCTTTTGTGTACAATCCTTTGCGCTCCACAGACATAGGAGCCGTGCACGGGGAGAGGCAAAGCCCAGGCTCCGCTTTACTCGCGGGAAGCATCTAAGCCAGCTGATGGCAGAGGTGTTGATGGCCTCATACAGCAACGTTGACTCCGTGAAGACAGCCAACACAGAGCACACAGACAGTGGGGATGAGAGCAGTCAAACCAGGGAAAGGACAAATCCCCAGACCTAGGAAAGGCTGATGGCATCTCTGGACGGGCACGACAATTCAAGGGACATTGTATGGGAATGAAAAGGAGAGCATGGCAGATGAGGAGAGACATTTAATGGAAATGAGGAACGAAGACAGACACCTCAGCTTACGCAGCCGAAGGGAGTGTGAGTTGTCACATCTGCCTTGATTGCAATGTCCTAACTTCTGTCAGAAGCCCTAAGCAGGGCCTGGGATGAGGATCAAAGGGCAGGTGCATTTCTCAGCTGAGGTCTTTGCTGAAAAGGGTATCCCAGAGCCTGACTCTGATCCCCATGTCTACCGGGCTCCTACACAGCGGTGACACCTGTCAGCATAAGTGGAGGCTGGGATAGCAAACCTAGTGGGTCGACCTGGTGGTCGATTTGGGGCTTTGTCAGCTGCACCATGGTGGACTCACTAGCTACTGCCAGAGCAGAAGAGTTGTCAATGTCATCAAACGAGTTTATGCCAGCCCTCGTAGAGGTCCCTTGCAGGTCAGCCAGGTCAGGAAGGGCCGAGTAAGTCAGATAGCCCATCCAGTGAGTCTCCTTGGGCGTCCTGCTCTTCCACCTCTGGAAGCTTTCTGCTGGGCCTGGGAGGGTTGGAAGATCTGACCGTGAAATCAAGGAAAGGAGACACCCCAGTATCCTACCGCTGTTAATGGGAGGCCGAGTAGTAGAGTCGTGAGAAAGGAACGCCTCCCCGCAGAAACTACCCTCCTGTTTCAGGGGCAGGGTATGACTGCTAGGGGGATGTACATATAGCCAGACAACAGAAGGGTCTCAGGGTAGAGGCTACAGATCTAAGCTTCTGAGTAACAAACTGAAGGATGGTAGAATAGAAGTCGTGGCTCAGAGTATGCATCGAGGGTTTGAAAGGTGGCTTCGACACTTTTGCATAAATTTTGTGGCTGTTACCTTCAGGGACCTAGTGAACCCAGGATGCCTTTTCAAATGCATCCTCAGCCTCGAGCGATCTCGTGACCTCAGTGCCTCTTTCTCTAACTACTGTGACGTGACGTGACGTGATATGTTTCCTAGGTATTCTTTTTCTACAGTGTATCCTCAATGTGGTAAGACCGAGGAGGGAGACACAGCTCTGCCTCTCTCTGTGGATTTAGTAAAAAAAGAGAAGAGGGCAATGCTGAGAATCCCACTGACTAGTCAATTCATGCAGGTCAAATGACTGCAGGTGTCTGAAATGGAGGAGTCCATTAATGAACGGAGACGTGTAACACAGGGAAGACACACGTCGTGGTTCAACGAGATGATTTGTGATTGGAGGAGGGATGAAAGAGATAGGTTTGTCAGTTTCTAATTGTTCCTTGAAATACAGTCCTTCAATTCACCCCTAAAAGAAGCCAAGTTTCTTCAGAGTTACCTGCGGCATAGTGGGTCTTGGCCTTCTTCCTCCTCATGATTCAGTTGATATTCTGGAAAGAAATACAGTCAGCACCAGTGAGTAATAAGATCCCCTCTTTCCATTAGTAATCCAGTGTCTGATGCAATCCAGGTATTCAGGTATGCATAATGTGGGGACAGATTTAGTGAAAGTAATATTGGAAGGTGCCCTCCCGCATTCCCTTGTGGTTACTGCCTGGATTTCGGAGACTGAGCCATTGTGTACGAGATCATCATGACAGTGTCCCCCGTCGGAAATCGGTGTACACACTTTAACTTCTCTGTCCTCACAGATTCTGGGAAGTAAGCCTCCCTCTGTCCTACAAGGAGTACTGCAGTATTCAGCCTCTCTCATCAGAGGCCGAGTTGCAGAAGCCTTCGTGGCACTTTTACACTGAGCCTGAAGAGATGGAAGGCAACTACAAACCCTCAACTTCATGTGAGTCTTTGGGGCTGCACAGAATGTTGCCCCAGTTCATGTGGGGTTGGGGGGAATGCTAAGGCTCAGCTGTGCTTCTGGAAACACACGAACACGGTATCAGTGGAAGTGCTTGTGGTGGGTTTTTGGAGAACCGTTTTGGAAGGCAAGCCATCCTAAAGGACTAGAGAATGGGGCTGAGAAGAGCAAAACCAGTTAACCTTGGACAAGAATGGCAATTGACTGCTTCAGGCTTGGGTTCCTCAAGGACCTGGCTCAGAGATGAAATGGACAGGTTATTAAAGGTGAGAAAAGAAATTTCATCCAAATGAGGTCTGACAGATACCTTCTCTTGTCCTCTTGCTGAGGTGAGTTGAGTGTGTGGTGCCTGACGTGGGCCCCGGGACCCGATGGAGAAGCCAGGGAGACATGGGCATGCCCTGGGAGTAGGAAGAGAGCAACGTCCCCAGACCCACCTGATGTCTGGGCTTAAAACTCAGTTCTAGAGCCCAGCTAAGGGCAGTATGTCTCTCCCAGGCCTGCCCACAGGGATGACCTCTCTGGGCACAGCAGAGGTCCGGGGTACAAAGAATAGGTGATCTGTGTGGGAGTCGTGTTCAGTTGGAGCTTTATCACCTTGACAATGGAGTACTCACTGGCCACTTGCAGAGTGGAACAGACTTGTGGGTTCTCCGGTGAGAAGATGGCGGAGCTCCTGTAAGGCCAGTAGGAGTCAGACATGTCGGGAAGCACTGAGTATGTCAGGTAGCGTTCATCCGGAGTGTCCCGTGAGGTGTCCTGCTCTAGCAGCTGTGTGGTGAGCCTGCAGGGTGGGGAAAACTGAGGGATCTGAATGCTATGTCCTGTCTGGCTTTGACAGAAAGCAGAAGGGAGTGGTCTGGAAAGCAGAGAGGTTGAGCCATGAAAGAGAGAGAGAGAAATCTTCTTGTGTTTGTGCGACAAGGTGTGATTGTCACAGGGGTAGCAGATAGGAAGGACAATAAGTGCTCGCTATACAAGCCACCAAACTTGTGAAGAGACTGAATGATCTCTGTGCCGTCCAGCCATGACTCACTACGTACAGAGTCCCAGCATGGCGGCTTTCCCAACCCTTCATTCAAATGGCTTTGAGTTCGGCACGTAGTGGCCAAGCGGCGGCTGCTCCGGGGGTTAGGAGGCCGTCCCCGGGACCTCGGGCCGCAAAGGCCTCTTTCTCTCAATATTGTGGCGCGATAGAGGATGTTGTCTCGTGGCTATGATATTTTCATGCTATGCACACATGTCAGCATGCTAAATCGAACAGGCAGAAAGTAGACACGCAGGTCTGTCTAGAGCACAAAGTGGAGAATGAGTGAGGACAGTGAACCCTCTGACGTATTAGTTCTGACTTCGGGTTCCTCAACTAGAGAAGTACTTCAGAAACTGGGAGCAATCCAAGTAACACAATGAAGACCGAAAACGTGGTGAAAACGGATCATTTCTCATTGACCCAATGGGTAAGAGAGCTCTCTCTATCGAGCACTTTCTGCTTTTCCCTGGTTGCCACTTTGGAATTCATAGCCCCTAAGTATTCAGAATTACCTAGGGGCAACGGAGTCCTGGCCTTTCAGCCCCTCCTGATCCATTTGGTTGTCTGCAAATAAACAGAGAGGAGTTACAGTTAGAAGATTCCCCTTCACAGATGCCCACTCCTATGTCCCATGTAGCTCAGGGCAGAGCTAAAAGCAGCGTAATTACAGGCAAGTGTGAGACAAATCATCCCACAGAGCTTAGGTAGGGCCCTGTCCACTGGGATTGCTCTCTTGAGTCATTCGACAAATGTCCCTGACGTGCCAGGCCATCCTCACAGCATCCTGTCTTGAGTCTGTGCAAACAACAAACCGATTCTTCTTCCCTGAGATTGTGGGGGAAGCAGTCCCTGGCTGCTTCCTAGAGGGTTGTTGCGGTATTTAGGCTTTTTCCACCTGAAATGCTGTAGGTCAGTGGTTTAACGGAATCAGCCATTGAGATTAAAGGAATGAATGAAATCTATCCAGCATCAAACCAGAATAATCTTCCAAGCTGCAAAGAAACGGGCTGTGTATGGGGTAGGGAAGTTTCAGGACCCTGCCTTGCTTCAGAGAAACATACACTGTACGATACTCAGTGTTGTTTCTTCTTCTCCTGCTTCTTCTTCTTCGTCATCGCTGTCGTCGTCGTCCCCCTCGTGGTCGTAATTTTCTGTAAAGAAATCCAGAATTGTCCCTTCAGCTATTTCCCACATCACTGCTCTAAGCCCTGCGGCTCCAATGGCCCGAGAGACAGAAGTGACTTTGCACAACTAGGGAGTCTTCTGAGTTGAGGGCAGTGTCATTAGGAATTGCTGTGACCTGGGTTTCTGATCCATCAGAAAGGTGTCTCTGATTTGGAGGATCAGCACCACTGAACCTGGGCAACTATTTCTACGGTCTCTTGTTGTCCATATCAGGGGATGCTCGTCCAGGGTCAATCTTGACTTCGGCAAATCGTGTCGTGCAGCATGCCCCCAGTCCCACCGCACGCACAGACTCTGTGCATTCACGGCTGTCACACGGAGCCTCTTCCTTGTCTTCATGACAGGACCACCCCCTGTCCCCCATCCCTCCACCGGGGATTTCATGGATAGCCATGTGGGCTTTGGTGTCTTCAAGGGGACTCTGTCTATGAAAAGTGTTCCAGTCTCAACTGGGTTCCCACCTCCAAGTCCTACTGCATCCAGTACCTCATCCAACTCCACACTGTCAGGGCCTTTCTTTTAGGTGTGAAGTGCGTTCAGTAATTTTCCCATCTGGTGACTACAGTGGCAACAAGTTTGTTTGAAGTACATACCAGATGAGGGAACAGCTATGGAGAAAGGAAAACTCACTCTCTCCCCTAGGCTTAATACAGACCGGGCTGAGTCTGGGAAGCTCCCACTTCTGCAGGGATCCTTGCACGCTAACAAGGATCCCTCCTGTCACATTCCCCTTTCCGGGCTCTAACACTGGCCGATGCTTCCTCCTACCCGAAAGGCTGTGTCCCCTCAGGGAGGCAGCAGACAGGTGGACCAGGGCGACGTGCCCCCCCGAGCATTGCTCCTCTCTGCTACCACCTCCCAGTCCTGGTCCTCTCAGGGCCCCACGTGCGATGGGGAACCCAGGACAGCCGCTGCCAAGAGTGTGAGGGCAGGCGGGGCGTCTCTTGGCAGCCCAGGGACTCGGAGCAGCACAGTGCAGTCAGGGGTCTGTGGCCATCTCACCTGGGCTGAGCTTTCGGGCAAGGCACTTGGCCAGCCTGCGTCCCTCAGCCAGTTGCCCTCGCAAGCCCTGCCCTTGGGGATGCTCAGCGCCATCATGGATGAGGAGGGCTTCCAGGTGCTGAACGAGCAGCTGGGAAACCTCTTCCCCTTCCCGCAGCTTCTTATATAAGCGGGTCAGTTCTTTCGCCTGATCTTGCATCAACAGATGACATACCCTAAGTTGGGAGAACACAGAGAATGTTCTAAAATGCAAAGGTGTGAACAATAGATAAGAGCTTTCATAGAGATTTCTAGCAGAATTTCCCAATGAGCCCTCAAAGCTGGATTCTGGCCTGTGTGGTGACGTGTCTGTGGCAGAGAAAGTAGAAGGTTAATCCAGCCTTCCTCTGGATCAGAGTGTGCTCCTGTTCATGCCCTGGACATCCCGTGTATCTTTCCTCCTGACCTCCAGAGCTCGCTTCAGAGACATGCCCCTTCAGCTGCTCACTTGGGGCACACGCATTTCCCTGGAAAACTCCCTAGGGGGCAGCGTGCCGTGAATGGACACAGTGCCAGACCCAGAAGCGTGGACAGTTTGGCTGGTGTTAACTGGTGTGCCAGGAGAATGGCAGCGTCCAAAAGACAGCATTTGTGGGAAGAGAGGATGGCAGACTGTCGTCAGCCAGGGCTGACCATGTGAAAGGTAAAGCAAGTGTTGGTCTCGTAAGATTGTTCATGTGCTCGCTGTGCCAAAGGTCACAAATGGTCCCTTGCCCCTTGAATTTGGTGATGTTGATATCCTTTTTTAAAAAGTTTTTAATTTTTAATTTATTCTTTAGCCTAACAGTCTTCATTATTTTTTCACCACACCCAGTGCTCCATGCAATCCGTGCCCTCTTTAATACCCACCACCTGGTACCGCAACCTCCCACCCCTTCGCCACTTCAATCCCCTCAGATTGAATTCCTTTTTTAAAAAAAAGAGAGAATGAGGCTCTGAGTCACTGGAGTCCATCGTTTACCAATCACTGTGGTCTAAATCGTCTTAGATATGTCTGTATAATGTGCCTGCCATGACGGTTTCTGCCCTTCTCTGGGCCCAGACTTGTTGCTGCCACCAGTCAGAGGGGCCCACGGCATCCCTCCAGCCTCCCACACAGGGCCCTCCTTACCTGAGCTTCTCAGGCAACGTGTCTGCCCGCTTGCCTTTCTCACACAGCACCTTCTCCCCCAGCACGGATTTGATGAGGTCGCTCGACTTTTCACACTCTGAGAAACAGAGATGCCTGCCTCAGTGGAAAGCTGGACATGCTGCTATGCCCGCTGCTTTCAAGGGAGGAGGCAGGCTGCACCCTAGGACAAATAGAACCTGGCAACCGGGCCGTGTGCTGGGAGCTCCACGCCTCATTGCGGAGTGTCCCAACTGCTAGACACTGGATCGCTCCCCGTTTTTGAGGCCAGGAAAGAGCAGTCCCGAGATAGAGAGAGGAGTTCCACTCCATGATTAACTGGTATTTGGCAGAGTCAGAATTCGTATCCCCCGACAAGCCGCAATCTTGGCCACACTAGCAAGCCTCGCTGCCTCTTCATTGAACACTAAGGAGGGACCTTAAGTAAAGCCCCCAGGATGCCAGGACCAACGGGCATCCCCTGAGCTGGGATTTCTATACTGCAAAAGTGTCTCAATGGTAAAGCATCAGCCAGATACACCAGTGTACACTAGAAGGCAGGAACCCAGAGAGACGTGAAAGGAACATGGCCCAATCCTAATCACATTTATGGAAATAGAAGCAGTAGAATTATGAACAGAGTTTACATGCTTCCAGGCTTTGCTATGAGTGCTGTACGAGAATTTCCTCAGTATTCATTGTGACTGAGAGAAGTAGACCGCAGGACGGTAGTAGTCTAAGAGACAGGGAAACTGAGGCACAGGAAGATTAGGCAGCAGGGATTTGAGTCCAGGCGGACTGACCCAGAGCCCATGCTCTTCATCCCTCTGCTGAGTTACCTCCACCCCAAGCCCTTGGGTGGTAACTGTTTTCATCATCTTCACAACTGGCTTCCCTCAGTTAGGTTATCAGTTAGGTTTATCAGGAAAGTTGTAGACAAAACTTGGCTTGTCCTTCCATGAAAGGTCATCATCTCTTCACTTTCCTAAAGAGCAGGTTTCAATTCATTCTTTTTGCCGCCTCAGTTGTTTTCAATTCCCTTCTGTATGGAAGGCAAAGTGTGAGCAAATGGCAAAAATTCAGCCTCAGGACTCCTTCCCGTCATTGGGTTGTGCGCGTGCCCCGATCTCTGGGTTCCTTCTGTCTCTGAAGCCCCGTCCTCATGAACAGGCAGCTGAGCTCCCCAATTCAGCCTGCCTGTGGGAGAGGGCCTAGCGCACCCAGTGGCTTGGGCGGTGTCTGGGGCTGGTGTCCCCCTCTCACCCTCATTCTCACTTGGCCAAGCATCTGGTGGCCTCGGCCTGGGCCTGCTGACTTTGGCGCGTCACTGAAGGTTCTCCAGCTCAGGGGTAGAGAGAGGAGGTCGCACAGATTGTCTTATGTTCCCTCAAATGCTGCCAGCCTTACCACCGGGCTTCAGATGTCCTGCGTGGGCTTGGAAGGGAAAAGCATAAGCACGGGTTCCCTCTCACCTGGGGAGTCCCTGTGTGGATGGCGTCCCTCATGGATAACCGCAGTTTCGGGGAAGGCAGGCCCCACTTCCTTCTCCTTGACAGCACGTAGTGTCACCCGCTGTAGTCCTCCCTCCTCCCCACGACCCCGGTGCCGCCTTGACCATCAGCATATTTCCTCAGTGCAGCCAGCTCGGTGCTTTGCCGGTGGGACACCCGAGAGCCGAGACCTGATGGAGTTCCTTAGTCCTACGGCAACTGAGATGAAGGACTGCTACAGGACAGACAGGGTCCTCACAAGACCAGTCATCTCTGGGTCTGCCCCAGGAGTCAAGAACTGGGATGGAAACTCTAAGCCACCCTATAGGTCACTGCTAACATGGGGAGGATGCTAACATACTTGTCTTTGGTTTTCCCATCCTCAGCTAACAGAGGGCAAATTCCCACTTCACCTTTCACGGACTGTGGTCAGAATGAAATTTGTGTTGTCACTGGAAATGGGGGAGAGAGCATCTGGAGAGGCTTTGCATTTCTCAGAAGGAGAACACAGAGCTATGGCTTTGGGGACCAAGACTTGGCAGGACTTACTGTATTTCCGCAGTTGGTTGGCCAGGGAGTAGGCCGTCGCTTCGGATACAAGGAATTTTTCCTTGAGGTCTAGGAAGTCCTGGGTGGATTTTTCCAGCTGTGACCGAAGCTGCCAGTTGACTTCCTGGAGGCTGCTTTCTGCCCCTGCCTCGGACAGAGGGCCAGGATGGGCTGCCATGGCGACCCGTGGCAGTAGAGATAGAACTGGGGACCAAAAAGCAGAAACCCAGACTCACGGTGGGTTAAAAACCAGTGACGCCAAGTTGGTTTAATCAGGACTGAGGGGTGAGGTTACAGGAATCCTTTACTTACTGTTGGGAACAATTGGAGCAACAGCCCACAGTACTTGAGAGACAACCAAGGTTCAAGATGCCAGAGGTGGGAGCCAAAGGCACTGCTCGTATCTCCGACTCCAACCGGAATGACCGAGGGAGCACCCAGAATGCCAGCTACTGGTCTGCACCAGCACTAACTGAATAGAATGTCCAGGGTGTCAGTGGAACCTGGGGAGCCCCTGCCTTCCAGTTGCCGAGGGGCCATGCTGATACACAAGGCTGCCTGGTCTCCCGTGAAGGTGACCGCTGATGGGGCCCACCCCTCAGTGGTCACTGTCAGTCGTTGTCTACCCTTGTGCTGATTCCACAGTTTCCCTCTCTTTCCAAAACAGTGTCTCAGCATAGTGCTCATTATTCGTTCCCTTATGTGTGTAGAATAACGTCAGGCAGAAATAGCGTCCCACGGAGTTTCCTTTGTTCTTTTTCTTTCTCTTTAATTCTTGGAGAGAGAAGGGGGGCATGGGTAGAGGGAGAGTATGTGATAAGGGGCTCGGTGTCAGAACCCGTGAGACCTTGACCCGATCCTAAACCAAGAGTCAGATGCTCAACCAAAGGAACTACTCAGGCGCCCTTCGCAACAGGTGTTCTTAGGGGCTCTCCTGAACTCATCCCACTTCTCAACAGCGGTTCAACAGATCTTAAGGCTTTTCTAGTGAGGGAAATGTCTAAAGTCAAAGCCTATCTGGATGTTCTTCTCCAGGTCTTCTCTAGGTTTTTTTCTCTAGCCATTAAAATACAAGAGAAACATGCTAGCAGTTTAGCCATCTTTAGTTGCTTTGTATTTGAAAAGGTTTTCAAAGTATTCGGCCTTCCTCCATTTACAATACTTTCTTAGCATGTATGTAGTAAATAAAGCTTTATTTTACAGCAAAAACTAAACAAAAGAAAGCAGAAAACAAGGATGAAAGAGCCCCAGACAGATGAAAATAAAAAGCCCCCAGGAAAACAGCAAACAGAACCCAGACTTAGTGTATGCAATGAATCTTGCAAACTGTTTCTGGGGCCCCTGGGGGCTCATCTGGTTAAGCGACTGCCTTTGGCTTGGTGGTGATCCCAGAGGCCCGGGACCAAGTGAGGCATCAGGCTCCCAGCTCCATGGGGAGTCCGCTTCTCCCTCTGGCCTTCTCCCCTCTCGTGCTCTTTCTCACTGTCTGTGGCACGCTCCGCTCCCCTCCAATACATAAATAGATAAAGTCTTACAAAAGGAGGAAAAGAAAGGGAAGAAAACGGTTTCCTGTCCCAAGTCTGTCAGTATTCTTCTTACTGCAAGTCTGTGTTAGGTAGACTTGTTTTCCCATTAAGTGCACATTTCATTTCCGTTTCCTTAGCTATTTACCTAAGAGTGGGATTGCTGCGTCATACGGGACCCTGTGTTTAACTTTTTGAGCAACTGCCAGCCTCTTTTCCAAAGCAGAACAGGGACACCCTTTTACATTCCCACCAGGAATATGTAAGAATTCCATTTCTCTACAAGCTTCCCGACACATGTATTGATTGTCTCTTTGCTTGAAGTCATGGTAGTGGGGCTGACGTGGGATCTCACTGTGCTTTAGATGTGTATTTCCCTAGGGACTAATGAAATTGAGCATCTTTTCATGTGTTCATTGTTGCAATGGTATTGTCCTTTTGAGAAAGTCTACTCAAGCTCCGTTCCCCATTCCTATATTGGCTGTCTTTTTACCAACTGCTGAGTTATAGGAGGGTTCTTTACATGCATTGTAGATAGCAGACCCCACTTTTCACTTCACTTCCTCGATAGTGACCCTTGAACCAAAAAGCTTTTAAGATGATGAATTCTAGTTTATCTGTTTATTGTTGGGTTGCTGGTGTGGTTTTGCAACCAGCTTCCAACCCCAAATCATGAAGATGTAGAAGTCTGTGTTCCTCAAAACATGGCTTTTGAAAGAGAGCTTGCCTGCCTTTTAGTAGTTGCTGGACATTATTTAGTAATGCCTGTTGAGTGTTGATTGATATTTCTCTCAATGGATAGTCTTGCGCCTGTTTTCCCACCTGTGGAGCGTGCCAAGGCCTGTAACAGAGATTTTGGAAATGATATCTGTGAACATCCTGGCTTAGATTCAGGGGTGAATCCTGGTTCTGCAGTGGAGCTGGTCTTAAACTCAAGCACATTTGTACAAATTGCTCAGGCCGTTTCGAGCTGAGTCGTTGTTGATCTTTCTGAGGAACACTTGTGTGCTAGTCCAGATCGTGTAGGGCCAGAGTGGACTTTCTCAGTGGCCTCCACACGGAGAAGACTGCCAGGATTGGACCTCGTCAAGACTTTCATCTCGGGTCTACTGGAATGGAAAGTAGACCTGCTTCAGGGTTTTGGGAACGTTGTTCCATGCAAGTTGGTTCCTCTCCTTTTTTTTTTTTTTTTCTTTAATGTGTACATGATTTCTTTCTGGAAAAGGGGAAAGGATATTTATTTCCAAACAGCCTGTCTGTTCTTTGTCAGTGGTCTGTCTGTGCTTTTGAAAACGTGTCAAGGAGAATTCCAGGTCAACTATCTTCTATGCAAAAAGTATAGTTCCTGTACAGTATCAGGTGATCATACTTAATATTAGGAACTATCTTGTAACTCAGATGGTATCGTTTCCTGATGAGAAAAAAAAAAATACAAAGAACACCAAGCTTCCCAAGATCTTTGTCACAGGTCCCAGGTCACAGCTGTAGTGAAGTGAGGAGCGAGCATTCGAAACCTTTTCTGGAGGCACCTGTTTGGCTCAGACAGATCAGCATGCAAGTCTTAATCCCTGTTCAAGTCTGGATTTCAGGACTGGAACCCCATGTTGGGTCCTGCTTAAAAAAAAAAAAAAAGAAAAAAAGAAAAAGAAAAGAAAAGAAAAAAGAAACCAGTGTAGCCGGTATCCCATTGGGTTTTCCTATGCTTATGAAGCAATTACCATATGCTATGGTATCTCCTTGTATACTGATTTCTTTCCCTCACGGCTAAAGAGTTGTGTCTCTTCGTGGGCTAGTATTAGAACCAGTGGTACGTCTTGTTTTGTGAAGTTTCATTTCGAGTCTTTTGGCCATTTCTTTTATTCTTTTGATGATCTTCTCAGACTAGATGATACCCAATTCTGGAAAAAAGTCCTTTGTCAGAGAGAAACATGCTTCTATACTGGGCCTTCCATTTATATTCTCTTGAGGTTGAGATGAAGATAAATAAATTCATTTTCGTATCCCCAGAAATGATGCATTGCCTCTTTTGACCTTGCAAATCATATGGTTGATTTTGGGGGGAAATATCAAAACCACTTATTGAGTTTCAGGGTATGAAAGGTTGTTTTTGTATTTTAAAGTGTTTCTACAGGGACGCTGAGATATAATTTCCATGCAGTAAAGTGTATGTAATTAAAGTCCTACGTCTATTAAGTTTGAGCATATATATGCATCACCCCGGTAGTGGAGGCATCTATCGCCCCCACAAGTTTCCTTGTCCTTCTAGCATTTCCTCCCTCCCATTTGCACGTCAGGAAAGCATTGATTGGCTTTCTGTTACAGTAGAATTATTTGTAATTTCTAAGGTTTTCTCTTAACACCATCGTATGCTATGTAAATTATTTTGTTTTGATGTTTTCTGGCTCTGAGGTATTATCAGAGCAAAAGAACATGTCTTCCCATAGTGTTATGTAAGCGACGAGATTACTCTGCGAAACCGCATAGTATTCCATGAGCTGGATATGTCACAATTTGTGGTGGTCATTCCTCTGTGGATGGAGATGAATGACAATTAGAAATAGTCAGTAGCTTTTTGGGAATGTACCGTTTCTTTTTTCATTTGAGTGGAATGGGGGTGGTCTATGGTAGGTATAGGTTTAATATTTTGAAGAATTTCTGGACTGTTAGGGTGCCTGGGTGACTGAGTGAGTTAAGCATCTGACATGGATTCTGGCTCAAGTCATGATCTCATTGGTGGCGAGACAGAGCCCCAGGTAGGGCTCTATGGTCAGTGGGAGTCTACTTGAGCTTCTGTGCCTCTCCCTCTCTCTCTGCCCCTCCCTCCACTCACTTTTAGTCGCTCAGTCTTTAGTCAATCAAAGATACAAAAAAATAAGAATTTCCAAACTATTTCTGCAGTGGTTGTAGAATTTAAAATTCCCATGCGCAGTGTATGAGAAATCATAGCAAGGAGGTGACTTTGCTCCTTGCTATGACTCCTTGCTATGGCTCAGAATGGAGATTCCATTCATTTTTGCCATTTTCATTGACAGATAGTGGTTTAAATTTCCATTTTCCTAATAACTAATGATGTAGGTCGTGCGCTATTCTTCCATTTCTTCCATGTGTATTCTTTGCTAAAGTGTTTTTACAAATCTTTGAATCCATTTTATTGTATGTCCTTTTTGAAAGGTTTTATTTATTTATTTGCAAGAGAGGGAAGGGGAGCAAGAGCAGGGCTGTTGGGTAGGGTGAGGAGGCCAGAGGGAGAGGAGAAGCACTCACCCTGCTCAGCGGGAAGAGTGATGGAGGGGTCGGGGGTTAGACCCCACGACCCTGAGATGGTGACCTGAGCCAGAGGCAGCCACTTCACCAACTGAGGCACCCAGGCCCTTTTCTTTGACCCGTTTAAAATTGGATTGTTTGTCTTCTTCCTATTGACTTTCTTTTTTAAAAAAAATTAATTAATTTATTTTCAGCATAACCGTATTCATTATTTTTTCACCACACCCAGTGCTCCATGCTATCCGTGCCCTCTATAATACCCACCATCTTGTACCCCGACCTCCCACGCCCCCTGCCCCTTTAAACCCCTCAGATTGTTTTTTAGAGTCCGTAGTCTCTCATGATTCACCTTCCCTTCCAATTTACCCCAACTCCCTTCTCCTCTCTAACTCCCCATGTCCTCCATGCTTTTTGTTATGCTCCACAAATAAGTGAAAAACCATATGATAATTGACTCTCTTTGCTTGACTTTTTTCACTCAGACTTTTGAGCGTTCATTCAGTGTTCTCTTAGGAGACCTTCAGCAGGTATGGAAATTACACCTAGTTTCTCTCTATGTGTGACATGGCTTCGGTTCTCTCACCAATGTCTTCTGAAACACCAATGTTTTAAATTGTGATACAGTCCAGTTGATCACTTTGTTCTTTCATTAGTGAGAATTTTGGTATCATATCTAAGAAAACAATGGCCAGGGCCTCCTGGGTGACTCAGTTGGTGAAGTGTCTGCCTTTGGCTCAGGACATGATTCCAGGGTCTGGGAACCAGCCCTGCATTGGGCTCCTTGTTCAGCAGGGAGCTTGCTCTTCCCTTTCCCAGTGCTTCTACCCTGTTTGTGCTCTCTCACTCTGCTCCATAAATAAATAAAATCTTAAAAAAAAAAAAAGAAGAAAAAAGGAATAGAAATGCTTCTCAGCAACATCTGGCATTGTCTTTTGTACAGAATCACACTCATTCGTGCAAAATGGTCCCTGGTTTGGCATACATTGCCCTGCAGACTAGTCACATTGATGACCGTTTTATGGGCTTATGAACCGTGCATGTGTCTTCTTTGGGAACATGTGTATCCGAGTCTTATGCTCGCTTTGTATTAGCAGCGTGTTCCTTCTGCCCATTCAGTGAGTTCAAGGTACCCTTATGTCTTGCGTATGGGAGTCCTCATTGGGTATTTATCTGCAAATATTGTCTCTTTATCAGTGTCTTCTCTGTTCCTTTTCTCAGTGGTAATGTTGGATGCAGCAAGGTTGTTCATCTTAAGTTTTCTTGTTACATATTTTACTCTTGCTCCAGTGACAGAACTCTTCACTAAATGCAAAGTCCTGACCATTTTCTGTTGCGTAATCATCTTGAATGATTGCTATGGCTCTTCTCCTTAAGTCTGTGGCCATTTTGAGTTCATGGCTGCGAAAGGGGTGGTTTTCAACAACCACTGTAGGGGAAGTTTGTCCTGATAGGGGCAAGAGAACCGTGAGGTAACTTGTGGTCCTGAGTTAGTCTCCCCCAGGCCAGGAAAGGGGATGTCACCCTCCTGTACCTCTTCATGGGCATCTGAGTGCCTTTGGGGAGGAGAGTTAGGTGGTCCTAGTGGTCATATTCGGCACTTACACCCCATTCTCTCAGACTGGGTAACTGGGTACAAAGTAGCTCCAGGAGCCCGGGGCGTCCTAGTCAGAGGTGTCTTTAGGAGCACAGACACACTGAGAGCCAGAGAGGATTACATGGAAAGGATAAAAGAGAACCCCGGGGATGTGGTATGGTTTACTATAGGGTCTTCCTTCAGTGGGGTGGGAAATAGGACTCCCACACACCAGCAACTCAGGAAACATGCCCAGAGGAAGTAGGGCAGATGGAAGGCAATTCCCAGAGTTTGATCTATTTTTGCCAACATGAAAATCATGATATGTGCCTGGATATCAAATGTGTATGAAAGGACACATGGCGGGCTCAACTCTTCACCTCAGAGACCTCACGTTGGTGATGGAGACTAGCTAAAAAACAAAAACAAAGACACACACAGAAAAATCAAAACACAAAAAAAACAAATAAAAGAAATAAATAGGTGCGTGCATCAGGAATCCAGAAATACCCCCGTGCCCCCCTCCCCTCCCAGGAAGGAAAGGATGTGGTCAGGATGATGGGAGGCTCAGTTACTAAAGCGGCTGCCTTTAGCTCAGGTCATGATTGCAGGATCCTGGGATCAAGCCTCACATGGAGACCTTCCTTGGCAGAGAGCCTGCTTCTCTCTCGTTCCCACGGCCTGACACTCTGCTTACTTGTGCTATCTGTCTGCCAAAAAAGTAAATAAAACCTTTTAAAAAATAAAGACAGGAAGGAAGGAAGGAAGAAAGAGAGTCAGACAGACAGAAAGAAATAACAAAAGAAAGAATGAAAGAACGAAAGAACGAAAGGAAGAAAGGAAGAAAGAAAGAATGGGGAAGCTTGGTCCTTGCAGTTCAAGAGCCATTCTGAGCCTATGGGGAATCCTAATTATTGGTCTGCATTTCCCAAGAGAAACCCAGAGACCCTACCATTTTAGTATTTGCTGGGTTTTCCATGTGCACTCAGAAGTGCACTGGCTGAATAAAGTTGGCACACTAAGAACAGAAGGAGACCAAGAAACAGAATGTTCCCTGGATGCACCACATTATTGTCTGCCCTCACTGCAGTCTCACTGGAAATGGGAAAGGGCAATTGAAATCCCTGGTATTCAACACAGGTTTGGAAAAAAAAAAAATGGAAGGTTTGGGTTCACAGTTTAAATTACTGTATTCTCAGTTTGAATCTGAAGGCAAGTGGAAACCCTGTTGAACATTTTCTGACTTCTGTGGTGGAGAGAAGGGCTAACACAGAAAACAGCTCTACACATCAGAGTAACTTTGGTAACTTAGTATCTTTCCATTGACATGGTTTTCTTTCAATCTTCTGATCCCATGGTCTCCTGCTTGAGTCTAGACATATTTGTGCAACGAAGATGATGTCAATACCATACGTAAAATCTGTACCCCCGAATGTCACAGTGCTCATACCTAATGGTACATCGGGTCCATTTCTAAGTGCCTGTAGCTACGTTATGGCTGACTCCAAAGGCAGCCCATTGTACCATGTGTAGACTTCTCTCTGGCCCCACCTCCAGGGTCAGCAGTACCTCAGAGCTGTCTCCATTCCTGCGGAAGGATGTAGGTCAGGTAGAGAAATGGAGGGTGGTCTAGGCAACAGGAACAGGAAAGTAGGCCCCTAAGCTGGTTGATTCCAGAGAGGACAATTGCATTGTGGTTGGTTTTGTTTAGAAGTTTTTATTTATTTTTTCATTTCCTTTCAGTGTTCCAAAATTCATTGTTTATGTACCACACCCGGTGCTTCATGCAATACGTAGCCTCCATAATACCCACCGCCAGGCTCACCCAGTGTTTTTAAAAAGCATGTAATTTCCTTATTTGAGAGAGAGTGCTTGAGAGAGCAGGAGTGGTGGCCAGGGGGAGGGTGGGTGAGAAGGACAAGCAGAGTCACCACTGAGCAGGGAGCTCGACATGGGACCTATCCGAGGACCCTGGGATCCTGACCTGAGCCAGAGATTGAACTTAAACAAATGAGCCTCCCAGGTATCACTTGAAATAATTAAAAAAAAATTTGCTGCACTTAACATGCAGCATGTATTAGTTTCATGTCAAATGTTGGTGTTGATTTTTATGTCTTCTTTTTTAAGATCTTCTTTCCTCCTTTCTTTCTTTCTTTCTTTCTTTTTCTCTTTCTTTCTTTGCTTATTGTGTATAAGAAGGTTGCTGGGCATTGGGAGAGGGAGAAAGAAGGCAGATAGAAAGAAAGAGTAAGAGAAGGAAAGGAAGAAGGAAGGAAGGAGGGAAGGGAGGATGGAAGGAAAAAAAGAAAGGGAGAAAGAGAAGGGAGAGAGGGAGGAAGAGAGAAAATGAAAAGGTAAGAATGGAAGGAAGGAGGAAGGGAGAGGGGAAGTATGGTGGAAGGGAGAAACAGAAAGAAAAGGACAGAAAGAGAGAGAGAGAGAAAGAGAAAGAAAGAGAGAAAGAAGAAAGAGGAAGTACCCAGGTCAGTTTTCCTTGTGAACATCTAGTGAAGATCCTGTTCGGACAACCCGGAAGCTAGTGAGCCCTGGGAAGGCCCCTCTCTGGCATGCGCTCAAGAGGGTGTATCTGATGTGTGTAGAACTATTTAAGGAACCAAATTTAGAATCCATTGATTAATACGGCCGCATTTCCTAGAAGTGGTCACATCAGCTGTGCAAGCATGGCCATGGGAAATCACCCCCAAAGAGCTCCATGGTGTGCACCTGGGTGGCTCAGTGGTTAAGTGTCTGCTTTTGGTTCAGGTCAGGATCTCAGGGTCCTGGGATCGAGCCCCACATCAGCCTCCCTGCTTAGTGGAATGCCTGCTTCTCCTTCTGCCATGCCTCCTGCTTGTGTTCCCTCTCGCTGTGTGTCTTTTTCTGTCAAATACATAAACAAAAGTTAAAAGAAGAAAACTCAGAGATAATACATTCTTGTCTGGGTCAGAGCGTGTCATCCTGTGGGAAGCAGGTTCCTGCAGTTAGTGTTGCCGGGATCTCAGGTGCTTTGCTGGCTGGTACCTCAGAATTTGACCCTTGAAAATGTGAGTAAACTTGATATTGCGTATGATTTATGATTTGGGGGACCGGTTTAGGAATACACCCCTTTATGTCATTCCCATATTTGTTGGATGTGTTCTTATGGAATGCTCTGAAGTTCTTGCAGTAATTTGCATCGGCCACAGTTAAAGCAGGATAATGTGTGCACAGAGTGACTGGTGGATCATGGATTTTGGGGCCGTGATGGCCAAATCTGTTGCTGAGGTAGCTTCCAAAACCATGTATCATGCCTTTGCATGTGCCTCTTTGCAACTCGAAAAGCCCCAAGGCATATTGGCCTGCTCCTTTGTGGACCTTGCCATCAATTCCCTGGAGGTTCAGGAGCATAAGAGCTCTCAATCTCTTCTTTAAGTTTTGATTTATGTAGTTGACAGTGACAGAGAGAGAGAGAATTGAAGGAGGGGAGCAGCAAGGGAGAGGGAGAAGCAGGCTCCGTGCTGAGCAGGGAGCACAATGCAGGGCTCGATCCCAGGACCCAGGGGTCATGATGTCAGCTGAGGCCAGACGCTTAACTGACTGAGCCGCACAGGCACCCCCTCAGCTCTTACTAAATCCCAAACCTCATCTTTCGTAACTCAGTATCTTGTTTGGTACAATTTCCACAGGCAGGGTCTGCAACTCGGGGGCACTTCTTGGAAAGCAGCAGAGGGAACAGGGTCTGGTGCTCTCACAGGAGAAATGACTCCTAATCAGCAGACAGATCTGTCACCTGAAAATAAGGCAGAGCGCGCACAGATGTGAGAACCACCAGATAAGGAGATGAAACCATTTATTTTAATAGTTTTCCATCACTTGAAAATGAAAAATAGATCAATGGAAAATATGAACAAGGCCCTATGTATCTTTAAGAGAGGAAAACGACGATGTGTGAAAGGCAGTGTACTGCAAGCGATTGACAGCATTAGAAGATGCAGAGTAAGACTATTGATAGGACCGTATTGACTCTGTAGGTCTCTCTGTAGTATTGCAGTAGGAACTACAGTAAATCATCCATACATGCACACAGGGGCTTTTCCCATGAGGTCTTTACTCGCCTACAGCAGTGTTTTATACTTTTCAGCAAACAAGTCTTACTTCTCCTACAATGAACTGATGCCTGAATATTTTACTGTTTTTGGTGCTACTGTAAGTGGCATTGCTTTCTTAATTTCCTGCTCAGTTTGTTCCGTGGTTGTGCATAGAAACACAAGTGGTTTTTGTATAGCTGCTACCCTGCAACCTTATGGAATGTGTGTATGGACTCTAATATGCTTGTGTGTGGATGCTTTGAAAATTTTCTGTATTTAAGCATGTCCTTTGTAAGTAGAGATGCAGGTTGACCCTTGAAGAATTGCAGGGTTAAGGGTGCTGACCCTCAAAGAGAAAAGCTCTGTGTTTAAGTTTTGACATGCCATGACTGAGGTAGTAAGAGTCACCTCTTACTACCTTACTGAAGACGTAAGGAGATGATTACGTGCTCTTGTGCAAGTCTGTGGACTCTAGACTGTATCCATCAAACAAAGTAAGCAAGAGGAAAGAAATGTTATAAGGACAATCATAAGGAAGAGAACACATTTTTAGAGTAGTATGCTTAGTTGAAAAAAAATGCACCTGTACGTGCACCTGTACTTGCGGTTCCAACCTGCGGTGTAAAAGGTCAACTGTGGTTTTGTTCCTTCCTTCCCACAAGTCTTTTTTCTCACTTTCCATTTTGAAAGATATTCTGGCCGAGTCTAGAATTCTGTCCCTCTGCCTGGGGACACGCCTGCATTTTGCCCGCAGGGAAGAGCAGCGACAGATGCGAGGTCCCCTCAGGCCTGGAGTCTTGGATCAGCACTCATAGGGATAGAAAGAGTAGCGGGAGCCCTTGCTCTTTGCACACCGACTCCTACTGGAAGGAACGCAGTGTCCCCAGAGGCCCCTGTACAGAATGCTCAGGGCTTTGGAGCTGCCCCAAGCAAGAGGCCAGAGGCCATCTCTCCCTCTCACTTTCCCAACTTCTCTTCTCTCTTGCCTTCCACACTCCATGTTGCCAACTCATCCCCCCCATCCTCCTGCTCCTTGTCAGCATTCCAAGGACATGCCTCTCCCTGCCACCAGCATCCCAGGCTGAGGCTGTGGAGCTCTTCTGGGTGGGGAGCTCAGTGCTGTTCCAAGACTTGCCCTCTCGCTGTTTCTCCCATGCTTGCTTGAATCTAAATCAGCTGCCTGTCCCAGACTTCTAAACGTTTTTGCCAACCAGAAAATAGTGGATGGGCATCTGGGTGGCTCAGTGGGTTAAGCCTCTGCCTTCGGCTCAGGTCATGATGTCCGGGTCCTGGGATCGAGTACCACATCAGGCTCTGTGCTCGGCAGGGAGCCTACTTCCTCCTCTCTCTCTCTCTCTCTCTGCCTGCCTCTCTGCCTACTTGTGATCTCTGTCTCTCAAATAAACAAATAAAATCTTTTAAAAAAAGAAGAGTAAAAAGAAAATAGTGGAGGTTGTGTGTGTGCTTGTGCGTGTGTCTGCGTGTTGCCTTGGAAATCATAAGGTGCTGGATCAGGAATCTGGAGTTCCTCCCTCAGGAATGGATAGGGGAATGATCTTGGTCCTTGCAGATCAAGAGCCATTCTGAGCCCTGAGAGAATTCTAAATGTTGGCTGACACTTCCCAAGATCAACCCAGACGGCCTATACTTTGGGCATTTGTTGGGGTTCCTGTGTGTGGTCAGAAGTCCCCTGGCCAACCAAAGGTGGCACACTAAGTACAGAAGTAGACCAAGAAGGAGAATATTCCCTGGAAGACCACATTACTCTCCTCCCTTACGGCAGTCTCTCTCTGAAAATGGGAAGGGGCACTCAAAAGACCTTGCATTCAGTAGAGGATGGGGAGAAAAAAGTGTATCGTTGGGGTAACAGTTCAAGTTACTGTATCCTTAGACTCTATGTGAGGCCATGTGGAAACGCTACTGAACAGTTTCGTGGGCTATGCCCAAGGGTAGGAGGGGTTAATGGAGACTGCGATTACACAACTCAGTGTAATTGAGCACCGTAATATCTTTTCCTCTTCACATGGTTTTTCTTCCATTTTGTCTGAGGCCAGGCATGAATCTAAACATATGTGTAAGAAGTTCATATCAGAAAAGGTGTACAAAGCCCACAAGCCTTAATTGGGCGGTACTATATCCTCATGGTGCTCTAGGCGGTCTTCAGACTGTACGTAGCCACATCATGGCTGACTGTGAATGCAGTCCCTTTCTGGGTATGTGTGTTCTTGGTGTAGGCTCTCCCCCGCCCCAGCCCACAGGTTAAGCAGTCCCTCTGAGCTGGGTGTGTCTCTGGGGGAATCATGTTGTTCCAGTAGGTAAGAAGGGGAAATGGGGGGATGGGGATCCAGCAACAAGAAAGCATGCTCATAAGTGGGTGGGTTGTAGAAAGAAAGGAGCATGCTATTTCCTCTAACAATATGCATAGCTCTCTGTCAGAAATCTGGCCCTGATGAAAGAGCAATGCTGGGAGAAACCGGTGTACCCTTTGTCAGGAAATACTTGAATTCCTGCTGATCTATCCGCTGTGCCTAAAAACTCCCCCTAGACAACTTGGGGAAGAGAGGAGAAACTGTGTTCCTTTTAGGTGTTATGATTTCCCTTCAGCGGGGTTGGCCAGGGAAAGAAATCTATTCAGGGTGAGAATCTGGGAGAAGATACTTTCAAACGATATATCCGATGAAGGGCTAGTATCCATAATCTAGAAAGAACTTATCAAACTCAACAGCCAAAGGACAAATAATCCCATCAAGGAATGGGCAGAGGATGTGAACAGACTTTTCTCAAAGTGGACATCCAGATGGCCATCAGGCACATGCTTAAGGGCTCCACGTCACTCAGCATCAGGGAAACTCAAATCCAAGCCAGAATGTGATCCACCTCACACCAGTCAGAATGACTAAAAGAAACAAGTCAGGAAATGATGGATGCTGGCCAGGATGTGGAGAACGGGGCACCCTCCCACGGGTTTGGTGAGAATGCAATCTGGTGCAGCCACTCTGGAAAACAGCATGGAGGTTCCTCAAAAAGTTGAAAATAGAGCTACCCTGTGACCTAGCAATCACACTCCTGGGTATTCACCCTAAAGATAAAAATGTCGTGATCTCAAGGGGCATGTGTACCTGAATGTTTATAGCAGCAGTCCTCACAATAGTGAAACTAGGAAAGAACCTTGATGCCCATCAACAGATGAATGGAAGAGGAAGAGTTGGTATTTGTATGTATATTTGTGTATACACACACACACAGATACACACACACACACACACACACACACATACCCGCACCATGGAATACTATGCAGCCATCAAAAGAAATGAAATCTTGCCATTTGCCAGGACATGGATGGAACTAGACGCTATTATTTTGAGCAAAATAAGTCAGTCAGAGAACGACAGTTATTATATGATCTCCCTGATAGAAGGTTCTTGAGAGGCAGTGTGGGTGGGTTTGGGGAGTAGGGAAGGAAAGAATGAAACAAGATGGGATCAGGAGGGAGTCCAACCATAAGAGACTCTTAATCTCACAAAAGAAACTGGGGGTTGCAGGGATGAGGGTTGCAGGGAGAGGGTGGTTGGGTGATGGACATAGGGGAGGGTATGTGCCATAGTGAGTGCTGTGAAGTCTGTAAACCTGGCGATCAGAGACCTGTATCTCTGGGACTAATAGTACATTGTATGTTAAAAAAAATAAAAAATAAAAAATAAATATTAAAAATGGATAAAGGACCTGAATGGATATCTTTCCACAGGATCATGGAAATGCAAGTCAAAACCACAGTGAAATATTATTATGTCACAGTTAATATTGCTACTATAGGAGAGAAAAAAGAAAACCAGTGTTGGCAAGGTTATGGGGACCATGGAACCCTTGTGCACTGGTAGAAAGGTAAACTGATACAGCCATTTTTTTTTCTCAAAAAAGAATGAAACTATAATTACCCTGTGATGCAGCAATCCCAGTTTGGGGTGTATATCCAAAGGAAATGAAACAGGATTTCAAAGAGACATCTGCACCCCATGTTCACTTCAGCATTGTGCACTGTTGCCAAGACACTGAAACAACCTAAGTGTTGCATGGGTGAAGATTATGTGGGTCATGGACATGAAAAGTCTAGCGAAAAGAATATAGTCAATGATATTGTAATACCACGGTATAGTGAGAGATGATGATTACACTTACTGTGTAATACTGAGTAGTTTATGTAATTGTCAAATAACTGTGCCGTACACCTGAAACTAATATAAGATTGTATGTGCATTATACTTTAATGTTAGAGAAAATGTGAATGTTATTTGGTTATGGAAAAGAAGGAAATTCTGCTATTTGTGTCAACATGGATGTAACTGCAGGACATTATATTCAGTGAAAAAAGTCAGAAAGAGAAAGACAAATACTGAGTGCTATCATCTATCCATGGACTTAATAAAAATAAAGAAGTCAACTCACAGAAACAAATAGTAGGATGATGGTTACCAGTGGCTGGGACGTGGGGCACATGGAGAGATATTGGTGTAAGGAGAAGAACATTCAGTTATAAGATGAATAAGTTATGAGGGTCTAAGGTATAGCATGGTGACTGTAGTTATAATACTGTATTATGCTCTCGAAACTTGCTAAGGAAATAGATCTTAAGCTTGCTTCCCAAAAAAAAAAAAAAAGGAAGGGAAGAAAGAAAAATTTTCAGGTGATTGTGAGGTGATGTGCTCATTAATTTGCTTGCAGTAATCATTTTATAAGGAATATGTACTATAAGTCATCAGATTGTACACTTTCAATATATGTAGTTTTATGTGCTTATTATACCTGAAAAAATCTGGGAAAAATATTTGCAATGGTAAATACGAGGTTATGAGAATTTTGCCACCCTTCACTATAACTAATAAAAGTAATGCTTCTAGTTGGTAAAGCATGCAAGCAACCGACCAGACAGGTGCAATAGGCGGAGCCCTCCCTTGTTACCTTTTCCCTTCTCCAAGCCCTCCTCCAGGCCCACAGCTTGCCCCGCCCATCGCACCCTCCTGGCCAATAGCCAGCCGGCGGCCAGGCCGGAAGTGATGTGGACAGCCGCCAAGGTTTGGGCCTCCTGTGGCTTCTGAGGCCTCACTGGGAGCGGGGCGTGGAAAACTAGCTCTAGAAAATGAAAGCTGTAATAGTAGGAAGAAGAACAACGACCGAAAGCCTGGTGGAATAACGCGAAGGGTAGAAGCTGGGAATCAGAGCCCAAATTGTAAGAGAACAAATGGAGAAGACAGATAGCGCCCGAAGGTGTGTGTGGTAGGTCCAGGTGTGAGGAAGACGGTTTGCAGCGGCACAAGAGATGGGATGCAGGTGTCCCGCTCAGCAGGGGGACGGCGTGGGGACCAGCATCCCACGGGGTCGTGGGAAGAGGGAGGGAGCGAAGGGAGGGCCTGAAAGGAGACCCCAAGAGCCCGCGGAGTCCTGGATGCCTTGGCGGCGCCAGGCGCCATGAACCCTGGGAGCTCGGCCTTTGGCCCCGATTCCTGAGGAATGCAGTGGGGGCCCCATACAGTTCAATAGGGCGGGGTGGTGAGCTCTTGAGACTGACTGATCCCTGAAGCAAATATAGCGTTTCCTTCTGCAGCCTGTCCTCTTGCCGCCCACTCAAGCTCCCGGTTCTATGATAGCACGTGGCTGTCGTTTGCCTGATTTGATTTTTGAGCTCAGTGTCTGCTGAGCTGATGCACTTAGACAAGGAGGAGGAGTCCAGCGTGGCAGCTTGGGGCTAGAGACGGCAGAGAGCACCAGTGCCTGCCTCTGGTTGGGTCATCAGAGAGCTCACTCTTCTTTTATGGGGAGGGCTGGAGCTCTCAGCCCAGCTGGGAGCTAATCCCAGGCCTTCTTAAGCTATACTGTGCTACACGTTCTCTCTTAGCTAGCTTCTTTCCTAACTTATCCTCAGTGGCTATTTTGTTTTTATTCTTCTGTCATGTTTAAAAGATTTTCTTCATTTACTTGAGGCAGAGAGCGAGACGGAGCCCCAGAGCAAGCCTGCAAACAGCGGGCATAGGCCAAGGGCAAGGGCAAGGGAGAGAATCTGAAGAGGTCCTTTCACTGGGCCCTGTGGGGACCCCGAGATCATGACCTGAACAGAGCCATGAGTAGGAGGCTTAACTGGATCAGCCTGCAGGGGCTGCATATTTTTAAACATTTTGTCAAGATTTTACGTTGAAGTGATCTTTGTACCCAACGTGTGGCTCCAGCTCTCAACCCTGAGATCCAGAGCAGTCTCTGTGTCAGCCAGGGCTGGGGAAATCTGCCCGAACACCGAGGTTCATGTTCGTTACTAATGGCATGGGTAGAAAGGGTCTTTTTATTATTTCATTTTATTTAAATGTATATTATATTATTTATTTTATTTTATCTCAATTTTATTACTTTTATTTTATTTCAATTTTAATTTGTTTCTGTTTTAGGATTAAAACAACTTCTGTGTTTCCAGAGCCTGGGCATCCCATAGACAGTATCACCTTTATTGCTGATGCTGGGTTTTGAGAGCTGTTCATTCCTGGGACGTGGGTGTTCATTCCTTTCTGTTGAATTTCCAGGAACACATTTCTCATTGACCTCGCTAGCTTTTTTATTCCTTGCGGACAGAAAGTGACACACCCAGTGTGTACACACTCAGAGGCCGTTTCCTAGGATCTGGAGTTTGGGGAGGTGATGTGGGGGGAGCCTGGAAAAGAGGCGGGGTTTGATCTCTACTGAACACTATTAGCACTGGCAATTCTATGATTGTAGTCAAGACGTCATAGTCATTTTCCTAGGAAGAGAGACGGTGTTTGGTTTGTGGGTTGCGTTGTGACCTTGTTTTTGTCTGTCCTGAGCAATATTGTCAGATGGCCTGGTTTTGTCTTGTTTTATCAAGGTCTCCAAGCAGCTTTGTCGGAGGTTGATATTCTGCAAGCATGATTATTTACTTACAAGCATGAGAAAATACAGAAAATACAGGCTGGGAGTGTCCGTTGCGGTGTGAGAGGCTGGCCTTGTTCGTTGTCTCTAGAAATCCCTAAAGCAGAAGAAAAAAAGAGAGAGCTCGGATCTTAACAGTTGTAGCTGTAGCTGCAAACCTGATGGGAAAGTATGACTTTGGCTGTGTCTTGAGATTCCTGTGTCTCAGTTTCTCGATTCACAATGGCTCAAAGGGACTTGTTCCTGCATGGGTTGTCCCAGGTGTGAAATCGACAGGGGAGGAAGGTTGATAAGAGCCAGAGGCCCGGATGGTGGTACACAGCGCTTTCGTGGATTCCCACCCCTCCGGGGCTATCGGGTCAAGAACGGCAGGCACAGGCATGTGCTCTCCTGTCCAGCCTGGGTCCTCCAATCACCTATGGCTTCGTTATATTTACATGGTGGTTTCAGTCCCCCAGTGGGGTCAGATTGCAATGACAGGTCCAGGAAGAACTGGGTTAGGGCCCGGCCTGCCCTTACTGACCAGTAGGTCGAGTTCCTTAGATGACTGGAGACAATGTCAGCTGAGACCACCTTAGCTATGACCCATACTCTGTGAGACAGGAAAAGAAAAGACACTGCTCAGCCCGATGCATTTGCCATCTCGAGGCCTTCCTGCTCTCCCATCTTGAGGGTGTACTTACTGTAGATCACCCGGATTGTAAGCCAACTGAGTATAACCTGTAGGGGTGTAGAATTGTGACAAAAGCATATTCCAGGGGAAATTCCTTCTGGCCATTTTTGTTTTCAGGGTGGAATCTCGATTGACCGGTGTCCCCTGATATTCAGAGGTGGGTTTCTGGAGGGGGAGTGAGGAGCCTGGACAGGGGAGTTTGCAGCCAAGGCCTGGCTGGGGGCTCTGCTGCTGTCAGCTGGTGGGGGAAATTCTCCTAATTTCTGTGGGCCTCAGTTTCCCCATGTGTAAATTACAGTTGATATTCAAATTCTCCCAAGTCCCTTCCTGCTCCAGTGTCTGCACGTGCACGAGGGACTGAGGTGCCTGTTATGGAGTCCTGGGGACTGGAGCCGGGACCTGACTTGGTCCCTTCTCTGTGTGTCTCCCACAGGAGCCTGGGCTGAGTCCACACTGAAGACAGAGAATGGAGAGAGGAGCTGGAAGACAGGATATCAGCAAGTCTGGAAGACGAGAATATCGCAAAGAAGAACAAGGCCATGGTGGTGCAGGTGGTTGCCCGAGGAGGGAAGAATAAGCCCAGGCGGAGTCCAGAAAACTGAAGGGAAACCGAGGAATGCATGAGGCAGCATGAGCTGAGGGGGATGACTCGGAGAGTCACACAGTCCACAGTGAGCCCGTGCCCCTGGGGCGGGGCCCCACAGGATGGATCGGGATTCGCTTGTACTGCTGGAGAACTGTACCAGTTCCCAGAGGAGGAGGAGGTGCCCACGAGCTTCACCCTTGGAGCCGCCCTTACGGTGGATGTTTCCAGGTAAGTGTGGGCCTAGGGGGATCAGGGGCATTTGAATTAGAGTTGCAGAGGTCCACCTTTCCTGCAGACTATTGTTGTAAGGTCAGAAACGACCACAGTAGGGGGCTCTTGCCTCTGAGACAGTGATACCAATAATATTCTTTGGAATGTATTGTGGTAAAGGGCTTTATGCACTATATATTTTGTCTATATATATGTTCAGGGTCTCATTTTTCCTTAGTCTTAGTCCTTAGTGTTAAGAGCGTGGAATTCTGACATCAAGAGGATTTCACTGGGGAGGTCAAGCAGTGAGTGGGAGAATGCAAACAAGATCTTGTAGCATGTGGGTGTCTCAGTTCCTTGAGAGTCTGCCTTCTGCTCATGTCCTAATCCCAGGTCCCCGGGATCAAGTCTCATGGTGAGGGGGCGGGACAGGGGGATCCCTGCTCAGCAAAAGGGCGCAGGGGTAGGCCAAGCACCCGAATCCTAATGACAGGGTGGGCCTTTGAGAAGACTCCAAGAGGGCAGTCCCTTCTTCATCAGAGCGCACCGCAAGGGCATGTCACGGGACATCGAGCGTGTTGCGGCTCCTCTTTAAGGAAGGGGATTTGTTGCCTTCTGGGAGAAAGCAGAGAGCATTCCTGCAGGACATTCGGTCTAGGACTGCAGTTGAGATTTGAGATTTTCGACCACTTCTGTTGGATCGGGGAAGGGATCTTTCTGAGAGCTTCCGCAGTGCTTGGTTTGGTCCTTGGAGCCGTGAATACAGAGGTCAATACAACATCATTGCAACTGTCACAGGGCTTTCTGTCGAGTAAGCAGAAGTGATGAGAAGCGGGGGTGGGGTGAGTTCCTGGGAGGAAGTGGCCAGTGCTGTCTGGGGCATGATGTCAGTGGTTGTTCCAGTCTCTCATGGTGTTTTTGACCTACCTTGGCCCAGGGACCCTAGACTGGGACCAGATTTCCGCTCCTTGGGATACTGCCTGCCAACACCTGGGTTCCAAGGTGGCCCAAAGCAGCCGACACTTCCCAGGTCTCCGGAGGAAACTGCTGGTATCAGTACCTCCCGCCTCTGACTTGGCCAGCTGGAGAAATCGAGGCAAGTTCACAAAGTCTAATAGGGGTGTCCTTGTCCTAACGATCAGTGATGTTGTGCCTTTGTGTCTGAGAACTTCCGTGCTTTCCAGACTTCAGTATTCTCTCTCCATATAAAAATCCTGTAAATAGGGGCGCCCGGGTGGCTCAGTCGTTGAGCCTCTGCCTTCAGTTCAGGTCTTGATCCCAGGTTCCTGGGATGGAACCCCACCTCGGGCTCCCTCCTCAGTGGGGAGCCTGCTTCCCCCTCACCCACTGGCCGGGCTTGTGTTCCCTCTGTCACTGTGTCTCTCTCTGACAAATAATGTAATTGAAGGCTTCCAGAAATGTGCATAGTGGCCATATTGTAGATCAAGTAACTAAAAACAACAGAGAGGCCTGGAAACGATTGCTGGGGTAAATTAAAGGCAATCTAAATGAATAGAAAGACATCTATCCCATGCATAGATTAGGAGACTCCAGGTGATTGGAATACCAAATGAGTTTCATTCGGACTCACATGGGAGAAGACACATTGGGGGCAAATGTGCAAGCTAATCCTAAAAATGTATATGCACATCGAGGTACTGAGACTAGCAAGATGGCCATGAAGCCTTAAACTGGAGAAATCCACTCCATGTCAAAGCTCATCATGAAGCTATGGTCATTAAAGCACTACCTTATGGTATAAGTAATCACAATGTATATATATATAGGAACAAGAGGGACTATTGAGTACAAAATTTCCCCATACACATATACAATGTATAAACTTTTTTTTGGATTATTTCTAAGTCATCTCTACATCCAACATGGGGTGCAAACCCACAACTCTGCAGACAAAGGTCGCTTGCTGCACCTATTGAGCCACCCAGGAACCCTGGGTGTTTGTTTGATTTTTTTTTTAATTATTTATTTATTTTCAGAAAAACAGTATTCATTATTTTTTCACCACACCCAGTGCTCCATGCAATCCGTGCCCTCTATAATACCCACCACCTGGTACCCCCACGCCCCCGCCACTTCAAACCCCTCAGATTGTTTTTCAGAGTCCATAGTCTCTCATGATTCACCTCCCCTTCCAGTTTAGCCCAACTCCCTTCTCCTCTCTAACACCCCTTGTCCTCCATGATATTTGTTATGCTCCACAAATAAGTGAAACCATATGATAATTGACTCTCTCTGCTTGCCTTATTTCACTCAGCATAATCTCTTCCAGTCCCGTCCATGTTGCTACAAAAGTTGGGTATTCATCCTTTCTGACGGCGGCATAATACTCCATAGTTTATATGGACCCCATCTGCCTTATACATTCGTCCGCCGGAGGGCATCTTGGTTCTTTCCATAGTTTGGCGACCGTGGCCATTGCTGCTATAAACATTGTGGTACAGATGGCCCTTCTTTTCACGACATCTGTATCTTTGGGGTAAATACCCAGGAGTGCAATGGCAGGGTCATAGGGAAGTTCTATTTTTAATTTCTTGAGGAATCTCCACACTGTTCTCCAAGGAGGCTGCACCAACTTGCATTCCCACCAACAGTGGAAGAGGGTTCCCCTTTCTCCACATCCCCTCCAACACATGTTGTTTCCTGTTTTGTTAATTTTGGCCATTCTAACTGGTGTAAGGTGATATCTCAATGTGGTTTTAACTTGAATCTCCCCGAGGGCTAGTGATGATGAACATTTTTTCATGAGTCTGATAGCCATTTGTATGTCTTGATTGGAGAAGTGTCTGTTCATATCTTCTGCCCATTTTTTGATATGTTTGCCTGTTTCGTGTGTGTTGAGTTTGAGGAGTTCATTATAGATCCTAGATATCAACCTTTTGTCTGTACTGTCATTTGCAAATATCGTCTCCCATTCCGTGGGTTGCCTCTTTGATTTTTTGACTGTTTCCTTTGCTGTGCAGAAGCTTTTGATTTTTTTAAAATAAAGTCATTGGTACACTTGACGAGGATAACCAAAGACTTTTACTAAAAGTAACTGGAATGAATGAACATCTACTTAATACTATGTTAACATTAAAACCTACTTAGCACTATATATCGATGGTAGTTGAAGAAGTAAAAGTAAATGTTTTTTTTGTTAAAGATTTTATTATTTATTTGTTGGAGATAAAGAGAGAGAGCAAGCAATCACAGGCAGGGAGAGATGCAGGCAGAGGGAGAAGCAGGCTTCCCCCCTGAGCGGGGAGCCCGATATGTGACTCGATCCCAGGAACCTGGGCTCATGACCAGAGGCCACGTCTGGGCTCATGACCAGAGGCCACGTCAGATACCCAACTGCCTGAGCCACCCAGGTGCCCCAAAGTATAATTTTCAAGCACAGGGTCTCACGTCAGTAGCCAGTGTTGACAACATGATGCTCTTAGCCCATTGTGATGGAATTTTTCCCGGAGGTTTCGGGCAGGAATGAGGTCTAGGTAAAGGAAGCACCTTTGCAGAAAGGTATAGGCACGAATTGGCAAATGGGGGCGTGGGGTTTGGCGTAGAAGAGGACTCTCCCTGAGACCTGCCTCCAGCCCCCATAACAAGGGGTTCCGGGGCCAGTCACAGGGGAACTGGGTCCTCCGTGTGCCTTTGTTTCTTCATTTGTGAACCAGGAAAAAGGAAAGCTCCCATGAACAAGTGGACTGTGAAGACTAGAAGTGCTAATATGTAGGAAATCATGCGTCTCAAGAACTCTAAGGGACGTCCATGATCTCAGGGAGTTTCCAAACTGACTAAACACCGGACTTTAATAAGAAGATTCCAGACCCCACGTCAGCCCACTGAATCAGAATTGCTAGAAACCAAAAGGACGAGGTTGCATTTGTACTAACTCTCCGAGGCTGTTCTGATACAGTGATGAGTATATGAGTAGGGAACACTGAGTCGTATAACGTTCCTCTAAAACAGCAAAGTGGGAATAGCAGAACGCGGATCTTTTCTGTCGAGTCTCTCCGCCAGAGGAGTAAAGGAGGAGGACTCTGCAATGGAAGGAGACCTGGCCCACCTGACCCCATTTAATCTTCGCGCAGTTTCCATGTTTGATTAGAAACAGGCCGCCAGGTGAATGGCACGAGGTCAAGTCAAAGGAATCTATCAAGCAGTGCTCCATCTTCTGAAACTTGTTTTTACCTTTCTGAAACTTGAATTTCAGTATAGTTATCTTACAGTGTTAACATAAGTTTCAAGAGTAGAATGTGGTGATTGAACATTTCCATACATTGCTCAGTGCTCATTCGCACAAGTGCACTTGTTGACGCCCTCTGCATTCCCCGATTCCCTGGTCCCCCTCCCCTCTGGCTACCACCAGTTTGTTCTCTCTAGTTAAGAGTCTGTTTCTTGGTTTGTCTGGCGCCCTTTTCTTTTGCTCTGCTTATATATTTTGTTTCTTACGTTCCACATACGAGTGGAATCCTTTGGTATTGAGCTATCTCGGACAGACTTAATTGACTTAGTACAATATACTCTAGATGCCCCTGTCTCATTTCAAATGGCAAGATTTTATTCTTTTCTATGGCTGAGTAATATTCCGTGGTATAAATATACCGCATTGTCTTCACCGGTCATCTATGGACGGACATCTGGGCTCTTTCCAGAATTTGGTTATGCATGTATTCGTGCTTACTAGTGCTTATGTATTTCTGAGAGTAAATATCCCGTAGTAGGACTGTTGGATCGTAGGGGGGTTCTGTTGTTACGTTCTTGAGGAACCTCCATACCATCGTCCACAATGGCTCCCCCGGTTTGTGTGCCCAGCACTAGGGCAAGAGGGTTCCCTTTTCTCCGCAGCCTTGCCCACACTTGTTGTTTCTTATGTTTTGGGTTTTAGCCATTCTGACGGGGGTGAGTGCATATCTCATTGGTTCTTTCTGTTGCTTGTTTTTTGTTTGTTTGTTTAAGATTTTACCTGCTTCTTTGAGATAGAGAGTATGAATGGGGAGGAGTCGAAGAAGGGGTAGCAAGCTCCCCACTGAGCAGGGAGTCTAATGTGGGACTCGATGCCAGTGAAACGTGGTCCCTATGACATAATCAGAAGAGCAAGGAAAGCAACGTACACATAGAGGGGTCATCTAGGAGTCAGGGATGTTAAGTTCTTGAGGAACCTCCGTACTGTTTTCTAGAGTGGCTGCACCAGTTGGCATGGGCACCGAGAGTGTCAGAGGGTTCCCCTTTCGCTGTACTCTTGCCACAATCTGTTGTTTCCTGAGTTGTTACCTGTAGGCATTCTGACTGATGTGAGGTGGTATCTCACCGTGGTGTGGTTTGTATTTCCCTGGTATGGCACTCTTACTTTCAACACTCCGTAAAACTGGTGGTGCAAGTACTTTCTATTCAGTGAGGATGTCCTCGTATGCAGGCAGTAGAGAAAGAGTATTGAATATGCAACCCTCACGGAGTCCTCATTCCCTCCCTAGGAGTCCTTTGAAGTGAACTTCCCCGGATGAGAGATGACAGAGGAGACTTTGACTTTCAAACAGCTGGTCACTGTTGAATAGACTTACTGGCATTTGTACGACACAACTCTGGGAGTGGAGTAGGTGGGAAAAATAGGATGTAAATAACATGTTTCACTGGGCGGAAACAGTAGTATACCAGGTCAGGTTGATACAGAAGGAAAGGGAAAATACAATAATGTCAAAAGTTTGAGGTCGAGAGATCCCTTCACACTGACAAACTGAAGGGGAGAAGTTTGGCAAGCTCATAGGGAACCAAACATGTCCACGGACTTTCGGTGTAATGCTCAGCCCTACGTATACGACCTTCCTAAACGGCAGACAGGCCTATAGGCGCACAGGTGCACATGCAGAAAAGAAAAGAAATACCACAGAGAGCTAAACACAGAAACATGTCCTCCCGGTAGGGTACGTAGAGCCTAAAGGTGATGGAGACTCAGTGTAACTGTGACGATGAGAACCAAGCACATGTCCATGAGCATGTGTCCCGATCCTCCAAATCACCATGATAGGGAGAGCTTAGAGCATCCAATGTCAATAACCCACAAGTTCATAGTGGTTGTCCGAACCAAAAACTTTAATGACATAGAAGGGGGACAGAATGTTCTTTTCCACAGTGCAGTGCCGTCCAATACACATTGTATAGATATCCAAACATCAGAATTCTTCCAATGTACAAACACAGATAGGGTTAGGAGATACCACAGGGAGCAGTAAAAGATGGCAACATGTTAGAGAAAGTGGTTAAGAGGAGAGGCTCGTCACCCATCCTCAGGGTCCACCACGTACCAGATTCCCAATTTCAGAAAGCAAAGCATGTGTCTTGCTGTGAACAGATCAATCTGATAGGTACTCTATAGCAATGCAACCAAAGCTGCTCTCACAGGAGTGGTGATGGGCACACTGGACCTTCTTGGTCTCCGGGTAGGCTAGCCGGGACACATGCAGCATTAACCATGGAGTGTCCTGGCCCAAGGCACAGGCTGAATTTAATCAGGAGGAACTGATCAGACAACTTCAGAATGTAGGCCATTAAGCTAGACATGTGGCCTGTCCCCTACAAACAAGGAAATGTCACCACCACCGGAGACAGCCACCTAACGGTGAGGAGATATTTTGGGTTCTGAAGGAGTAAGAAAATACAGCAACACATTCTTGTCGTCCTTTGGAACCCAACCTATCTCTCCTCCATGTTGCCGTCTCTTATTTGTGGTGACAGGGATTTGTGAAGACAGACAGACCGGTCATCTGGTTCAATGGTCCACATCCTGAAGGTGTCTGATAACTCCCTCGTGCTCAAATTCAGGCTGAACGTCTCCAGGAAGAACACGGTGTAGTCAATGCTGTGTGCTTCTGGCATAGCCCAGTTGGTGGCCCAGAATGTCCAGTGTGACATGTGGCCTCTTCCCGTGGTGCTGCTGACTCTGGTTCTCTGCAGGATGGAATTGAGAGCAGCAAGACTGAAGGTCTCTGGAAACGGGGGTGTGATCTAGGCAGGCATTGGTCTCCTGAGGGGTTTATCACAACTGGAGCTGAAGGGCAAGAAACTCTCTCCTCCAATGGGTCTCTTGCAGTAAAAATCATCGAGAATGGCTTGGGATTGTGATGTGGATTCTCAGCAAAGTGTCTCTCCCGTGCTCTCTTTGGGCTTTAACTTGATGTGCTGCTTTAGATTTCCTTTCATCCAGTGGAAAAAGAAGGGGTTTTAGGATGAAGTTTCAGGATGGGGTTTTCATTCACAGAGGCCTCTCTTTTCTTAGTTTCTGCAGTCTTTGGCCTCTGAGAGAGGAAGAGTGAGAGAAATCAAATGTGAGTCTTGGTCAGATGCTACTGGTGGCTGAGCCTGGAGGGGTGGTGGCCAGGTGACAGAGGGCAGGAGCAAGCTGAAGGCCTCTCCAGAGGAGCAGCTGCAGGGGGAGCTGCACCCAGGCAGAGGGGGAGTTGAGAGCCCCAAGTCAGAAGTCATACCTTCACGAAACCGATAGGCAGCCTGTGTTGGAGGATGCAGGGGCCCCTGGGCTCCCCCAGCAGGGGGCTAGTGATGTCCCAGCTCAAAGCTGCTGTGAGCTTTTGCCAGATCCCAACTACCTCCTCCTCTGCAGCCACTTCCCCCTTGAGCCCCTCCATCAGAAGCCAAGTGATGGCTTGCCGACGCCTCCCGGGGAGGTGGGCACCTAGCACGCACCACGCGCGTTCCGAGACAGGCTGCTGCAGGAAGCAGGGGACCCGTGGCAGCCAAACACATCCCCTTTTCACCCTTGTCCCAGTCTTCTGAAAAGGAGGCCAGGCTTTGGAATGAGTCCTAGATTGGGAGAGCCCACAGGGGCCTATGAGTATCTCCAACTTCTTTTCTGCCCTGTGCAGAGGAGGAGCTGTGGCCCCAGGGGCTAAGGACCCCCGAAAGCCATGTGACCTGTGACTGAAAAGCCTGGGCTGAAAGCCAGGCTCAGGCCCTGTGCAAACCTGTGGTGGGGAGGGAGAGGACAGCCCCTGATCTGCAGGTGTGGGCAGGCAGTAGATACTGATGGTCACATTTGGCCTCCCAGGAACAAGCCCAAAGGTGCTGAGGGAAGAGCCCGGGGAGGAGAAACCCCAAGGGGAATTCACAAAGGACAGCCTGGGTGTTATCAGGGACACTTCATTTTCCCTCAGGGACAACAAGGGTCTCTGAATGTTATCTCACACAGGATAGACCTTGGGGCATTTGTAGGAATAGTCTGAGTAGGTATAAGCTTCAGCAAAGTGTAAAGGGCACATGGAGAAGGATTCATGTTTGCTTTCTAGATTCTCATCCCTTCTTTCCCCAACGTTCCATAAGCGTAGAGCCTCTCATGGATTCCAGGGGTGTTCTGATGGGCCTGCAAATGGATAGATAGGAGAAGGAGTCCTGAGATTGTTTCCTGAGATGTTGTATAACGACACCATAGGATTCTTTTCTTTCAATCTGTCGTGGACCTGTCGGGGAGCTGGCAAGTCCTCGTAGTGACTTTGTGAACCATGGTTTTGATTGCCACAGGAAGCAAGAAACCTGAAATTCCTCAACCTCGATCAGGGAAGGGATCATGTTTTAGACACTGGGTTTCCAGGCAATATTCCTTCCTCATTGTATCGTGTATGATAGGGGCTGAGGAGAAGCTTGACCCACCAGCTGGGTCCCAGGTGAGGGTTCTGTGTCCACCTAGCTCAGATTTCCTGAACGTCCCAAGAGGAGAGTGCATGTGGCAGTGACTCATTGAGACCTCGGACCTGGGAGGAGGAGGCTTGGAATTGGAGAAGCAGGGAAGGAGGGCAAGGAAGCCAAGAAAGCGTGTGGTTTCTGGCAGAGCTCTAAGTGTTTGATGGGTGTAATAATGCTGCTCTGCTGAGGAGGGCCGTGGGGCCTGCTTCGCCATGGGCGTGGAGAGAGGGGAGAGGGAATCCCAGGACAGCCCCGGCAGGAACACAGCAGAGTTGAGCTGCATCCCGGTGATGGAGACCAAGGGCCGGCAGGGTGGCAGCCCCCATGCGAAACCGGGGAAGCACCAGCTGTGGGAATGGCCGAAGGAGGGAGAGCAAGTGAAGAGACAGTGTGTGTTTGGTCGGGGGTGTTGGAGGGGTGGAGCTCTAATCAGCAGGAGAACAGTAGGAGTCCATGCCCCAAGCGCCAAAGGCATGATTACCTCTGGGCCCTAAGCTTGAAGACCAGGGAATCTGCATGCCAGTCTCCACTGGCCAGACTGCAGTATTCTCTTGGGAATCTTCTGTTTCATGACACGGAGGGCTTTCATGTGGCCATGGATTTGACAGCCATGCTGTCTGTCCCTCGAGTCCTCACCAGCATCACGCTCCAGCTTGGGAGGGTTCTTCATGCACATGGAAGCATCCAAAGCCAGTTCTGCAAGGAAAAGCACATCGACAGGATCCGCTGTGATTCATGATCCTTCTGGACCTCCACCTCCATTGATGTCAAAGAAGGACAGTGGCCAGAATGAGAAAGGCCGTCTGACAGATCACAGGCCCGTGGACACAGTTTGATTACTTCCGGTTTTGGCTCTCTCTCTCATACTCAAGTAAGGCTCACTGGGCCAGGAGGCCAACAGGTTCCCAATGGACAAAAGTGAAAGCACGAGAAACGATCGGTAAAAAGAAACACTTCTGGGAAAGAGAAGTTTCCACACACAAGGAAATTGTGCTGGAAAGAGGCTGTACTCTTGTCGAGAAGAGACTGTAGAGCGCAGCAAAGTCTAGGTTGCAGGGAAGCCTTTCGGGGTCAACCAGGGAAGAGCACACTGGGGAATGCATACAACATGCATCAACATGGCCAGCGTTTCATACCTGTGCACTACGTATAATATACACACCGAATAGACAACATGTGTGTGACCTAAGATAGAAATGTCTGTGTCTGTATGTATATATGTATGTATAAGGGAGTCAGTGATTAATGAGGGATTTGCGGACAGGCCCAGAGCATTCTACCCCCGCTCTGCTCAGCTGCATCGAGTAAAAGGAAAGACACGGAATCCAAAAGAACGAGAAAAGCAGTGGTGAGAAACAGGTGACCATGGACATGTTCCATGGGGGAGTCGGTGGGAACAAGTCAGAGTAAAAGCATCTGCCCCAGCGTATAATTGTGTATTCACCCCCAGCTGGTAGGATGAAACCTAATCCCCCAGTGTGATGGTATGATGGGGTGAGCCTTTGGGAGGCAGCTCCTCCCCTAGAAGGGATTCGCGCCCTATAAAAGAGACCTCACAGGGTTCCGTCGCCTCTCTGCACTGTGAGGACAGAGCCAGAAGGCAGCCACCTCTGAGCCAGGAAGGCAGTGTCACCAGGCCCCGAATGTGTCCCTGTTTGATGGTGGTTCTGGCGCGCCTCCGGAACGGTGAGATACCGATTTCTGTTGTTAAGAAGTCAACCTGTCTGAGCCATTTTTGTTATTATAAGCAGAGCGGACCAAGGAGCTGGCATGGAGCTTTTTTTCTTGCTCAGGCCTCCATGGGACGTGAGTCACAGAGAGAGGGAGGGGGCCAGCGGGTCGGGGCAGGACGGTGGGCGCCAAGGAGAAGTGACAGGCCACAGGGAGAAGACAGTAAGGAGGGTGAGTGCTAAGGCCCTGGTCCGCGCTGGGCTTCCCCGAGCACTCACTGAGCTCTTTCTCCAGGGCCCTCCCTGGTGCCACAGTGCTGCTACTGATGTGGCCTCCCCCTGGGAACGGCATCTCCTCAATTCTCAGGGAGGTCAGCTCCTGACCGAGGAGCCCCAAGGCACCCCAGGCTCCAGGAAGGGACTCTGAGTGCTGGTGGGGAAGGAAGACAGGATGCAGAGGAGGGTGGAAACGCTCAGTCTTCAGGACATCTGAGCAGAGGTGGATCCTGAGGAGCAGGAGGCTGGGCATGAGGCCCCGGAGATGAAGGGAGCAGATGGACTAGATGGAGGACCCGAAGAGAGAGTGACCTGTATACTTCATGGGGTAAAGTGGATCCTTCTCAGCTTAGAAAAGGAAAAAACAAAAATCAGTAGTACGCGGTGTTGCGAGGCCAGTATTTCTACAGTGTCTGTGAGCACCGAACAGGGCAGATGGGCTTGACGATGCTGAAGGAGAGAAAACTGGGCGCATGAGCCTTTCTGAGAAAGGCAGGCAGGATGGGGTCCGGGGATAGTAGATCTGCCTAAAACTGCTCTTCCCCACATGAAACAATGCCCTGACACCATTTCCAAGAGTTGAAACCCCACAGGCATCTGAGGATTCGATGTGACAAATTCATACATATTGTCATGCAATTTTGTTGCATCAGGGCCCCTATGAATTGTATTTCATGTTCCCAAGAACAATGAGACGGAGACCCCATTTTTTGTGGTTTTCAGTAAGCGGACTGAAGGGAAAATGCATGAGAAGAGGCGGAAGTTGGCCAGTTATACAGCCAGGAAGTGGCAAGGCCAGTACCTGGTTCAGAGCTGATACTGAACACCAGGCTCTTGCTCACCTTGCTGTATTGCAGCATCGTGGGGGCTCAACCTCATCTCATTGCTACCTGTAGCCACAAGTCTGTGATGACCAACACAGGGCCTAGAGCTTCCTAGTCACCTTCCCTCTCACCTCGGAGCAGTGGCGGTTGGTCCCCAGAACCCATGTTGGTGCCCAGGCTCCCGATGGCAGAGGAGAGGCTGAGCCTGGCTCTGTTGTCACCACGGTCCAAATGCTGGTCCAGCTGCAGTTGCAGGGAATCAGCCACCGGGGTGCTTGGCTGTGTCTGTGCCCCGGAACTTTGCACCTGTGCTCTTGGGAAAGTCAAGTTTCCACTGGATGGCCCTTGGTGACAGGGAGACTGCATCGGAGCTGAAGCGAGAAGAGATTTCAATGGGATCCATCCCAGGGCTCCTTAGCTGAGTGCTCTCAGAACACCCATGTCTGATGCCCCCGCCCCTCTGTGAGACCACCCTGGGAGCAGGTACAAAGGCAGGCATCATGGCTATGAAGGAGATGTCCCCATTGTCTCTGAGCCTGTGGATGCTGTGTTGGCAGGTGACCAGGCTGCAGAGTCCCTGAGGTGAAAATCACCCCCTGACTCCGCAGGGCCTTCGGATGGGCCCAGTAGCTCATGCCTATCATTCTGTTCATAGTAACCTTGGTGTGAGAGCCTAGAGCGAAGTTCCTGGAGAGGTCTCAGGGCTTGGGAGAAGGAGTTGTCCATGTGTAGTGGCAACAAAGAACGGGGGAAGAAGTTCAGCCTCGAGGCTTCAGGTACCCCTAGAAGAGGGAGTTGCGGAAAGGTAGCACGGGCCAACTTATGGGGCCTTTTCCCAGCTCTGAAGCCTTTTGAAGCTTCTCATCTGCAATTTCTGTCTGCCCTTCCGTCCGTCCACTCATCTGGATTCTATTGCCCCTTGGAGAATGCTAAATAACCGTGTGTTTCATTTGTGCCTCCCAAATTGCTGTAATGCTGAGGATGCCTGGTCTCTTTGGCCCTCGGGGAGGACGGGGAAACTCGGGAGAAGGTAGTCCTAGGGCGGAAAGGCTGTTACTATCCACGTAAGGTTGAGGGACAAAACATTTCTTAGGCAGTTTCACTGTACCATATTGATCCAATAAGGAACATCATGGACTCCTTGCTGGCCCTAGCACATGTTTTGTTCAGCAGAGAAAGTCTCCTAACAGGGCCAATTTTTCTCCCAGAAGGGAGGTCCAGAAAATAGCCTGAGCGGGAAGAGACGGGAAGTGGATTTTGGCCTGCGCCCCTGTGTGAGCGTGGCCGGAAGGGGGTCACACTCAGCAGGCTCCACGTTTCTGAAGATCCTGGAGAGGGAAACAACTCTTTGCTTTGCCCCTGAATGATGCCCGTAGCCACATAAGGTATCCCTTGAAATAATTAAAAAATAAAATAAAAATCTGCTGCTCTTAACATGCAGCATGTATTAGTTTTATGTCAAAACTTGGTGTCGATTTTTATGCCTTTTTTAAGATCTTTCTTTCTTTCTTTCTTTGCTTATTGTGTATAAGAAGGTTGCTGGGCATTGGGAAAGGGAGAATGAAGGCAGATAGAAAGAAAGAAAGAGGAAGAGAAGGAAAGGAAGAAGGAAAGAAGGAGGGAAGGGAGGATGGAAGGAAGAAAAGATAGGGAGAAATAGAAGGGAGAGAGGAAGGAAGAGAGAAAATGAAAAGGTAAGAATGGAAGGAAGGAGGAAGGGAGAGGGGAAGTATGGTAGAAGGGAGAAACAGAAAGAAAAAGACAGAAAGAGAGAGAGAGAGAAAGAGAAAGAAAGAGAGAAAGAAAAGAGGAAGTACCCAGGTCAGTTTTCCTTGTGAACATCTAGTGAAGATCCTGTTCGGACAACCCGGAAGCTAGTGAGCCCTGGGAAGGCCCCTCTCTGGCATGCGCTCAAGAGGGTGTATCTGATGTGTGTAGAACTATTTAAGGAACCAAATTTAGAATCCATTGATTAATACGGGCGCATTTCCTAGAAGTGGTCACATCACCTGTGCAAGCATGGCCATGGGAAATCACCCCAAAGAGCTCCATGGTGTGCACTTGGGTGGCTCAGTGGTTAAGTGTCTGCCTTTCATTCAGGTCAGGATCTCAGGGTCCTGGGATCGAGCCCCACATCAGCCTCCCTGCTTAGCGGGATACCTGCTTCTCCTTCTGCCATGCCTCCTGCTTGTGTTCCCTCTCTCGCTGTGTGTCTCTCTCTGTCAAATACATAAACAAAAGTTAACAATCCAGCTAAAAAATGGGCAGAACACATAAACATTTTTCCAAAGATGACAGCTAGTTGGCCAACAGACCTCTAAAAATATGCTCAACATCACTCATGAACAGGAAAATGCATAACAAAACCACAGTGAGATGTCACCTCACCCCTGTTAGAAGGACTAAAAACAAAAACCAAGGAACAACATGTGCTGCTCACAATATGGAAGAAAGGAAACTTGGTACACTGTTGGTAGGAATGTGAAGTACTGCAGCCACTGTGGAAAAGAGTGTGGATTTTCCCTACAAAGTTAAAGACAGAACTACCTTATGATCTAGTAATCACACTATTGGGTATTTACCCCCAGAATACAAAAACACTAATTCAAAAGGATACATGCACTCCTATGTTTATTGTAGCATTATTTATAATAGCCAAGTTATGGAAGCATCCAGTGTCCACAGATAGATGAATAGATTAAAAAAAAAAAAAAGCTGTGTGTGTGTGCTTGTATGTGTGTGTACATACTACACACAATGGATTATTATTAATCCATAAAAAGAATGAAATCTTGCCATGTGCACAGCATGGATGGAGCTAGAGAATATAATGCTAAGTGAAAGAAGTTGGAGAGAGATCAATACCATATACCAAATACCAAAGATCAGTAACCATATAGTTACTGATGGGTAGAATTTATGATTTAGATTGTTTTTTAAATATTTTATTCATTTTTCAGAGAGAGAGAAAACATGCACAAGCTGGGTGGGGGAGCGTCAGGCAGAGGGAAAAGCAGCTCCCTGCTGAGCAAGTAGCCCAGTGCAGGACTCAGTCACAGGACTCAGGCAACACAAGCTGAGCTGAAGGCAGATGCTTAACTGACTGAGTCATCCAGATGTCCCACAAGTAGAATTTGCTTTTTAAAGATTTTATTTATTTATTTGACAGGGATCACAAGTAGACAGAGAGGCAGGCCAAGAGAGGGGGCAGAATAAGCAGGCTCCCTGCAGAGCAGAGAGCCTGATGTGGGGCTCCATCCCCGAACCCTGAGATCCTTATCTGAGCCAAAGGCAGAGGCTGAACCCACTGAGCCCCCCAGGCACGCTCTCACAGGTAGAATTTTAAAACAAAATGAACTAGGGGGAAAAATAGAGAGAGAGAGAGAGACAAACCAAGAAACAAACTATATAGAGCCAACTGATGATTACCAGAGTGGACGTGGGTCAGGGAGAAGGGGAGACATAGGTGATGGGATTAAAAGGTGCACTTACCACTATGAGCTCTGAGTAAGGTATAGAGTTGTTGTACTGCTCACTGTATTGTACACCTGAAACTAATCTAACATTGTGTGAACTATGCTAAAATTAAAATAAAGACTTAAAAAAAAAAAAGGTGGGTCATTAACAATCAATTTTGGAACACTGAAAAAAAGTAAGAGAAAATCTGGAAGACTCTACAATGACTCAGCTTACAAACCTTAAAAAGAAAATATATTAAAAATAGACAACAGGGAAATTGGCAAGGAGATGGGTAATATAACCATTAGAATTTCTGTAAGTTAAAATGTAGCTCTTGTAAGTTACAAATTCAGCAGAATACTTAGAAAAAAGGGAAAACTGAAAAATATCTTTATAATGTCTGGAAAGTAAGTAGCACTGGACTAACTGACCTCAGCACAGCCCATAGGGATTCCCCCAGATTCATTTACATTTATTCAACATACAACATTGCAGAAGTTTAAGGTGTATATATATTTATTTTATCCATTAATATATTTCAACACAGTTACAACTGTATTATTAGCTAGTGGTTCCATCACATCTAATAAGTATCATTTCCAAAAACTATAAAAAATAGGAAAAAAGGGTAAGAGACACCAAAATAGAATGGAAAACTATAGTATAAATTCAACAGAACGGAATAAATTTTTGAGAAGCAGTATTAAAAAAATAATAATATTCTAGAACTTTTGAAAAATATCAATCCTCACATTAAGAAAGCTTAAGTTATTCTCACCACAAATATATACATATGGAGATACATGTGTCTCTTTCTCTCTCTCCATTCACATGTATACACACACAGGTGAACTCCTTATATGTGTACATTATAGTAAAAAAAGGAGAAAATTAAAGCAAATAATATTAAGGCAGAGAGAAAGGGTAGTAATTCTAAACACAACATGATAAAAATTTAGATCAATGTCAGGATTCACATTTACAATACAGACCAGACCCTAGAGAACATTTCCCATGTGCTCAGTGAAAACAACTTAGGTGTTCATATGCCACTCAGGTATCACTCAAGACTAAGGAAAAAAAGCATTTTCAGACAAATGAATGCAAAAGCAAGTTGACTACTGGAGAATATGGTAGAAAGTATTATGCACAGTTTTTTGTCTTGACAGTTTATGTCAAGACAAAACCAAGCCTAGAATGAAAAGAAGAGATTTAAGAAGAAATAGTAACAAAACAAGTAATACAATTTTTTTAAAAAATTATTTAATTGAAAATTACTGTGTTATTTCTAAATAGGCAGTTGCTTCAAAATAATAAGTTTCATTGCCAAGAACCATAAGATACCTGGGAATAAACCTAACCAAAGAGGTAAAGGATCTGTACTCGAGGAACTACAGAACACTCACAAAAGAACTTGAAGAAGACACAAAAAGATGGAAGATTATTCCATGCTCTTGGATAGGAAGAATAAACATTGTTAAAATGTCTATATTGCCTCCCTCAGAAAGGATGAATACCCAACTTTTGTAGCAACATGGACGGGACTGGAAGAGATTATGCTGAGTGAAATAAGTCAAGCAGTTATCATATGGTTTCACTTATTTGCAGAGCATAACAAGTAGCATGGAGGACATGGGAAGTTAGAGAGAAGGGAGTTGGGGGAAATTGGAAAGGGAGGTGAACCATGAGGGACTATGGACTCTGAAAAAAAAAATCTGAGGGGTTTGAAGTGGCAGGGGGATGGGAGGTTGGGGTACCAGGTAGTGGGTATTAGAGAGGGCACGGATTGCATGGAGCACTGGGTGTGCTGAAAAAATAATGAATACTGTTATGCTGAAAATAAATAAAAAATAAATTTTAAAAAGTATGTCTATATTGCCTAGAGCAATCTATACTTTTAATGCCACTCCAATAAAAATTCCACTGGTATTTTTCAAAGAGCTGTAGCAAATAATCCTAAAATATGTATGGAATCAGAAGAGACCCCGAATTGCTAAGGATATATTGAAAAACAAAAATAAAACTGGTGGCATCACGTTATCTGATTTCAAGCTTTACTACAAAGCAGTGATCACCAAGACAGCATGGTACTGGCATAAAAACAGACACATAGACCACTGGAACAGAGTAGAGAGCCCAGATATGGTTCCTCAACTCTATGGTCAAATAATCTTTGACAAAACAGGAAAAAATATACACTGGAAAAAAGACAGTCTCTTCAATAAATGGTGCTGGGAAAACTGGACAGCTATATGTAGAAGAAGGAAACTCAAACATTCTCTTACACCATACACAAAGATTATCTCAAAATGGATAAAAGATCTCAACATGAGACAGGAATTTATCAGAATCCTAGAGGAGAACATAGGTAGTAACCTCTTTGACATCAGCCACAGCAACTTCTTTCAAGATATCTCCAAAGGCAAAGGAAACAAAAGCAAAAATGAATTTTTGGGACTTCATCAAGATCAAAAGCTTCTGCACAGCAAAGGAAACAGTCAACAAAACAAAGAGGCAACCCACGGAATGGGAGACGATATTTGCAAATGACAGTACAGACAAAAGGTTGATATCCAGGATCTATAAGGAACTTTTCAAACACCACACACACAAAACAGATAATCATATCAAAAAATGGACAGAAGATATGAACAGACACTTCTCCAATGAAGATGTACAAATGGCTATCAGACAAAGGAAAAAAACAAATGTTCATCATCACTAGCCATCAGGGAGATTCAAATTAAAACCACATGGAGATACCACCTTTCACCAGTTGGAATGGCCAAAATTAGCAAGACAGGAAAAAACATGTGTTGGAGGGAATGTGGAGAAAGGGGAACCCTCTTCCACTGTTGGTGGGAATGCAAGTTGGTGCAGCCACTTTGGAGAGCAGTGTGGAGATTCCTCAAGAAATTAGAAATAGAACTTCCCTATGACCCTGCCATTGCACTCCTGGGTATTTACCCCAAAGATACAGATGTAGTGAAAAGAAGGGCCATCTGTACCCCAATGTTTATAGCAGCAGGTTGTCGAACTGTGGAAAGAACCAAGATGCCCTTCAAAGGACGAATGGATCAGGAAGATGTGGTCCTTATACACTATGGAGTATTATGCCCTCATCAGAAAGGATGAATACCCAACTTTTGTAGCAACATGCATGGGACTGGAAGAGATTATGCAGAGTGAAATAAGTCAAGCAGAGAGAGTCAATTATCATATGGTTTCACTTATTTGTGGAGCATAACAAATATCATGGAGGACAAGGGGTCTTAGAGAGGAGAAGGGAGTTGGGGTAAATTGGAAGGGGAGGTGAATCATGAGAGACTATGGACTCTGAAAAACAATCGAGGGGTTTGAAGTGGTGGGGGTGTGGGAGGTTGGGATACCAGGTGGTGGGTATTATAGAGGGCACAGATTGCATGGAGCACTGGGTGTGGTGAAAAAATAATGAATACTGTTTTTCTGAAAATAAATAAATTGAAAAAATTTAAAAAAATAAAAGAAAAAAAGAAAAACAACCAATTAGATACCAAAAAGATATGTATGGAATAACTAGTCCAGGCTAAGGAAATCTCACTACTTCAGTCAATAAGGACCAGCATAAAGGTGAAATAGAAATTCTGGAAAAAGACAAACAAAAAAACCTGATTTGAATATAAAATAACTGTAACAAACCACTTTTGAGACCTTGATGATGAGTAAGAAGACAATCCATTTCAACAAGATGTGAGTTCCATTCTTGGGCAGCTCAGAGCTAGGACACTGACCCACAGAGAAACAGGTTTGGCATCAGGACACTGGTGCCTATGCAAGTAGCATGGTTCTAAGTCATAGCATTTAACATTTATTGTTTTTCATCTTGTCTGGAAACTTCAATATTCAGCAGTGTACATTTTAATCAACTTAGACAACATGAAAGCAAAGATTATAACTGCCAGAAAAGGATTGATGGGAAGGAGAAAGAACTGTAGACAAAGGAATTTTCTTCATCTTAGAGGCAAATCAAGAGGCAACATGTAAACCAGTAAGGACAAAAAATAGAAGTTACCATGTATCCTTTAAATATCACAGAAGTAAAAAATTTAAAATGATATGAATAGTGACAGGATGGTGAATTTGATCTGCACTCTTAGCCATCCTAGCAGCAAGTCCTGAGAAAATTTCTAAAGATAAACAACATGGACCATGTTACTCAGTGATATGGAGGTAACAGATTTGTGAGAATTAGCACTGGACTTGGCTAGGACTCTGGCTTTCAATTATGATCCCTCATTTTTTGTGTGCCATGCATATCCCCTTCATATATTAAATACAAAAAAAAACAACAAATCAATGCACTGTATACATGTCTGTTTTTGAAATTTTAATTATGAAATTAATGACTTATTATAGATATACATCAAATATAGGTGAAATTTATTATGGGCCATAAAGGGATAATTTTCCCGTGTTAATTTATAATAAATGTATCATTTTCAGTAGTGACCTTTACTCACTCTCAATTTACTCACATGTTCTGCCTGTACTCAAATTTAACAGTTTGCATATAAATACTATAGTGTTCATTTCTTTATTACATTTAATTGTCTCAATTTGTCAGTGAGTATTTAACAAAACTTAGTCCACATTGCAGTGATATTAGATAAAATACTATCTTCAGTGCAATAGACAAGAGATAAATGATTTTATCTAAATAAATCAATTATAGAGCAACCTACATCAGTTCAACTAGGAAGTTCATCATTGACTTTACTTAAGCCAGTATTTATAAGGAATTAACCAAGGATAATTTTCTTAAATATATCTGCCAACCAATAAACTCACTAAATGTATTATAACATTATTCTTCTTTCACATCAAAAATTGAAAACACGTTTAGTGTTTTTAATCAGTATTTGTCTGCTTTCTAATATGAGCTAGTGTGGTTTTAAAATGGAAGAAGGCAAAGAACTGACAAGTGATTTTACAATCAGAAGCAATTATGTGGAAAATACCTAAGTAGTAGGTTTCATGGGTGTGCGACTTAGTCTCACAGAACCCCAAATGAGGAGAACCTCACACTTGGTTTATTGCTCTGTACTAGTTGTCTTGTACATGTTAGTCATTTAACAAAAGGCCCTTCATTTTCATTTTCTGTTGGGTCCTGCAAATTATGCAGTTGCGACTTCAAGAAATGGTGTGCTTAGAGAAAGAACACAAGTATGACTTTCTGAAAGAAAAATCTGAATTACTCTATTTTTATTCTCCTATAGTCTTGACTTTTTCTCTTTAATTTTTTTTCTACAGTTTTTATTTCTTGGGTCCCTAGGGACCAAAAGCAAAATTAATATGAATAGTGACTGAGTTTAATACTTAAAATACACAGTTTAGAAAAGGGAAGATTATATAGGGATGAATTTTTTTTCTAGAGTTTTAAATATTTTTTCTTTTTTATTTTAATAAGTCATATTCAACATTTTCTTTAGCCCAGGTATGGTTGTGAAGTCTAGAAGATATGTACATAAAAATAGTTTCCTCTGACATTAAAAATGGGGACATTCTTGTGTTTGTGTCACGTTTTAGCTCTGTTAAGACTTTTGAAAACCAATGTTGAAGAGGCATCTGTGTGGCTCAGTGGGTTAAAGCCTCTGCCTTTGGCTCAGGTCATGCATGAATGATCCCAGGGCCCTGCCTGGGCAGGGGAGACCAGTTTCCCACTAATCTTTCCTGGAAGGGGTGGGATTTGAGGCACCTTGAACATACTTGCCCAGGGTGGCCATGAGTTTGGGGCTGTCAATGGAACTTTCTGAACTTTGGCAGATGTCAGAGTTCTAATCCTGGCTCTGCCACTTCCTCTTGGTGACTCTGCTCAGCAGGGAGCCTGCTTGATTCTCTGCCTCTCTGTCTACTTGTGATCTCTGTCTGTTGGGTAAAAAAAATTTTTTTTTATTTAAACATAGATTATATCATACCTCTGGCCATGTAGGCTTTAGAACTAATGTATTAAAATTAATCTGCTTTATTATTTCTTTGCTCTTAGGAAACAAGAATCTTAGCTTTATAGACTATAATTATTTTTCTAAACTAATTTAGTCCTAGTGTTCCAAGATCAAAGGCTAGGTATGTACATGAGGTAATTTGCTATCTCTCCCAATGGATAGGAGAGAGAAAATTATCCACCTGTAGCCTCCATCTTTCAAAAATGCTTGTTTTTTTAAAAAGCAGATTCATCACTAAAATAACACTATTTTTAACACTAAAAATAGTTCATCAAAAGTAGTTAATTAGTTGATCATGGTATCCACTGAAAAATTACCAACACCAAAGTTCATGTTTTAATTATATTCAATGTCCACAATAGCCAAACTATGGGAAGAACCCAGATGTCCATCAACAGATAGATGGATAAAGAAGAGGTGGTATATATACACATTGGAATACTATGCAGCCATCAAAAGAAATGAAATCTTGCCATTTGCAATGACATGGATGGAACTAGAGGATATTATGCTTAGCGAAATAAATGAATCAGAGAAAGACAACTATCATATGATCTCCCTGATATGAGGAAGTGGTGATGCAATGTGGGGGTTTGGGGAGTAGGAAAAGACTAAATAAAACAAGATGGGATTGGGAGGGAGACAAACCATAAGTGTCTCTTAATCTCACAAAACAAACTGAGGGTTGCTGGGGGTAGGGGGGTAGGGAGAGGGGGGTGGTGTTATGGACATTGGGGAGGGTATGTGCTATGGTGAGTGCTGTGAAGTGTGTAAACCTGGTGATTCACAGAGCTGTACCCCTGGGGATAAAAATACATTATATGTTTATTAAAAAAAAAAGAAGAGTTGAATCCCTATATTGTACACCTGCAACTAATATTACACTGTATGTTAGCTAGCTGGAATTCAAATAAAAACTTAAATTCATTTTTAAGTTACTTTTTTAAGTTCATAGTAGAACACAAATTCATGAAATTCAAGTAAAAACTCATAAGGAAAGAAAAGAGAGGAAAAGAACATCAGATAAAAAAGAAGTGAGTGAATAAAGCAAAATTTAAATTATTTAGTAATAAGATGATGTATGCATTAATGTAGTTATCGTAAATGAGGCAGAAATTGAGCTTTAAAAAATCAAAAAGACACTAACCATTGAAAATAGTGAGGAAGAAAAACATGGCTGTTAAGGTGGTAATATTTCCAGAATAAGAGTTTTTTCAATGACAGATGACAGAACAATTGGAATAGACAAATGTAAATCATAATTTTGACATGAATGTAACATTTTAAGACAGTTTTTGATTTTTTTGTAGTAATAGTCTTACTGTATTTTAGACCATTTTTAACAACCACAGAAAGAATAAAGTAAGAATTATTCTTATCATGCAGAAATAATCATGGTTGTCAAGTGCAAAATTCCACAAAATTGTCACTGTATCAAATTTATATTTCCAAGTAGAAATTACTCTAATTTTATAATCAACATAATAAAGACTATTGTGTTCACTATTCAGAACCTAAAGCAATAGCTTCGATATAGTAGTTGTTACTAAACATTTATAAGTGAAGAAACTTTGTGTTTGAAAAGCTATCATTTATAAAAGCAAAAAAGGAAAACACATCTGTAATCACACTACGGCTATACTCAGTGTTAATTTTTGATCTATAGCTTCCCAGACTTTTATCATAAATGTGTATGTATATTTAGAATGACACTATATCTACACTAAAATGTGTATTTAGTATTATTTGAATATATTCCTCAATCCTTCTTACACAGTATTTCTGAGATTCTCAAAGCCCAAGCTGGGTTGAAAGATGGGATGTTTAGCTCCAAACTGTAGTAGAGTCCAAAGATTTGAGAAGCTAAACAAAAACCATTGAATGGGCTTACCCATCTTCCTCTGATCTTGCACATACTTGAAAATGAAATCTCTTGTTTCACTAATATCAAATCTTCCCCCCGCCCAAGGAAAACATGAATATGAGTGTCCTCCAGCATCTCTGAGTTACATATAAAAATGTTTATTTTCTGTCTTTCTTTTGTTTATTTGCTTTCTTTCAAAGTTCACTTCTTTGAAAAAAAAGCCTTGCTTTCTACTTAGCCCACCTGGTGTCATAAGAAAACTCACTTTTGGGGTGCCTGGGTGGCTCAGTGGGTTAAGCCTCTGCCTTCAGGCCAGGTCATGATCTCAGGGTCCTGGGATCAAGCCCTGCATTGGGCTCTCTGCTCAGCAGGGAGCTTGTTTCCCCCCCACACACCTTCTTCTCTGCCTACTTGTGATCTCTCTCTCTCTGTCAAATAAATAAATTTAAAAATCCTAAATAAGATAAAAAAGAAAAGTCACTTTTTTAGATAACAATATTTACCTTGCCTATTTTATAAAAGTGTAGAAGAATATGGTAAAATGCCCTATTTAAAAATAAGTTAGAATGTAATTCATTTTAGAATAATGATTATCGGTTCCAAGGAAGAATCCTCCTAAGATTCTCCATAAAATATGACATATACAGCTTCATCAGGAAGAGAGACCCATTTTAATGCCTTCCTAGTGAAATTATCTGTATAGCATTCATAAAATATTATACTAAATATTCTTTATGCTAAAAATGATTCTTAAGCTCCTGATCCATATAATATGTGAAACATCTAATGATAACATAGTGCCTGAGTTAATCTGATTTGAGTCATAGCATTATGATCCAACATAGTGTGCATCTCTGACAGGTGCACTAAAAACGGCATTGCAATCTGACGCCAGTTGACATATTAAATCTTTGATTTACCAATCTACATTTTACAGTTAAAGGGTTCATATCTCAACTCTGCTTAAATGAAAGTAGCCATATTGGTAGTAGTAAGAAATGTTTCTATTTTAATATAATTTTTATTTTTTATAAACATATATTTTTATCCCCAGGGGTACAGGTCTGTGAATCACCAGGTTTACACACTTCACAGCACTCACCAAAACACATACCCTCCCCAATGTCCATAATACCACCCCCTTCTACCAAACCCCCTCCCCCCAGCAACCCTCAGTTTGTTTTGTGAGATTAAGAGTCACTTATGGTTTGTCTCCCTCCCAATCACATGGGGGCTTAAGTGGGTACGAGAAGAATAAATGTAAGAAATGTTTCTTACTGAAGTATAAATCAAAACAGGAGGTAAAATGAAGTGGTAATCATTTGAGCTCTTTTCTCACCATATTGTCTCTCAAGGTGATGGAAAAATGTTTTGCAGGAAATACTGGAACGGTCTAATACGTAGTTTATCTCCATGTGGATTTGTTTAATCCTAGGTGGTTGAACTGATGAATGCATGCAGTACAATACAGTCAACACCAACATGTATCTTTCTTTGTGAATCTCTACAGTAAGACAGTGACCGAAAAGATCCGATTAGGAAAGTATCAAGTTCCATTAATGAATATTTTGAGGGGAATCTGGGTAGCTCAGTGGGTTAAAGCCTCTGCCTTCGGCTCAGGTCATGATTCCCAGAGTCCTGGAATCAAGCCCCACATTGGGCTCTCTGCTTGGTGGGGAGTCTGCTTCCCCCTCTCCCTGCCTGCTTCTCTGTCTACTTGTGATCTCTGTCTTTCAAATAAATAAACAAACAAACAAACAAACAAATAAACAGAAATCAGAAATATATGTTTCTTTATAAGAACATAAGAATTTACAAGAGTGTTTTTAATGTGTGCAAGTCCAAATATATGCAAATGTGTATAATAGTGTCTGTGTGTGAGTATATGGATATGGGTAAGAGTGTGTTCGATGGGATAACATGCATGCATGTGTAATTTTTTCTCTGGGGAAAGTCTACATCTTTTTTCAAATGTTTGAAAATCCAAGGCTCAAAAGATATTAATGACATCATGCAAATATTTCTGAATTCTGAAAGTCAAGAATTCCCTGATAAGCTTTTATCTTGACACATTCCCTTTCCAACATAAAAATAAGTCATTGCATTTTAAATAATTTTAATATTCTGGTTCTCCTTTTCACCTAAATGTGGGCAAGGAAGGGAGAGCAGGTGGGAGAGAAGTGAAAGGCACTTGGACAAGAAAAGATGAGAAACTATTTTTGGATAATTTTAAAGCCATGCCATGCCATTTAAAGAACTTAAGGTCAATTTATTGAACAAAATTCTTGTCTCTCACTAATTTAAACTGCTAATTTTAACCTCCTATCAGCAAAACCACATACTTGATGTTCAACTTGTGATGCAGAGTTCAAACCACCAATCTGGACTGACTATTATTTTCACCATTAATTGTGGCTCCAAAAAAAAAAAAATTGTGCAACCAAAGCCTCATCTTTTGTTTCTTTCTCTTTTTTTAAAATTTTTTTATTTTTTATAAACATATTTTTTATCCCCAGGGGTACAGATCTGTGAATCACCAGGTTTACACACTTCACAGCACTCACCAAAGCACATACCCTCCCCAATGTCCATAACCCCACCCCCCTTCTCCCAACCCCCCTCCCCCCCAGCAACCCTCAGTTTGTTTTGTGAGATTAAGAGTCACTTATGGTTTGTCTCCCTCCCAATCCCATCTTGTTTCATTGATTCTTCTCCTACCCCCTTAAGTCCCCATGTTGCATCACCACTTCCTCATATCAGGGAGATCATATGGTAGTTGTCTTTCTCTGCTTGACTTATTTCGCTAAGCATGATACGCTCTAGTTCCATCCATGTTGTCGCAAATGGCAAGATTTCATTTCTTTTGATGGCTGCATAGTATTCCATTGTGTATATATACCACATCTTCTTCATCCATTCATCTGTTGATGGACATCTAGGTTCTTTCCATAGTTTGGCTATTGTGGACATTGCTGCTATAAACATTCGGGTGCACGTGCCCCTTTGGATCACTACGTTTGTATCTTTAGGGTAAATACCCAGTAGTGCAATTGCTGGGTCATAGGGCAGTTCTATTTTCAACATTTTGAGGAATCTCCATGCTGTTTTCCAGAGTGGCTGCACCAGTTTGCATTCCCACCAACAGTGGAGGAGGGTTCCCCTTTCTCCGCATCTTCGCCAGCATCTGTCATTTCCTGACTTGTTGATTTTAGCCATTCTGACTGGTGTGAGGTGATATCTCATTGTGGTTTTGATTTGTATTTCCCTTTTTCATGTGTCCGTTGGCCATCTGGATGTCTTCTTTGCAGAAATGTCTGTTCATGTCCTCTGCCCATTTCTTGATTGGATTATTTGTTCTTTGGGTGTTGAGTTTGCTAAGTTCTTTATAGATTTTGGACACTAGTCCTTTATCTGATATGTCATTTGCAAATATCTTCTCCCATTCTGTCAGTTGTCTTTTGATTTTGTTAACTGTTTCCTTTGCTGTGCAAAAGCTTTTGATCTTGATGAAATCCCAATAGATCATTTTTGCCCTTGCTTCCCTTGCCTTTGGCAATGTTCCTAGGAAGACATTGCTGCGGCTGAAGTCAAAGAGGTTGCTGCCTGTGTTTTCCTCAAGGATTTTGATGGATTCCTTTCACACATTGAGGTCCTTCATCCATTTTGGGTCTATTTTAGTGTGTGGTGTAAGGAAATGGTCCAATTTCATTTTTCTGCATGTAGCTGTCCAATTTTCCGAGCACCATTTATTGAAGAGGCTGTCTTTTTTCCATTGGACATTCTTTCCTGCTTTGTCAAAGATTAGTTGACCATAGAGTTGAGGGTCTATTTCTGGGCTCTCTATTCTGTTCCATTGATCTATGTGTCTGTTTTTGTGCCAGTACCATGCTGTCTTGATGATGACAGCTTTGTAATAGAGCTTGAAGTCCGGAATTGTGATGCCACTAACTTTGGCTTTCTTTTTCAATATCCCTTTGGCTATTCGAGGTCTTTTCTGGTTCCATATAAATTTTAGAATTATTTGTTCCATTTCTTTGAAAAAGATGGATGGTACTTTGATAGGAATTGCATTAAATGTGTAGATTGCTTTAGGTAGCATAGACATTTTCACAATATTTATTCTTCCAATCCAGGAGCATGGAACATTTTTCCATTTCTTTGTGTCTTCCTCAATTTCTTTCATGAGTACTTTATAATTTTCTGAGTATAGATTCTGTGCCTCTTTGGTTAGGTTTATTCCTAGGTATCTTATGGTTTTGGGTGCAATTGAAAATGGGATGGACTCCTTAATTTCTCTTTGTTCTGTCTTGTTGTTGGTGTAGAGAAATGCAACTGATTTCTGTGCATTGATTTTCTATCCTGACACTTTACTGAATTCCTGTACAAGTTCTAGCAGTTTTGGAGTGGAGTCTTTTGGGTTTTCCACATATACTATCATATCATCTGCGAAGGGTGACAATTTGACTTCTTCTTTGCCGATTTGGATGCCTTTAATTTCCTTTTGTTGTCTGATTGCTGAGGCTAGGACTTCTAGTACTATGTTGAATAGCAGTGGTGATAATGGACATCCCTGCTGTGTTCCTGACCTTAGCGGAAAAGCTTTCAGTTTTTCTCCATTGAGAATGATATTTGCGGTGGGTTTTTCATAGATGGCTTTGATGATATTGAGGTATGTGCCCTCTATCCCTACACTTTGAAGAGTTTTGATCAGGAAGGAATGCTGTACTTTGTCAAATTCTTTTTTAGCATCTATTGAGAGTATCATATGGTTCTTGTTCTTTTATTGATGTGTTGTATCACATTGACTGATTTGCGGTTTAACCAACCTTGCAGCCCTGGAATAAATCCCACTTCATCGTGGGATTTAATGTACTGTTGAATCCTATTGGATAGTATTTTGGTGAGAATTTTTGCATCTGTGTTCATCAAGGATATTGGTCTATAGCTCTCTTTTTTTGATGGGATCCTTGTCTGGTTTGGGGATCAAGGTGATGCTGGCCTCATAAAATGAGTTTGGAAGTTTTCCTTCCATTTCTATTTTTTAGAACAGTTTCAGGAGAATAGGAATTAGTTCTTCTTTAAATGTTTGGTAGAATTCCCCTGGGAAGCCATGTGGCCCTGGGCTTTTGTTTGTTTGGAGATTTTTAATGACTGTTTCAATCTCCTTACTGATTATGGGTCTGTTCAGGCTTTCTCTTTCTTCCTGGTTCAGTTGTGGTAGTTTATATGTTTCTAGGAATGCATCCATTTCTTCCAGATTGTCAAATTTGTTGGTGTAGAGTTGCTCATAGTATGTTCTTATAATAGTTTGTATTTCTTTGGTGTTAGTTGTGATCTCTCCTCTTTAATTCATGATTTTATTTATTTGGGTCCTTTCTCTTTTCTTTTTGGTAAGTCTGGCCAGGGGTTTATCAATTTTATTAATTCTTTCAAAGAACCAGCTCCTAGTTTCGTTGATTTGTTCTATTGTTTTTTTTTTGTTTGTTTGTTTCTATTTCATTGATTTCTGCTCTGATCTTTATGATTTCTCTTCTCCTGCTGCGTTTAGGGTTTCTTTCTTGTTCTTTCTCCAGCTCCTTTAGGTGTAGGGTTAGGTTGTGTACCTGAGACCTTTCTTGCTTCTTGAGAAAGGCTTGTACCGCTATATATTTTCCTCTCAGGACTGCCTTTGTTGTGTCCCACAGATTTTGAACTGTGGTATTTTCAAAGCCTCATCTTTTGAATGCAAAACATGCTTCTCTTTATTTTTTCCTTCCTTCTTTCCTTCCTTCCTTCATTCCTTCTTTGCTCTCTTTCTTTCTCTCTCTCCCTCTTTCTTTTTCACTTGGGCTAAGATAGATCTAGTAAATGCAGGTGTTTATTTCTGACTTTTATCCAAAGTTTCTGTGTAAGGTGGTTGAATTGGGTAGGTCATCACTGGCAGGTGCTTTTTGCTTAAGTTGATTCTTACAGAAAAAAAGTAAATGAAGTGGGGTGCCTGGGTGGCTCAATGGGTTAAAGTCTCTGCCTTTGGCTCAGGTCATGGTCCCTGGGTCCTGGGCTGAAGCCCCTCATTGGGCTCTCTGCTCAGCAGGGAGCCTGCTTCACCCTCTCTCTGTCTCTGCCTACCTCTCTGCCTATTTGTGATCTCTGTATGTCAAATAAATAAATAAACAAAATCTTTAAAGAAAAAAGTAAATGAAGAATGTTCTCATATATTTTTTCTGAGCCTCTTATGTGTCTATCTACTTAGAAATATTAAACTAGGGATGCCTGGGTGGCTCAGTGAGTGAAGCCTCTGCCTTCTGCTCATCTTATGTTCTCAGGGTGCTGGGATCAAGCCCCCCCCCCCCACCGCATGGGACTCTCTGATCAGCAGGTAGCCTGCTACCCCCACCCCTGCCTGCCTCTCTACTTGTTATTGCTCTCTCTGTCAAATAAATAAATAATATCTTTTAAAAAAAAGAAATATTAAACTAATATTGAGTATAATATAAAAATATGTATTGATAAGGTTTAAAAATCCAACTTGAGCTGTCTGACAGTCAAAATTAAGTTATATGTCATAATGTGAATATTAACTTTTTAGACAAAAATGAAATTTATTCTTAGAACAGTAAATTTCAGGAACATATCTTAAAGTTTAATAATAACCAAGTATAATGTTTATACATAATAGGCCATTTATTTTCTTCCTACACATTAAAAAAATTAATTCTAAAATTCTTGATCCTCTAATTTCACATAGTGGTCCTTCTAGAGTAATTACACCCAAGTTGTTTATTTTTTTGTTTTGTTCTTATCATCACTGAAAAAAAACAGTATACATATTTTAAAAATACATACTTACAGGGGCACTGTGTGGCACAGTTGGTTAAACATCTAACTCTCGGTTTTGGCTCAGGTTGTGATCTCAGCCTCATGAGATTAAACTCAGCATTGGGCTCCTTGCTTAGCAAGGAGTCTGCTTCAGATTCTCTCTGTCCCTTTCCCTTTGCTCCTCCCCCTTGAACTCCCTCTCCCTCCCCCTAAAACAAGTAAACCTTAAAAAAATACACATTTATAAATATCTATAAATATCTATTTATACATTTGTATATATGTTTATATGTGTGTACGTATGTGTGTGTGTGACACACACACACACATTTATCAATTACTAAATGCAATTGGACTGTGTGGACAAAGACTAAACAATCACCTGCTAATGATGATGTAGTTTTATTTATAGGGAGGAAAATCACAATTGACTAATATTAATCCCTCATAAATTTCTTCCATTTCAGGCAGCTGTGAAACACATTTTTTTCTTTCTTTTTTAAATTGCGTTATGTCATTCACCATAAAATACATAATCAATTTTTGATACAGTGTTCCAAGATTCATTATTTACGTATAACACCCAGTGCTCTGTGCAATCCATGCCCTCCTTAATACCTACCACCAGGCATAACCCTCACCTCACCACTCTCCCCTCTAAAACCCCCAGTTTGTTTCTCAGAGTCCACAATCTCTCATAGTTTGTCTCCACCTCTGATTTCCCCCAACTGACTTTTCCTTTCCTTTTCCTAGGTCCTCCATGTTATTCCTTATGTTCCACAAGTAAGTGAAACCATATGATAATTGACCTCTGCTTGACTTATTTCACTCTGCATAATCTCCTCCATTCCCATCCATGTGGATGCAGAAGCTGAGTATTCATCCTTTCTGATGGCCGAGTCATTTTTTTCTTTCTATGCACTGTCACCCAGCCAATGTTGTCTGATCACCATCTTCAAATTCATACACCCCAAATAAGAATTCTATATTTATGTTTTACTTTTAAAGCTGGATGTATTTTTCTATTTAGGTAAATTTGAAAACCTGTCATATTAGCCATTTAAGGGTCCAGATTAAAGCCATGCTTTAAGAAGTGGTTCTGGGAGGGAAAGCTGAAAGGAAATAAGTCTTGGAAAAAATGGAAATGTTTAACCACAATCCCATATTCTTGTTCCTCTGTTCACCTAATAATTAATTCATCCTGATAAATGTTTATTTATTATTTATGCAGTGCTAGACTCTATTCCAGAAGTAAAGATTAATAAAGGGAACAGAACAGACAAAAGTCTCTACCATTTTGGAGCTTATATTCTAGTGGAAGAACTCAAGAAAGTCCTTCAGAACATGCACAATATAGTCATATGGTCATGAATGCTGGGGAACAATACAAATCAGGAAGGAGAATAAGGACTTTGTGCAGGGAGGGACAGAGGAGACAGAAGAACTCTATGGGTATTAGAACAAAGGCAGTGAAGAATGTTATGTATTTGAGTTTCTTTGTGATAAACTACAGAAACAGGACTAAGGAGCACAACAAAGGCCTGATGGTCTCAAGGTTAATAATCATGTCCAAGACACAAGGAATCCCTTTTTGTGAACAGTTGCTTGTCTGTTTATTCTCTTATCTTTTCCAGTAACTTGTGAGCGCTCATTTTTTTCTTCTATTCAACACTGCTTTAGTAGAATTTTTATGTCAATTCTTGACCAGTAGAGACCCCATTGCACTACTTACTGGGAGCAGTACTTTCCGTTCCTGACCTTTTCTGTGTAATACACTGCTGTGAAGATTAGAAGGGTGTGAGATTTTACACTAGACACTAGCAATTTAGCCTGCCATAATTTTACAGATGGTGGCAGAACATATAAGACTCCTGGGCCAGAGACAAAGAACTTTATTACTCCTGGCCTAGCAGGAAACGACATGGGTAGGATAGGAGAGCTGGCAAACCTGCTTTACCTTTTCCTCAAAAGGAGACATTATCTTGAATAACCCGCAGAGAAATGTATCTGCCTCTACCCTGGAAAAAGACACTGTCTCTTTCTTCTAAGGCTGTTTTCGATATAAAACTTGGAAAAGAGAGTTGAGAACAAAGTTGAGAACAGCTGCTCTTCACAAGATGTGTAGAATCACAAAAGACCTGTGGAGAATTGTTTCCCCACCAGCTTCTTAACTGAACAGCAACAATCCAAGTGCCAAGACTTGCATGCTACCCTTGAGATTTGTCATCCTGGCTATCATGTCTTAATCTCTGACCACTTCCCTGATTCTGTAGAGCTTCCAAATCCAGGATTCTGTACCTGTTATTCTACAATAGAATGTAATTAAAATTATATTAAGATACAATTGACCCACATCTTAGAGAAATTTGATGAAGCAGAAGTTTGTTTTAAATAGTCAAAGCTTCTCCTATAATATTTTGGGGTAGAATATGTTTTATCTATTTTCTTGCCATAAGGAAGGGTTGTGAACAGTAATTTATTTTAGTGTGTTAATAATTGATAATGGATTGAATTAATTATCCCTGCAAGGACATTTGTGTTTTAACAAGTCTATAGTCATAACCAAAGGAACTGTCATTTGTACTAGTCATAAAGGTTAATGGAAAACTTGTTATCATTTCAGAAAGATAGATAAGATGGGTAGATAGATGGATCAGAAAGAGCATTTTGTGACCTATGGGACTCCATCTAATTTAGAAAAGGACTTCATCATGTGAGTTGAGTGCATGACCTTAGCTGCCTAAAGCAGGCCCGGTGACCCAGATCTGCTTTATCCAGAGGAGCTCAGCTTTCTTTGTTGTGTGGTGGGTCCCCACTACAGATTTCTTTGAATTAAGAGCTTTCCAGGTCATGAAAGGACAACTGCAGCAGCAGCAACAAAAATCATGAGAAGGTCACTGGTCTAATTTGTTGATGATTTGGAGCTGCCCATACCTGAGTTCTTGGCTCTTCTAGTAAGGAGACAGTATTCAGAGCAGATTATTTCTATAATCAGAGCAGATTGTTTCCTATTAACAAAAGGACTAGTTTTTAAACCAAACCTATCTCATTAGTATCTGGAAAAAATACATTAGGTCATGGTAATGCAGTCGCTCTATATTCTAGAGAACAAATGTTGATGGGATGTGTAAAAACACTTAAAAATATTCAGATCACCTGGGGAAAGCATGTCTTTCAATTTACTTTAGGGGGATTTACTGCTAATTTCTACTATACATATTCATAGAAGACACATTTTCTTTCTGTTATATTTGGTGGGACAGAATCAGTGTCCATGAGTACTGGAAACTTGCAACAATCTAAGAATGTGACTTTGCAATTATAGAGTCAAGCCAAGCAGGATGTGCATAATTTGCATTATGACTTTCCAGAAGAATTGGTTCTCCCTTCTATGATTTTATTCCCAGGATATCCAATTATTTCAACTCAACGAGGTATACCAAAGACCTCTGTTCCAGTAACTCAATCATTAAAACTGCATGACAGAAAGATAATCGATTATAAGATCCAGTAGAATTACTATTTCTCAGAATTTAAAAAAATGCCGTTTTTTTCCTTGAGATATTATTTTTCTTGTGGGGAAAAAAAATTTAAAAAAGCACAGGCTTTCCTTTTCTTTCTCCCTTCCCCCAAGTAATCATTTTTAAAGTTTAAAGCTAATTTTTATTTCAAGTTGGTTATTACCCTTAAAGAGAAAGGAACTTAATAATTCTTTAAATAGTGTCCATGTTTTTAATGTCTATAGAAACAGAAGCAAAGTACTCCTAGTCCATTGTAAATTCTTCCTGGCCAGGCTCACTCCACTGCCCCTCCACCTAGGGGCATGTTTGCCTTTAGTCTGCATGATCATTTGCTGAACACGGAGTGATAATCTATCTGTCTGCTTTGGTTGACAGCATTGAGTCCTGTCTAGGGCAAGGCTGCCTCCCTCCAGGAATTACATAAGTAAATTCTTGTCACTTCTTCTACTGCTTATTAAACCTAGGAAATCAATATGCTTCTCTGTGCATGTGGGCTTCCAGGAAAACTTCTCCTAAGAATTGTCAAATAAATGCTGCTTGACAACTGAGCTAGTTCCAGTTTCAAGCATGTGAACTTGCTGTTCTGGACCACACCGTAAATGCAAAATGTTACTACAAATTTAATGTGGGTGTTTTTAAAAACTGCATACTCACAGGAATTCTTATAGAAGGGCTCCATTCTCCAAAATGTAAATACCATTTTGCTTTTGTCTCATTGAGTTTCCTGACAATTTACTCTGCATATCTCTGCAATTGCTCTTCAAATAGTTGTAGTGAATTTATTTTAATTTTTTATTTCCTTTTATTGTCTGTATTTCAGCCTTATATAGTATTGAAGCTATAAACTTTGCAACTCTTCGGTCAGTTTTGGCATTTATATCTATCTAAAACTGTCTTTTACATCTCTACTTTCAAATTTACTAGTCTAAAATTAATATATAAAAATATGTTCATTCAAGAGGCGCCTGGGTAGCTCAGTGGGTTAAAGCCTCTGCCTTCAGCTCAGGTCATGATCCCAGGGTCCTGGAGTTGGGCTCACATTGGCCTCTCTGCTCAGTGGGGAGCCTGCTTCCTCCTCTCTCTCTCTCTGTCTGCCTGCCTCTCTGCCTACTTGTGATCTCTATCTGTCAAATAAATAAATAAAATCTTTAAAAAATTTCTTTTAAATATGTTCATTCAAAAAAATACTTCTCAGTTTATAATGTTCATTTGGGTTTCCTATTTTTTATCAGCACTTTGAGAAAGAGTTAACTGTTTTACTTTTTTAAAATAAATACTATGGTTGATTGCTTTTTCCTAGTTTATATGTTTGTTTGTTTGTTTTTATTTTTCACTAAATAATTAATTTAAAAACTGTGAAATAATCCAGACTTGGAAGAAATTCATATGTTAGAAAAAATACTGAACTAAGTTAGATATCTATTTTATAAAGAAAGAATGCAAACTGAAAAATTAAAGAGAAAGATGGCAGTTAATGATATTGGAAAAAAAAGAATGCACAAGTCAATTAAAAAGTGATTTTTTAAAATGACTAATAAAATTGAGAAAAACAAAACTACCTATCACACATTAAGAAAATTCATAAATAACTTCCTGCTGAGAACTAAAAAAATGGGCCATATATCAACAACTTCTAGGAAAATAGAGCTTATCAAAACTACGTGAAGAAAATTTGAAATCTAATATTCCTATAACTATGAAAGAAGCAGCCATAATTTCAAAATCTCCCTCAAAGGAAACTCTGGATTAAGGCAACTATTGTGAATAAATAAATGAGTAAGTAATACCAATGTTTCATAGACTATTTCAGAGAATAAAACTTTAACACAAACTTATCAGGTCAACGCAAACCTGAAAACTAAATATAATTCAAACTAGAAAGATATAAATACTCCCCATGCTACTCCATATATTCAATGTAATGACAGCATTCCAAACTGTATTACAGTCTTATTGTAGAATTTGACAAGTAATTTTAACTTTATATGAAACTTTGAAGGTCAAAGATAGACATGGGACAAATAGAAGATAAAAAAGGTATGTTTTACTGCATATTCAAAGTTTTGAGAAAGTAGGATTTGGGGTCCTAAAAAAGAGAAATAAACTAGTGGAACTCAAAAGAGAGTTTAGATGAAGGCCAGGACTTGATTTAAAGGGAAAAAAAATAAATGGTATTACAAAACGTTGGGAAAGGACTGTCCTTAGTAAATAGTGCTAGACCAATTGCATAACCTTATGGAAGAAAATAAAGCTTGGTGTTCACCTTACATCACACAGAAAATTCAATCACAACAGAAATCAATAGGTAAAATGCAAAACAATTAAATTCCAGAAGTTAATATAGGCGAGTATCTTATGGTCTGGTGATAGGCCAAGATTTAGTCAATAGGACATTCAAAAATAAGCATTAAACATGTAAAAACTGATAAATGAATATGTGTCAGAGAGATATGCCAAGCCATTTAGAACTGCATTATTTATTAATCAAAAAGTAGAAACAACCCAAATTCCCCTTAGCAGCAGGAATGCATACATAAACTGTTTTATTTAATAGGATGGAATACAATGCATCAATAAATATCAACAAACTGCAGCTCTGTACAATAGAAATGAATCTCATGGATAAAAATTTGAATGCAAGAAGCCAGACCCAAATGTATACATCTTGTATGACTTCATTTACATAAAACAAAACGAAAACCTTGGAGCACCTGGGTGGCTCAGTGGGTTAAAGCCTCCGCCTTTGGCTCAGGACATGGTCTCAAGGTCCTGGGATCAAGCCCTGCATCAGGATCTCTGCTCAGCAGGGAGCCTGCTTCCTTCCTCTCTCTCTGCCTCTCTGCCTGCTTGTGATCTTGGTCTATGAATAAATAAATAAATAAAATCTTTTTTTAAAAAATGAAAAATTAAACAGTGGTGTTTAGAAAACTTAAAGCTCTAAATAAATTCAAATGAATAAATGTCACAATATAGGTACCAATTACATGAGAGTTTGAGAGGGGCTGTAGTACACAGGCTACATTCAGCCTCTTAACCTAAGTGTCTCTGTTAACCACACGTTTACTTTGATATATGTCATTAGGCTGTAGAATTCTGTGTTCTTCATACATTTTATTATGTGAAACTCATAATGAGTTAAGAAAAGAGAGGAGAAATAATGAAGAGAGAGAGGACAGAGTGGGAAGAGGGGAGAGTCTCCCTCCATGTTGCATGTTGCACTCAGGGTATCAGATAGTATTTCTGAAAAACTTCTCTGAAATACATATGGTGTATTAATTTTGGTATTTCAAATTTGGGTTTCCAGTTCCTAACTAAACCCTAGTCCATCTTTACCAGTGTTCAGAAAACTCTAAAATCTGGATTACTAATGTTATCTGTTACCAACTGAAGTCACAAAAAGGACACAGATCATCAACATCAAACATGGTATTTGCAGTTTCGTCTGGCTAGTAGCCTTTTTCACGCCAGAGAATTCCACATTCCATTATTTGTTTCCCGAGGAACTCTTTTCAAAAGAGTCCTGGAGATATGACTTAAAATGTCACCAAGAAGCCCCCTGTGTACAAGAAGCACACTGTGTCATCTTTGTTAAGTATAACAAAGGAAAATTCTGTCCAATCTGTCCCTGTCTCTGAACACAAATGAAATCAATTGATGACTACTTGATAGTATTTTAAGTGTTAATATTTGACTTCATTATAATATTGTTATAGAATCCACAACAATTACTTGAGATTTATGCTTAATGACTATTAATATTGTATTCTATTTATTTTAAAGCCCATTTTAGATGAAAATCCTTCCTCCAAGGAAGTAACATTGAAATGGAAGTCTTTTATATAAATGGATAAAAATTATGCTATTCCGGGATTCATGTTGGAGGGCATGGGCAATAGCCAGAATCTCGAGCTTGCCCTCCAGGATACGGAACACATTCTGACAATTCCATTCATGTGTTCCATATGTTAGTAGAAATTCCAGTGTTTAAAAAAAATTATATGATAGAGTCAGTATAGGGTAATAATTCACTTGGAAATAAAAATTTACACTTTTTCATGACCCAATCAGTTTTCTGATCATGGTAAATGACTTATTCAGCTTCACATTCATCAGGTGACCCTCATGGCTTTTCAACAGTTTTTAAGAAGGCCAAGTTAGCAGCTTCATCGAAGAAGAAAAAGTGACTTTTAAAATTGGAAAACCTACAAATAAATAAATAAATAAATAAAAATTTTTTGAAAATTTGGAAAACCTGAGCTTTCTAAAATTTAATAATAAGAGGAAAGATCTTCCCTGAAAGGGGAAGTTTAATAGTCAGTTATTTGATTAAGGTGCATCCCAAACTAGCAAAACATACTAATCTGTATTCAGTTCTCATGTTACCACAGCAAACAAATTCTGGTGGAGAGTTTCTAAGATCATAAAAATCTTGCATTGCATTGATAACTACTTTTTGTCTTTACCTTTACTATGTTCCTATTTCCGCTCTCCCAGCCCTGCTCTCCCACCTAATTTAGAGCAATACTTTCTCTAGCATCCGTGGAAAAATGTTGAAAGGTCAAGTAAAGCATATGAAACCTAACTGTAATTTCACACTAGCATTTTGAACGTATTTAGAGATGCTTAAAAATGGTTCTGTCTACACGGCGATCATAGTCTTATCTCTTCTGACCTAATGAAACTAATTTGGCAGAAACAAGGGAGCTGGTTGATACTTTTTGTGTTCATACTGTTTGAAGAGTAAAGGGTGGCTGGAATTCTCTCAGAATTTCTCTCAGTCTTTCCAACTGTAGAGGAAGAAGAAAAGAAGATAATTGTTCTATTTCTGAATTTGTATTAATCTCTTTAATCCAAATACACAGATCAATGATGGTGAATATGTTTGTCTTTGAGAGCACGTGATCATTCTGCTAATCAGCTTTTTGATAGACTTGTTCTAATTAATTCTAATTCTAATTAATTTCACTAATTAGTAGTAGACTAATAGACTTGTTCTACTATTTAATTCTCCAAACCTACTAGATTGTTCCACTGATCACCTTGTAACATTTGTGCAAAATGCATATTCCTGTGACAGGTATGAGTTTCTATATCCCATCAATTCCATCTTCATATGCTACCTCTCACAGTCTCATTAGAATCTTCAGGAAACTTTCATGAAAGAATTTCAGAAAGGCCTATCATCATGTAGCTTACTTTTTTCCTCTTGGTAATGTGCTGAAAACCATTGTGCTACTCTCGGTGTCTGTGAGTACTTAATACCATTAGCCATTTTTTGAAGCTTTATTTTTCCTGCTTTTAAAATGCAAATGTGGGAAAGCCCACTCTGTGGCATATCAAATATATTACAAAGATATAAAGACATATTTATTCCAAAGTAATAGTTTTTTTCTTTTTCTTATAATTCTATTTCAATATTAGCTATTTTAAAACACTTATCCTTGAGCTCACACTCTTAAATTTCAGAATTTCATTCTGCATGTATGGATGGGAATTCCTAATGGGAAGAACCTTAAAACAAAACAACAGAAATATCATCAAACAAAAGTCTGCAATTAAGTCAGCTAACACCATGGGTCTGAGGCGTCACATGCAGAGGAGCCAGAACAAGCCTGAGCAAGAACACCAGCCATTCACCCAGCGATGATCCTGCAAAAGATGGAGATATTAAGGTCTATGGGTGCTAATGTGTGGCCTTTAAAAATGCAGTTAAATGCATGCATCACTCTTCTTTTTAATATGAGAATTACATGGAAGCAGCCTTTTTCATTTATTATTTTGCTCTTCAAAAAGCTTAACGAAAGTAAAACACCTTTTTTTAAATTCCTCCTTAGATGGAAACCATTCTCATCTGCGGGGTGATACTTAAGCTTCACATCACCTACGTAAATGTTTCTTACTTCTCTTTTATCTGTTTCAGTATGCTTCTCTGACATTTATAGGCCAACAAATAAACTTCCTGTTGCTAATTTAACATCTGCAGATTGTGTTCCTTAGGAGCATAAAATCTGAATTAACTTAGATGTCCTAAAATTCCTTATGCTGGTTCAGAAAGCTTGGCCTAGCTCTGAGACCTCTCTCCTAGCCAGGAACACACAGAGTAAATTTGGAACTGAATGAGTAAAATAGAGTGACTGTGTGCATGTGACAATTCCCAGGGATGAGCTCCCTAATAATTTACTGCTCTCTTTCTAGAATTAAAGACATTTCACATGTAAAGCATTCCTCCCTTCTTCTACTTTAATCTCCCTGACTCAGTGTAGATTCATTAAGCACTATAAATGAGCACTTACGAAAGTCTTTTGTGTGAATGGGAGCTCACAAGGTCTTAAGAGAAATAAAATGAACAGAATATTCCAGAAAGTTGGTAATCTGATAGAAGTCATAAAACGTATATGCTAAACCACCATTAAAAAGTTCTATGTAAGCAAGTACATCCTATCAAAGTACAAGTATCTGAGTACTTCATTCAGGGTAAAGGAACATTCAAAGTGAAAGAGAATTACTCAAATAAATCTTCTTAGAGAAATCCATTCTTAAACCAAGCATGAGAAGAAAGTGATTGGCAGAGATTGGGGAAGGAAACTGGCTACCTTCTAGTCAGCACTGATTTCATAAGGTAAAACACCTCATTAAATAGCCTCATTTATTTTATTTATTTTGCCTTTTAATAATCGGCACATTTAGTTTCTTTTGTTTATTAAATGATTAAACTGCCATCTCCATTAAAACTTAAATTTTTTTACACAAAACCGTCATTATTTGCATAGGATTGAATTCTCAGAAATTAGCATTGCCTATATCCGGATTGGCTAATTGGTAGACATTTGTTGAATCATTTAATAACAGAGATGGAAAAAAGTCATAAACAAGGTTCACTTTATCAGGAAAAACTGCCCTCTCATTGCAGGAATGTCATTATCTCCCAAATTTGTACTCACGAATGAAACTTGTTCTCCAATTCAGATATATTAATGCTTCCTCCTCCCTGAGAAATTCGGGTGTAAACCAGCTGAAGTTTCGTTATGTTGATACAAATTGTTTTTATCATAGAAGTGAACTCAGAGAAACATCAGTGAGGCCTTGGCTAAACTTTGAAAGAAATCAGTAATCGCATTGCTGGGGCTTATCATTCCCAGTGAATCACCAACAACTCAGAAACATTCCAGTTCTGATAGATAAATCAGCAGACAGACTGGGTTTAAAGAAGGCAGGTGACCAGCAAAAGGAAGCAAGACTGCAGAATAGGGAATCCTACTTTCTGGTAGAAGAAGAGAGAAAACAATAGTCAAAATATTTCTAAATTAACAATTGCTATCACATTTAAATGCAGCTCTTGGATAATGAGAGGTGTTAATAAAACCTATTTTTGCTTTTTAAAGATATGGATGTTACTACACTTAGAGAGAACATATTCTTTTTTTACCTGGGACTTGAAACTTTTACATTCGATGTGATACAGCAGAGGTAAGCACAGGGTCATCTCTGGACCTGGATGGTCACTTCGGTATTCACAGAGGTGCTGACAATTGAACTGAGTTTTAGGAAGGTGTAAGACTTAGAATAAGGTGTAGGTGAGGTCATCCAGACAAAAGAAACGTCATGAGCGACACATATGTTTTAAGCAGGTTATTGACTTGATCTGGTTGAGTTATAAATGGTTTGCTTTGACAGCAGTGGTGAGTATGAAGAGGTAAGGCAGAGAAATTAAGATGTATTTTTATAAACTAATTATATCTGTATAAATAGCACCAAAATGAAGAGAGTAGTAGAATACTGTCCATATCTCCTAATTACCTCTCGTGTTCCCTTCCAGTCACTGACACATGAAAAGATAACCATAGTCCTGACTTCTAAGATACCTCTTTTTTTTTTTTCCACTATATATGAATGAAATAAACAGTGTACTTTTTGTTTGGGTCCTTTTTCATTCAGTTTCATAACATTTATGGGTTTTGGCTATGATGTTACATGATTTAGATATCTCATCATATTGCCATGTAATCGGTGTGACTATAGCACCATTTATTTAACCCTTTTTTTGCTGGAAGGTTTTGATTAGTTTCTAAGGTCTTGACTCCTTTAAACAGTGCTATTACTAGGGCGCCTGGATGGCTCTGTTGGTTAGGTGTCCAACTCTTGATTTCAGCTTAGGTCATGATCTCGTGGTTCGGCTGACTTCCCACTCACGGGGCATCTGCTTGAGATTGTCTCTCTCTCCTCTCTCTCCCTCTGCCACCACCCCCCGCTTGTGCACTCTTGCTCTCTCTCTCAAATAAATAAACCTTTAAAAAAAAAAAACAAAAACAAATATTACTATTACAACGAACATTCTAGTACATATTTTTGGATGGAATTTTGTGTGCATTTCTTTTAGGCATAACTATAGAAGTAGAAATCCAAGAGCCTAAGAAATGCATTTGGGGTTTTAGAGGTGATAGCAAAAACATATTTTCTTTTTTTTTTTTTTTTTCCGAAAACCTATTTCCAAAGATGTACCAGTTTACACTGTCTTCAGCAATACAAGAGAGTTACCATTTTCTGTATTTTCTCTAAAACATAGTATTTTTGTCATTATTGATCTTCACAAATCTGGTGGATTTGTGGTTAGTACATCATCATGGTTTTAACTGACATTTATCAAATGATCAAAAAAACCTCGGCGGTTTTTGTTTGTGTGTTTATACATAGTCTCTTGCACATTCTCTTTATATGTTTTTCCTCAGAAATACTGGGAATATACTTCTCCACTTTATCCATTGACTTTTTACTCTCTTAATAGTCGATAAACAAAAGTTCTTACTTCTACTATAATCCCTTAATGGTTAACGCATTTTGCGTCCAATACAGAAATTTTGATATTTTCTAGTGTCATCGAAGTGCAACTTTTGTCTCTGAAAGTTGCATTTCATCCATGCACAACATATATTTAAAATACATGGTGTTAACCTTGAAGTTCACTATGTTGTCTTAACATCCCTGGGTACACAGTTTAGGAACTACAGAGACAGTGCGAATGCATGTTTCTTCTCTCTGCTTTAGCCAGTGTTACTTTGAAGGAGTTTGCTAATAAATCAATTAGCAAATAAAGATATTGATTTCTTCATCTGATCTCCTCTTCAGACCTGTCATCATAGTCCCTATTTAATCTTGATAGTTACAGTTTGTTATTTTTCCTTTGTATCTTTTATTTTTCTTGAACAAATGATTAAGGGGCTTATTTAATTAGTACATTGTAGTATTTAAAAATTAAGGTTTTGTTTAAATTTCATATTATACCTTTGTTTTTTATTTAATTTAAAAAAATACTCAGCCTTTTATTTTTATTTATTTATTTATTTTTATTATGTTCAATTAGCCAACATATAGGACATCATTAGTTTTTGATACAGTGTTCAATGATTCATTAGTTACCTATAACACCCAGTCCTCAATGCCACATGCAACTTTTAAAATTACTTTTATCTGTTTATGAGTGTGAAACTAAGTCAGATTTTAATTGTATGTAAAGTATTACTTTGCTCTTTCCTCTGTGATAACTTCATACGGTGTTTGACCTCTACATTGAATTGTTCATTTGGTATGAGATTAGTTGTCTGAAAGCCTTAAGAATGAGAGAGAAATTGGGATGGTATCTGTACATCAACAAAGTAATGGAATAAAGATGTTTATAATAGTCTTCTAATGACTTAGGAAAGTTAGAAAACATTCTTCGGTGAAGAGAGCTGGAGGAGAAAGTAAAATTTCAATTAAAGCAAAGAATTAAACTATTGTTTATAAAAATAATCAATGATGTAAGAAAAGATATTTTTTTGAAGATTTTATTTATTTATTTGACAGAGAGAAAGATCACAAGTAGGTAGAGAGGCAGACAGATGTGGGGGGAAGCAGGCTTCCCACTGAGCAGAGACCCCGATCTAGGGCTCAATCCCAGGACCCTGAGATCATGACCTGAGCCAAAGGCAGAGGCTTAACCCACTGAGCCACTCAGGCACCCCCAGAAAAGCTATTTTAATAGCATACTTTTACAGTAGGCTCTTTGGAAAAGCCCAGGGATAACTATGAAGATGGGCATACTGAGGTGGGCAATTTAATGAAATAATGGTACAAAACCTAATGTGGTTTCAGGGAGGTGGAGTTTTCCTACAGTAAATGAGACGAAGAAAGCAAATATACAGTTACAAATTCATAGTGGCATGGAATTAATAATAGCATGGAAAAGAAAGTGAACAATAAACAGGAACTGTGTTCATTAGAGTCTTGGAGGGGTGAACAAACTCAGACTGTAAAGGTTCCGGTTTCTGTGTGGCCAGATTGCTAAGAACTTGCAATAAGGTATCTTAAATTCTAAGTCATGAGATCTGTCATATATGAAGCCTTGTTTTAGGAATAATCAGAAGCATCTATGTTGTGATTAGTGCTGCCTCATTCATTAATTTGCTTTTGTAAATGAAGGGCTAATGAATTAAACGGAGGCAGCACTATCAATTTTTCTTAAATGATACATTTTATTTTTTCAGACACAGAATTTATGCCAATATTTAATAAATACTTCAATTACTGTCCACTGATTAAACCACGAAAATCTTTATTCAACAAGTTAAAAGTAAATTCAGGATGACTATGTATAAATGGAACAACAGGGTGATCTCTAAACCTGCAAAAACTGAAAAATTGGTAAAAGAAACACACAATACCCCTGACACATGCAAAATACAAAGTACATGACATACACAAGAGGAAATCCGGCAAGATCCATTGCTTAAATTATTCTCTAGACTCTGAGGCACCAAGGTGAAATTTGGGTTTCCAAAAGTTCTAAATGGAAAGCCCAGTAACCTAGAAGATGGTTTCTAAGAGTCACAGACAACTCTTATTTTCCATTTCTTTCATTTTAGTCCAGTTGGGGATTTCTCCTCTGCCCCTTTTTTCATTCAAGTTGTTCTCATCTCTTTCAACTTTATCCCTTATATAATATTTTCCGTTTAGAAATGCTCTAAGAGATTCCTTCTTGAGTTCCACAATTTCACTAGAAATAAGAATGTCATTTTCCTCCCATTTTACAGATGAAAACAAAGTATTGCATGATGAGTTTACACTGTTGGTTCCTATAAACTAATGGAGCCAAAATAAGAAAATAAGCTTTCTAATTTATGATATTACATATAAACTTTTTACTTCTCTCTTTGATCTCTCCCACAGACAAAATGTAGTATCATCTTCAAACTGAAATCACTCTCTACCTTAGATGTAAAATACTTCTTTTTTTTCAGGCCAACTTTTCACTGACTTTCTCAGTATGGCTTTCATTGACATTTTTTCCTAGGTGAACATCGTTAGCATGTCAAATGAAATTATTCCTCAGCCTTAATTGTATATAACATGCTATAATTACTTCATCCTAGAATTATAAGATCAAATGAAATTATAGGTTCTGCTCAGAAACTGAAGATTTTTCCCAATTCAAGGACTTGTCACAAATCTGCTTTCCCTTACTGTTAACAATGCAATAAAGTAGCATCACTTACCACACTTAAACCACACTAAAGCAGAATATAAAATAGTTCCTTAAGATAGACATCACTATATTTCCTCTGTTTTTGAAATTTCCATTAAATTGTAATGGATTTTATGTACTTCATTGACAAAAAGAGAACCATTGCTTATCTTTCTCTAGAAGACAAGTGGAAAGAAGGCAACAGAGCACAGTGATCTAAGAGCCAAGAGATAAAGACGTTAATTTTTTTTTCTTTGCCATTATTCTTTTTTAATTAATTTTTACATTTATTTTTTATTTATTTTCAGTATAACAGTATTCATTCTTTTTGCACCACACCCAGTGCTCCATGCAATCCGTGCCCTCTATAATACCCACCACCTGGTACCCCGACCTCCCAAACCCCGCCCCTTCAAAACCCTCATATTGTTTTTCAGAGTCCATAGTCTCTCATGGTTCATCTCCCCTTCCAGTTTCCCTCAACTCCCTTCTCCTCTCTAACTCCCCATGTCCTCCATGCTATTTGTTATGCTCCACAAATAAGTTAATTTCTATTCTGGTGCTCGCTTCCTTAATAACCGTGAGATACCATATAAGTCTCCGTTTCCTCAACAGCAAAAGAGTGTAACTGGAACAGCACCACTTACTTTGACACTGTTCAAGGGGTCAAAGGACAGGACTTATTTGACAAATCTTTGAAAACTACAGAGCACTTTGGAGAAGCATCATATTAATAAAATCACATCTCTGCTGTATTTTAGCTCTCACTATCTGTGACAAAAAACTAACAAAAGAAACAACAAAGTGAACACTCTCAAACTTGCTTCAATTTAAATTTAAATGTAAATGCTTTAAATTCTTCACTTACCTCTTGACGGCCTTACATGCCATTATCTTTATCCAAGAGATTTGCCCATTTGGTGTCCTGCTCTCCGTCGCCGTCTATAAATGACTTTGTGGAAGCCTCCCTTTCTGTTACCCTTCCCCTGGTCAGCTTAACCCAGCTCCTGTTCCTGCTGCTGTTGCCTCTATGGCTTTTCACACAGACTTAAAACTGTATGAGGTAATTATATATGTATTTTTTATATTCCTCAAGATTGAAAGTTCTGAGAGCTGGAATGTTATCTGTCTTATTCACTGCTGTTTTCCCTTGCCCCATCACATAGTAGAGCTTCCTAAAAATGCACAAATAACTACAACAGATTATGAATCCATAGAATTTTCTTTATCACTTTAAAGTGGTAGCCAAATAAATTTAGAAAGCAGAGCTTACAAGAGGAGGCGCCTCTAATTTTTTCCATAGCATATATTCTTTCTTTAAAAAAGATTTTATTTATTTATTTGAGAGAGAGAGAGAGCATGCGCTGGCAGGGGAGGGAAAGAAGGAGAGGTAGAAGCAGACTCCCTTCCCCCTGCTGGGCAGGGAGCCTGAATTGGGGCTCTATGTGGGGGTTGATCTGAAGGCAGACCCTGAACCATCTGAGCCCCCCAGGTGCCCTCCAGAGCATATATTCTGAAAACTAGAGATTCACTCTTCTTTTGGCATGAACTATTACTTTATTACTTTATCTATTACTAATTATTTAATAGCTTATTGAGGAATAATTTATATACAAAAATACTGCACATAGACATTCACTCTTAAACGTACAGCAACAACCAAAAAGGACTGACCAAAAGAGGAGCCTTGAGTCCATCACAAATATAATACTTTATATATCAGTTACTGAGTAAAGTTATCAGAATTTTTTCTTGGGCTCATGAGCCACATTCAGAACTCCACTTTACCTTATGATCTTTTTATGAAGAGTCCAGTACACTCCCTGTAAGTCCATCCACATTTTCTCAGAGTACTTTCAAAATGCATTTCATGAGCCTCTATATTCTTTATGAAATTGCTTTGTTGAATGGAAAATAGTTATCACATCCGTGATTAAAGTTTGTCCAAGAGAACTTACTTTTCTAGGTCCAGATAACAAACAGAGTCCTATTCAAGGATAAGACCACCCAAAATTCTTTGCCTCAATCAAATCCTAGCATCCCTGTAGTCGAGGTTCATTTGGAGGTGTTACTGGTGTGGTACATGGAACATCCTGATCCTCACAACCACTTTATCACCTTTCCTATTTTCTGAGCCATCGAGGTGTTCTTTCTCCTGGGCACAGTCATTTTTAATCATGTTCTTGATGTGCTATTTTCTGCTGTGCTCTCAATTATCATGTATACAAGCCCTCGCTGCTTTATTCCCTTGAGTCTGTTTGGAAATACAGAGTCTCCTGGCCTAGATTTTTTGTTTTTTTCTTTTTTAATTTTTATATACTTATTTATTTTACCTTGTGCCAAGTACTTCACCACCTGGATATCTCACAAACTGACATCTGTCGAACTGAGGTCTCAAATTCAACATTCCTGTTCTGAGACATGCGGTGTTTTTTAGGAAGAAGTAAGAGACGAGGCACAGGAATTACCATACGTTTTTCTTAGTTCCTGACCATTTGAATTCTAAATCAGCATTTCCCCCTGATTTTTGTAAGCATTGTGCAGTTAACTATTTTATGGCATCGAGGTGGGAAGAAGATTTACCAGGTTCTATAAGACCGGCTATCTGTGTACTGGCTAGCTTCCCTTCGTGATGATTACATGTGCTCCTCGGCATTGCATGAAAGTGAAAACATTCATTGTTCATGTCTGTGAACTTCCATTCTTGTCAAATTAATCTATATAATTAAAAGTTTTTACCCACTCACTTACCTCTATGACTGCACAAGAAATCAGGAATATGTTTCTCTGGTCTTTTAATAAAGTCATAATATAATAGTGGTATTTTTTAGAAGTTAAAGGAATTTTAGAATCTGGAAATGTAAACTCTCTACACAGTCAAACCAACTTCCACATATGCTTTTTTGACTGAAAATAATTAAGAAGCCAAGTATATTTTTGTACTCCCCCTTTCTAGTGCCCTTGCCCCTAATATGTGTATGCACGCACACACGCACTTTGTTGCTTTTGTTCCTCAGAGCCCAAGGATGATAGGCTCCTGCTGCTTCAAACCCTTCTCTGTGCACAGCAGATAAAAACTGCATTGAGACTGCTAACACTATAGATCTCCACAGTGTTGAGTGAAATGTATGTGGGTTTAGGTCTTGACAGGAGTAGAAATTCAACACTGCCACTCGGTGATACGAGACCGTCTTTACAAGTATTACCTGCAAGGCCAAACCATCCTGTCCTCAAATTTCTACTTAATATGTGAAATTAATCAGGGTGATTATCAGTTGGTTATCACAGCTTTTGAAAGGCATATATAGGCCTACCCAACAAGGGATCTATGGGATAGTGCTCACTCAGTATTTAGGAAGACATACTTAATTCTTCAGTGTGTCCCACTTCCTATGGCCCATTGTCCTCTGCTATGCTGAGGCAGAGCTGCTGTTCTGCATTATCAGCTGTATTTCCTACGCTGTCACCATCTGGAGGAGGAGAAAGAAAAAGGAAGCACTAATCTAATTTTTTCTTATCCAATACATGCCCTGTTTCCAGATAACACTAAGGCTTTAAAGTATAAGGGATATATAAAGGTCGGAAAACCTAGATTCTTCTGTTTGATGCTGGAATCCGCTCTGACAGTTTTAACTAATTAGCTAATTTATCCACCAATGATTTCAGCCAAACAGGATTCATGAGATTCATGCTTTATCCATCTTTTCTTTGAATATTTATTTCATACTGTGCTCTGAGGATACAATCGAGAAATAGCAAAAATCCCAGCTCTCATGAATTTTATATTCTTATAGGAAAAGAAAGACCAAAAACCAAAAATAATTAGTAAAAAGGTATGACACCAGGTATCATTAAGAGTCATAGATGAAATAGGCAAAGGAACTGCTATAGAGAATGATGGAGCTCAATTTCAAATCAGATGATTAGGAAACCCCTCACTGAAGAAGTGTCTGAGGACAGAAGCTTCGGGAATTAAGCATGAGTGTTATCCATAGACGATCTTTCTAGGGAAAGCCAAAACCCTAACCCAAACACTTATGGATATAAAAGCTCTTAGGTATATAATGCCTAGTGTGTTTGAAGAGCAAAGGTCCAGTGTGGCTAACACACAAGAAATAAGGGAGATGATAATAATAGGACATGTGGTCAGAGAGGTAATGTGGTTAGAGGAGAATGATAGGAAGATCTCCTGGGACATTGTAGGCTACTGTAATGATTTTTGCTTTCTCTCTGACTAGAAGGTCAAGTCATTGATAGGTTTTGAAGGATGGAGTGACTTTATATGATTGACATTCTAAAAGACAAATGTCTATATTTTTATATATTGGTGTCAATATAAATAGAGATATGGATAATTTCCCCCAGCTGCAGTACAGACAATAAGTAATTGCATCAAAATCAGAATCAGGGAACAAATGAGGAGGCTATCACAATTATCTAGGCTAGAAGCGCCGATGGCATGGATCATGTCATCATGGTGGATGTAGTAAGCGACAGAATTTTAAACATATTTTGAAAGTAGAGTTGATAGGATGGGTGGCCAAAGTGAATGCTGGCTATAAAAGAAGAAGAGTTAGGGATGACACCAAGATTTTTAGCTTAGGCAGCTGAAAAACAATGTAGTTATAATCCAGATGGAGATGATGTCAGGGGAAGCAGGTTTTGGGAGATAGGACAAGTCTGCTTTGGAAATGTTGAGTTCAAGCTGTCTTTGACTACTTAGGTAAAGACAGTAGGTGATACTGTCAGTAAATATCTGTATTTACTGTAAAGACAGTAGGTGGAATTCAGGGATTTAGGAGAAATCCAAGCTGGAGAATACTTTTAGAGTTCATTCATATTTAGATAATATTGAAAGCTATGATAATCAAGGAGTGATTTATGTAAGGGAGAAATATCCAAATATTTTGTTTAAAGGTTCTATGATGTTAAGATAATGGGAAGCTAAAAGGAATAACCACTGATACAGAAGGGGGAAGGGCCCCTGAACACCGCTGAGGAAGGATTTTTAGAAAATGGCTATGCCTAAAACTACTTTAATTTTATATGTCAATTCTCTCAAGTAAGAAAAGTGGGAGTGAATAATAGGTAAAATTCTGCGGATAAGTAAGGGATGGCAAAAGCTGAGGACTCCTGCATTTAACAATGTGTTTCTAGGTGATTTTGATAGAAGTACTTGCGGCATCAAAGTCTCACTGAAATATTCATGAGGAGAACAGGTTGCAGAGAGTAAGTCTAACCGATTGCTTTGAGAAGACTGTTAAATAGAGCAGAGCAAGAGTGATGCTTAGCGAGAAATGGGACATGTGTGTGTGTGTGTATGTGTGTGTGTGTGTGTGTGTAGACAGCACATATCACAAGCAGATTTTATTCTCTCGGAGTAGTACCATATGAAAGTCAACTCATTCCATCTTTGACCTGTATAACTTTTACACTTTATTTTAATCATCCACTAACCTCTCTCACCACCATCTCTGTTAAAACCTTCTTGAATTAGTGACCTTACTGAGTTATTTTTTACTCATCTAGCCAAGCCATCAATAAAGGTTTGGGTTGCAAACTCCAGTTTCATTAGCGTATGGGAGCGTCTTAACATCAATACAAATGTCTTTCTGAACAGGAAATGCAGAGATCTAAACTCCCTTTTTCTACATCTCAAAAAATAAACACTACAGGGAGTACAAGACAGGGATCTCTCTATTTTAGTCAGTAGTTTAACTTCCTTTTTACCAGTAAGTCCTACTTTGGGGGGCATAGTGGGAGTGTTGCTGTTGAGGCTCCTATGACTAAAAATGTGAATCCATAATTATTTTAAACAAGCAATTTGTAATTCTCTTCGTATTATGCCACAAAAGAAATGTTTGTGAGGTAATGACTTCTTACTCTGAAGATCAGAATACACCAAGAAGTTTTCTAAACTACGGAAGGGACTTGGCAGTAACTACAGTTTTTGTCAATTGTTGTCACAAACAACACTACATAATAAACCACTTACTAACCTATGTACCCAGCATCCATGAGGTGGAGAAATGCTGTAGATTCTACGTAGACAGGACTGCAAAGTTACTTGGCAGACAAAAATGGAAAGGTGTGAAAAATAATGCAATTCATTTTTTATCGTGCTGTTGCAATTTGCTGTGTTTTTCTAAGAGCCTCAGGATATATCCTAAGTAGTGACTATTAAAAGAAAAATTATGGAATGAGAAGTAAAATAATATAATTCTAATTATTAAATATGGAACAGTGTTGTGGTTGTGGAAAGTTCTTAAACAGAGAGTTCAATATCTCAAGCCCTTCACTCAGTTAACTGTGTGTCTGTAGACAAATGTATCATTTTTTCATTGAATTTTTGATAAAGTTTATATATTATATACACTTTTTTGGTCTAGTCCTCCTATTGAACAAAAACTCCTCAAAGACCTAAACCATATTAATTTTGATTCCCAGAGTATCACTAGCCCGAGCACATCATAGTATGCAGTAAGCACATATTGAAGGAAAGAGGGAAGAAGAGAAATGTTGAGTAAGCAAGAGCCAAATGAAAGGAAGAGAGAGACTAATAGGCAGAGGGGAAAGCAGAGTAGTGGGCTATGAGGTGAGAAGGATGTGGTATGCAGACCTGGAAGCAGTCTGTCCAGTCCAGTATGACTGGCTGACAGGAAAAGGGCAGAAAAGATTTAGAAAGATTTAGAAATAATCCATACTCTGAGGGCACAAAGATTGCAAAGGTCATTTTCAAAAGTTTTAATGGCAGTGAGATTCTACTATGTTTTATAAGAGCAAGTTGTGTGGTGAGATTTCTGTTAAAAAAAAAAAATAGTACTCTGGTGTCTCCGACAGAAGCTCTGGGAAGACATGGCACTGAACACATACTCACCCAGCTGTACACACATTTCTCCGTCACTTCTCCTGAGCCAACCACCTCAGGGAGTGGCGCAGGCATGGAGCTCCGGGCGGGTTCCAGGGAAGAGCTGGTGCTGGTCTTTCCCTCCAGAAGAGCCTGGATAGTGCTGTTTAAGGGAGCTTGACTGGACTGTTTTGTAGGATCTTGACAGGCCCTCTGGGAGATAAGGAATTAACACCTGCCTGGGCTGGGTCTTGTGGCTGCTTCCAGCTTTGGGGGAGCTCTGAGCAATCCCCTCCCCATACTCCCACTGCCCAGCCAGGCCTCAGGGGAAAGGTCTTTGTCATCCTTGTAGAAAATGAAGCACATCACATCCCACCAAGCACATTGTGGTAACTGAAAAATGTCTTCTGGAATAACAAATACAAGTCCATAAATGGTGGGACAAAACATCTTGTTTCATAAAATCAAGTGGAAATAGATTTTTAAAGTATCAAGAGTGATATAAAACACATGAAGGAAAAGATGAGATTTGGAGAAAGAAAAAATCTGAAAACCAAATAGGATGATACCCAGACTCTCAGGAAGAAAAAAGAATTGAGCAGGCTATCAGAGTTAGCTAAAAAATGATAATTTTCATGAACTCAAGGGAAAACAGGCACACTCAAAGATCAAGAATGTATGTCCCAAGAGAAGTCTGCCTGCCTTGTTCTCCACTGAATCCCCAGAGCAAGAAAATTACCTGGCACATAGTAAGTCCTAAAGGGAATTTTGCTTTCAGAATTAATAAACTTGAAATTTGCTTCTGGCTAAATTTGGTGAAATGCTTTGAAGGCACGATGTTAAATGACATACAATCTACTTAGGGCAAAGGGGATCAAGATGGAGAAAAAAGTACAACTGCAGTTAAAAATGAAACCAAAATGGAACATTGGAGTCTTCAATATGCTTCAACATTTGACTCTTAACCAAAAGGTAGTAAATTATTATTGATTACTCATACAGGCCATAAATATCAGTCAGTCATGGTGATGCCATAACAAACTACCAGAGTCAAAAATGATTGGAAGGTATATTTAGACTAAATAGAGAAGGCTTAAACAAAAACTTCATAAGACACATATACTTGGCATGTGATTGTATAAATAAATGTGTGTTATTTTTAGCAAAGAAGTTCATATTTAATAGAATACTTCATTTCCTTTTATAATCTCCAAATACTTGTTAAATGTCCAGTAACAGACTTTATGTCAGCATATAGCCATTAATGCTATGGGGGCGGAGAGGTTGTCAAGGAAAAAAATGCATCCCTGTTGTTTTACCTTGAGTAGAATATCTCATGTCCCTTGTTGAGTGAGAGAAGCAACATGCTAACAGGAGTAGAAAACTGAATTTCATGATCTCTGGGTGACTTTCTGTACATACAATGGTATGATTTTCTATTGATGGCTGTGGTATGTAAGGATGATTGCTACTTCTTAAATTCTTAGAAATTTTACAGAGCAGATTCTTCTCATTCTTTGGGATTTTAATAACATTTACACTAGTCAAAAAACCATAGATCCCTATCTAAATATATTTAAATGAATTATGTTTAGAAAATCCCCAAACACATACTGCAAACTGTATAAAGAGGTATTACATTCTCTTTCTCTGAATACGTTTGCCAATAATTTCAAAAAATTTTGTACACCTCCCATTTTCCTTTGGTATATAGGAAAGTATTAAAAAACAAATAACAGCAATTTTTCAAAGGTCTCTCAGGACCATGAACATCTCCTTTATGGCTTTTATGGGACAGAATCACTCCTATCACATTTTTAACGTGGTTCTAATAGTAAACGTTTATTGACATTTTACTTTTGCCAATTTTGTCTCTATCACCCATCACGTTGTATGATGCTAATTCATTCCAGATGATGAACTGTCCTAATGGAAGTATGAGTGTGCAGTGCTGCCAAACTCAGGGAGGCCAAAAGAACATTTTATTGGTACCATGTACTCATCTGGGGAAGGGTGGCTACATTGTTCTCTAAAAAAATCTCTAAGACAATTTATCACATTGCTTGGAGCACAGACTGTATCTTTGAAGTTTGCCTGTGAAAACATGCCATGCAGTATCATTAGGCAGAATGAGAGAACAATTATATGGAAAACAAAATGAAAACTCTCTTGTTTCTGACCCTTTGGAATCATATTCCACTATTGATGAGGGAACAGAAGGAAGCTGAGTACAAAGCACAAGCTGACACCAGCATGCTCCTCCCAGCCCCCCACTCATGGGTGGGACATGGGTGACACTCTTCCAGGAATCTCCCCCATATAGCTTGATGTTAATACCTTGCTAGAAAGAAAAACCTTGTAAATGGCAAGGCCTCTGCTGTCTGGTTTCTTGTACGTCCTGTTAAGCATATGAAAGTTCTTTAGAATCCTCCCTTTTCCCTTACCCCCCCCCCCCAATCAGCCACCGGTCATAACCCCAGTGCAGCAGCTCTTTCTGTCCACGGGTCCTGTCCCTGTGCTTTAATAAACCACCGTTTTGCACCAAAGACATCTCAAGAATTTTTTCTTGGCTGTAGGCTCCTGACCCCACCCCACCAACCCTCATTTATATTCTAAAACTTCATCATTTGGCACCTAAACATGGGGCTTTGAGTCTTTATACCTAGATGCTGAGCTTTGCCAAATTGGTGAGTACTTTCTCTCCTCTTGTTTACTCTCATTTCAGGGGCTTTTAAGGAGCACGGTCTTATTGGTGTAAGGTTTTAAAGGTAAGATAAACACGACACCGTGTGAGATTGGTGCAAGGCAAGATTTGTTAAAGGTGCCCTCGGACAAGGTTCCGAGATTCTGGAGAGGGGAGTCAAGGAAGTCGCACACGGGAGGAGTCGAGTGGGTCTTCTTTCTGGGTTAAGACAGGGCATAGGTTCACAGCCACATAAGTAACATATTCAGTGATTGGAGGGTTGGGGGAGTCCTGATGTTCCTGTTTCCTGCATAGGTATCGGTTTACTTATGGTGATGTGTCCTCGGTATACATCCTTCCCACAGGAGAGTCATGGGTTAAGGCAGATGGAAGATGAGGGCCCGGTGGCCAATTTTATTATTCCTCCTGCATTCCTGGAGCCACCGACCTAACAATTGGAACACTTGCATGTCCATAGCTCAGGCTGTAAGCCTCTAGCCCATGGCTGCTCTGTGGGGAGAGAAAGCCTGCCTTTTGGCTGGAAGTTAGTATACTGACCAGAATGGTAATAAGACCCAGAAACTTGATGCCCTCTCGTTACCCCTGTTCCTTCCTTCCTTCCTTTCTTTCATTCTTTCTTTTTGACAGAGAGAGACACAGCGAGAGAGAGAACACAAGCAGGGGGAGTGGGAAAAGGAGAAGCAGTCTTTCTGCTGAGCAAGGAGCCCAATGCTGGTCTCCATCCCAGGACCTTAGAATCATGACCTGAGCCGAAGGCAGACGCTTAACGACTGAGCCACCCAGGCACCCCTTTATTCCTGTTCTTATACAAAGTTGGCTGTCTTGGGGTCAGGACAGCCACTTAAGTAAGTCATCAGGAAGGCTGCCAATCTTAAGACTCCTGTGTACGGTTTCTCCCTGATTAGTCTAATGTGATGCCCTCCACATCCCTGGTCTGGCCTCTTCTGGCTACAGGACCTCCACTGGGGATGAAGTTTTAGAATATAGGTGAGGTTCAGTGGGGTGGAGACCAGAGCCAATGATTAAGAAAGAATTCTTGAGATGTCTTTGGTGCAAAATGGTGATTTATTAAAGCATAGGGACAGGACCCATGGGCAGAAAGAGCTGCTTCCCTGGGGTTGTGAGGTGTGCCAGGTTCTGTACAGTCCATCCGCTTCGGGAAGGTAAAATAAAACGGAGGTTTCAATGAACTTCCATATGCTAAAGAGGACCTGTAAGATACCGGATAGCAGAGGCCTTGCCCTTCTAAACAAGGTATTAACATTAAGAGAGTTGGGAGATTGCTAAAAAAATGTCACATATGTCCCACCCAGGAGTGGGGGTGGGAAGTTTGCGGGATGTCAGCCTTTTTGCTTTGTTCTCCCCCAGCCTTCTGTTCCCTCATCCCTGGGAGCCGGCTGAAACCCATACACGATTGATTGAATTAAAATCCAACTGGGACCGTTTCTTAGGGAAGTTGGCTGTCAGGACCATGTGTGTGGGAATGTCACTTAAACCATGATGGGTTTCAATCTATACTATTTCTTCTCAGTATCCTCTACTAAATACTTAAAGCTACAAAATTTGGTAATTTCCCCTTATAAAACTTTTCTAGTATTTTCCATGGGTTAAAATGACAGGGAAGTACACAACCTTCAGGACAGTACACAACCTTCAGGACAGATGGTGGTGTGGCCTGTGACGGCATTTCAGCCCATTCACCAGGCATCCATCTGTAGCCTGGGATGCGATGGGGAAAGGGAAGGGCACCCGCACCCCTCCAGGGCCTTTGATGGCAGGAATGCCTTCATGGGGAAGGCAGGATCATGGTCAATAGTGATGTCTTATTTGAGGGACACCTGCATTCACCTTTGACACAGGGGAACCTCTGATGTATCCTGCGTGGGACACCAGCCAGGAGTTGGGGGATTTGCTAATGGGCTTTCTTTCCTTTTCTGGGAGCATGGCCTCAGTAGGCTTCTTCAGTTCCCAAGGACTCTACCTCAGGGTGGCTTTTAATCCACTGGAAGCAAACTGCATTTCAAAACTTAGGAAAGGATTGTGCTCCTGGAACACTGCATGGCCTCTGTGGGATCTCTCAGTTAGATCTCCTCCACAGCAAATGGGGTGAATGGACCTAGGGGACCTTCATGGCTCATACCTAGGCCTTCACTGCTTTACACCAGGGCCTCTAGCAGAAAGTGTTTGCTGAATATGTCTGGCTAATCACACCCTCCCGACATATTGGATGATAGTTATATGTAATTAAGCTGCCTCCTGGTAAACCCAGGTTGCTGGCAGATACACAGGCCATCCCCAGCAAAGGGGATTCTGACTTTTTCTCTGTGCTCCTCCTAACAGATGTGGGGGCTTCTCCCGCTTTCATTTCCCAGGTTGATGGCTATAACTGGAGCCAGCTGGGGTTAGTCTCCCTCGGGACAGACACTAAGGAATATTCCCAAGCAGCTGCCAAAACTCACTTTGTTCCAAGGAATTTCCATGTCTTCTCTGGCCTGATGTGGCCTGCTTAAGCCCTCCCCGCCTTGTTGGAAAACATGGTGTTTGCTCCTCTAGTGGAGATGATGAGCTCTGAAACTGGGAACCCCTTCTTTGCCTTCCGGCAGCACTTTGTCGCTTCTGTCTCCCCTTACCCATTTTTTACACCAACGTGGGTGTGGCCCGTATGACTGGCCTCTAGACCATCCTTGGTGCCTCCTGCACCATGGCTCTTCCTCTCTTATGGTCAGGGAGCTAGAAGAGCACCCCTGGACCTCACAACTCCCACTCCAGATCCCTGATCCATGTCTCAGGTAAACATTAGAAGTGGGGTGGGCCCAGGTGGAAAGTCAATCAGTATTTAAACTAAGTTAAGTTTGTTGTTTAATTAAGATAGACATGTCTTGAAAGTTATCAGCACTGGATATGAAACTTACTCTGTTGAGGTTTGCTGAAAGTCAAATAAGCTAATATGATCTCTGTTGCAATTTGTAGCAAAAGGATGACTAAACTGATGGTTCGTTGTCTGTCTCAAAGTTTTCATGGGTAATTGTTCAGAGAGCTTTCAAAGTCATTGATTTTGGATGTTAAATGGAATTAAATTCATTGGACATCTAGGTTTTTTTCCAAATAGGATAAAGTGCTAAGTCGTTAATTACTGGACATAGGTTGGTGCTATTGAATTCTTATTGCAAAGAAATGATAGATACTTAAATCTGTTGGTAAATATGTTTTGTGCTTAATGAAATCACAAATTTGCCATCTAAACAATTCTGATGTAACAGTTCACTGTTGGTTACTCCTTTGTTTTCTCCAGTGAAAACTGGAGGTTTCTAAAGAATGCAAAATTCTAAATGACTGATGGGAATGCATTTTTGTTAAAGGTAAAAGATAATTTTGTCCTAAATAAGATGGTTGTTTGGAAAGATGCTTTGGGACAAAATCTGAATGCAAAGGAAAGTTGTAGAAGGTTTGTGAAGGGATATTTTTGGATCAGAATTTCAGGTGTGGTCAGGGTGGACTAAGATAAAAAAAAACAGATTTGAATGTAAACTGGCATAAGATTGAAAGTCTGCTTTCTCTCTGTTCAAATTTTGCACCAAAGATGTGTCAAGAATTCTTTCTTGGCCATTGGCTACCAGGGAGCCTCACTTACATTCTAAGACTTCATTAGTCTTCACTAAGACTAAATAGAAGGGCAAAAGTAGTACCTTTGGCAAGAATGGAGGCACTTATAACACTGTGTATAAGAGCACACAAATGGAAGATCCCACAGGGAACTTTTGCAAAAAGCTAACACAGCTTATTCTGATTAAATATTAGGGGTTTTTTGGGTAGGAAATATTCATTGAGAATGTTTTTTTCATAAGCATAATGAAATTGAGTGCTTTTCTCACACTAACAAGTTTCTTTTTTCTTTTCTTTTCTTTCTTTTTTTTTTTTAACATTGCCATCTAGTTTCATTTTCTGGTTCAATGACGAAGAGCTCCCTAGATCACCCCATTTCAGCACCTGCAAGCTGATCTCCAGTGGATCTTATTTAATCCAAGCAGCGTGAAACTTTAAGATATATAAACACATTCGGGAAGGGATTTCCCGATAATTTCATGCTTTATTTACTTTTATTTAATTCTCTTTCATTGAAACACTGTACCAACTAACCAAGATTCCTGTTTTATAACTCAAACCAATGCATCCCTTCCAAAAATCAAACTCTGGACTACTTTTCTCCGAGTGTTTCTAGAAAATTCCAGTTGTTGCTATTCCTTTCATGGATCTTTTTAAGTTTTCCACTTCAGGTCCCTGGGCAAATGCTAACGCCCCAGGCAAGCTTGAAATTAATCACTCCTACTGTTCAGATCCCTTTCCTCTTGTCATAGGATGTTTTTTTTTTAAGATTGACATTTATGAAACCTGCATACCCCTGTCCTACCCATGCCCCTGTACCGCCAGTTGGATGGAACACACTCTACAACTTCCTTTATGAGCAGCAAAAAAAACTAGTGATTGCCGCTCTAGTGAATATCCCAGATCAAATTAGACTATCCACTTAATCTAACCTAAGAAAGCACTTGTTTGCATTTGGGAGGATGTGAAGTGCCTAAGGTAACTGTGTGTCTTCCTAAAATGGGTGTTCATTCACTTTAATACCTTTTTTTTTTTTTTTTCTCAAAATGTGACCTTGGATGGGACTAGTTAGAGCAAGATAATTTAAAACCATTTAGACTTTGTGCCATAATTTAGATCACAATACGAATGTAGCCATCATCTCTGCCTCATTATAAGGGTGTTTCTGATATTTTCGCCTGCTATCTGAAAGGTGAATAAAAAGACAAATCAACAAGAGTGGAGGAAAGTTGACAAAGAAGTAGAGAATGGTAGTCTGAGTCTCATGAAAACAAATTCTTACCTTTCTTGGTGCCACAGTAAGGATCCACCATAGAGCAGGGCGAGGTACTCTTGGGGTTAATGGGAAGCAGGAAATCAGCAGCAATACCTGGCTTGCTAAAACGTAACACAGAGGGTGCTGGGGGCAATGGAAGGTTTGGGAGGAGGGTGGAGGCCTTTGGAATGCCCTGGCCTGCTCCCCACTCTGCTGTTGGAATGCCAAGGGAGGGGCCTTCCCCAAAGCTTTGTTAGCCCCAATAGCTGCCCAGTGACCTAAGAGATGGATGCATTGTCCCCTAGGCTATGTTTGGCAGAACTGGTAGAACAGAAGATTAGCATATTGTATCTTTCCTGGAAATAGCTCCTCCTAGTTTCAGTAAGACCCCTTGTTGAGAAACAGTGGTAGGGATTTGTGATTATCCCAAAGGACCCATAAACCAGGAGCAAAGAAGGGCAAAGGGTCTCCAGGCATTGAACCCCTTGCCTTGCCTCTCTGTGACAGCAAAGTTTGGAGTAATCTTTCATCCGTCAGTACAAGGATCACTGTCCACTCCTGGCAAGGTACTACTATTCTGAAATCATGTGTTTTCATGATTTTTTTGAAGTATAGTTAATATACAGTCTTATATTCGTTTCTGGGGTACAATATAATGATTCATCAATTCTGTACATTACTCAGTGCTCATAAGAGAAGTGAACTCTTCCTCTTTTATCTATTTCAACAACTCCCCCCACCCCAACTTCCCTCTGGGAACCACCAGTCTTTTCTGTTTAAGAGTGTTTTCTATTTATAATTTGATTTTTAAATTTTACATATGAATAAAGTCATATATTTGTCTTTCTCTACCTTATTTCACCTAGCGTTATTCCCTCTGGGTCCCTCATGCTTTTGCAAATGGGACGATCTCATTCCTTTTTATGGCTAACAAATATTACATTGTACATATATGTCCCATCTTCTTGATTCATTCATCCAGTGGTGGACACTTGGGTTACTCATCAACAAAACAAAAAGGTAAATGGGAAAAGATATTTTCCTAAATGGGAAAAGATATTTACAAGTGATCTATCCGATAAGGGGTTAATATAAAGCGGAAAATGACCCAGAGCAGGTCCAGGCCAGAAGGCCCCAGAAAATGGCGAGCTACTAACAATAAGCTAGAGATAAGCAGAAGCCCTACTGGCAGCAAGAGCAAACCAGCCCTTTCTGCCTCTGTAAACAGGCTTCTTGCCACAGACCCCCTGCACTCCTGTTCCCACCCAAAGGGGCCCCTGTTCCCCTAGTTTAAACCCACCTCCCAGCAGTCAGCATAGCCCTGGGGACCTGACTGCCTGCAGTCCCCTGTGAAAGCCTTGTGACCCACTTCCCCAGGGCCCAGAGTTTTGAGCATGAACTCATCTGGATCCAACCGCATGAAATAAATTCGGTACTCCTACTTCTCCGAGTGTCTCTTGATCTCTTGCCGGTCTGATTTTCAGTTGTCTGCAACAAATATCCAAAATGTATAAAGAACAGATACAATTCAGCACCAAGTAAAAAAATGCAGTTACAAATGGACAGAGGAGCTGAATAGAAGTTTTTCCAAAGACAACACACATAAGGCCAAGAGAAACATGAAAAGATGCTTAACATCACTCATCATCAGGGAATGCAAATAAAAACCACAGTGAGCTGTCACCTCATGCCTATCAGAATGGATAAAACAAATAACACAAGACACAGTGAGTGTTGGCAAAGATGTGGAGGAAAAGAGTCTTGTGCACCACGTGGGAATACAAACTGGGGCAGCTACTAGGCAAAAGAGTACGGAGTCTCCTCATAAAAATTAAAAATTGAAATACCATATTTCCCACTAGATAATATTTATCCAAAGAAAACAAAAAACCTTATTTGAAAAGATGCAGGTTCTCATGAATTTTTGCCAAATAAGTTACTCTCTAAGAAGGGTTCAGGTGTATTAGGATTCATCAAGCTAGAAATCCACAGAGTTGTCAATGAATGAGGAGACTCGTTGATTGCACAGAACTTTGTGGATATGGAGTTCCCGTGTATCTACTGATGAATAAGACAGTAACTAAGTGTTGCATATGTACACACATGCATCTGCTTATGATTTAGGATACAGACATTTTCAGTGACATGGTTTTCTTCTATTAACACTTTTTTATTAATAAATATCAATTGTAATGAGTTTTTGTTTCCAAAATTTGTAATCCATAAAAAGTGATGTACCTAGTAAACACAGATACTATCTACAAAGTCAACTTGTAATTCTCTTAGATTACTTCGATATTTTTTTCTTGACAGTCATCATCGTGTCTAAAAATAATACATTTATATTTCTAATTCTTGATTTTTCCTTTTTTTTTAAGATTTTATTTATTTATTTATTTGACAGAGAAAGATCACAGGTAGGCAGAGAGGCAGGCAGAGAGAGAAGGCGAACTCCCCACCGAGCAGAGAGCCTGATGCAGGGCTCAATCCCAGGAACCTGAGATCATGACCTGAGCCTAAAGCAGAGGCTTTAACCTACTGAGCCACCCAGGTGCCCCTCTATATTCTTGATTTTTCAATTGGAATGTCTTTTCTTTCATTTCTTAGGTTGCATCTACTGTTTGCTTATTACTTCCTGGCTTAACTTTTAAATTTGTCATGAAAGACCCGCAGATCCCCTTACCCAAGAATCCAACACTGCCACAGGATGCAATCAGCAAGAGGTTCTTTATTGTTACGCAGGCGCCTGCGGGTGGTCAGCGCGCGCCTGCGGGTGGTCAGCAGCTCCTGCTAGCTGAGCACACCCGGCTAGGGTGGTGCCGGGTTTTTATGGACAGGTACAAACAAGTTTTGGGTGGGGCGCAACTGATTGGTGGACAGTTTGAACTTTTGAAAAAGGCATACTTGGTGTTAGTGGATTGGCCCTGGAAGACCCCCCTCGCGTGAAGAGAAAGGCGGGAAGGGGAAACAAAGAGGGGAAGTTTGACCTTATTACTCAGCAGAAAGACATCCTATCTATGTGACCATGCAGCCCCCTTGCCTAGGAGACCATGCCCTGGCTATTAGGAGAGGGTATCTTGTTCAAACAGGAGTCAAGTGTCATGCCCTAAAAGCCAAGCGAGTTACAGAAAGGCAAAAGAGCAGTTACATTGAATTCAACCCTGGGGGAAGGGTCTTTTCATTGCAAGGGGAGGAGGGGTACTTTTACACAACAAAAGAGCAGTTAATTACTTAACGACGAGGGGGGGTCTTTCAGTCAGAGCACAACTTGAAGCAACCTCCCTAAAAAAGCAGTGTAAAAGAGGTAAATTTTCTTTTTTTGTTCTGTTTGATATGGTTTTTATTCTATTTTTTATGAGTTTTTTATTTATTTGACAGACAGAGATCAGAAGTCGGCAGAGAGGTAGGCAAGGTGAGGGGAAAGCAGGCTCCCTGCTGGCAGAGAGCCTTATGTGGGGCTCCATCCCAGGACCCTGAGATCATGACTTGAGTCGAAGGCAGAGGCTTAACCCACTGAGCCACACAGACGCCCCTGTAAATGTTTTTATTCTATGCCTGTATGGTTAACAGTTTGCTGGCTGATGAAAGTACATGTTGAATCCTTTTTTATTGGTCTCTAGGTAATTGATACTACTTTTTGAATATTATTTATATTATATTGAAAATGTCTTTTATTATCTCTACTTTTAAATTCTTCATTTTATTTCAATCCTTCTGAAATTTCATGATGATGTGTCTGTGTATGAGTCTCTCTAGAAAGTATTAGATTCACCATTGAGCCTTTTTCTTTTTGTTGTCACTGTCTCTCATACATCTGTATTCTGAAATATTTAGTTAACTCTTCAACCTTATTTTTTATTTGAATTTTTTTTAAATAATTTTGTCAGTCATGTTAAAAACATGATCCAGGGCATTCAAGAACAGAAACCTCTGTAGGTCTTTGAATTGTTGAATTATAGACACAAAAACTTTTTTTCAGGGGACATAGAACCTTACCCATGACCACAATTAAAAATTATTAGTAGTAGTCTTTGCCCTTCCTCTCCACCTCCCCCTCTTCCTCCTCTTCCTCCTCATCCCACTATTGGTGATGATGTAATGCTGTCAATACATAAATTACACAACCTTCCTGGAGGGCACTTGCTTAGTAGAAACTGAAGCTTTAACAGTATGACTGTGACCTAACCACTCATACATACAAAGTCTACCTCTAAAAATGTATTACTAAGAAAGTATAAGAATATCATAAAAATGTATTCAAGAATAGGATAACTCATGGCCAAGATTGAGGAAATATATCAATTAAGTTACACTTAGGTGTGAGTAACCAGTGAAAAGTTCCTGAATTCATAGAGTGACTTATTTCAAATTAAATATATTAAAATGGGCAGATTCGGCATCAGTTAATTCAGTGGCTTATACATATCATTAAAAAAGTTGGCTTCATTTCTCGTGTTGGTCTGTGCTATTTGTCTATAAATAAACTGGCAAGAATTATGCTATTATAGTAATTGATTAGACTAAACAAGACTGAGACTAATTTCTGAAAAAGTTGTCGAGATTATGCTGATAATTAGCATGGTGGTCACACTTGCCACTGGAGTTGATTTATTAAAGTTTTGGAATTTTGTATGACCATACAGGAATGGATCTCACAAAGGTCTAAATCTAGCACACACTGACCTTTGTTTTGGGGTGACTAACATTAACTTTATTGAATCTCAAAGAGAGTTCATAATAGTTGGTTTGTGCTTAGGACCTAGTGTAATAGGGGCTCAGGTTATGATCTCAGGGTCCAGGGATCAAGCCCTGTTTTGGACTCCCTGCTCAGCAGAGAGTCAGCTTCTTCCTCTCCCTCTGCTCCCCCGCCCCTACTGCTTGTGCTCTCTCTCTCTCTTAAATAAAATCTCTAAAAAATAAAAAATAATAAAATTTTACTACTTGAAACAATTGTGGATGGACCCCAAGGTATCAGGTTAAGTGAAATAAACAGAGAAAGACAAGTAATGTATGCTCTCCACGTGTATGCGGTACCTTAAAACATCAAGAAAAAGAGATCAGAGCCCTGTTACCAAAGAGAGGGTGGAGACAGGGGCAATTGGAGGAAGAAGGGCAAAAGGTATCAACTTCAGTTATGAGATAAATAAGTACTGGGAAGTAATGTACAGCATGATGATTACAGCTAACACTGATGTACAATATGTAGGAAAGTTTTTTTTTTAATATTTTATTTATTTATTTGACAGAGAGAGAGAGAGAGAGATCACAAGTAGGCAGAGAGGCAGGCAGAGAGAGAGGGGGAAGCAGGCTCCCCGCTGAGCAAAGAGCCCCATGCGGGGCTTGATCCCAGGACCCTGAGATCATGACCCGAGCCGAAGGCAGAGGCTTAACCCACTGAGCCACCCAGGCGCCCCATGTAGGAAAGTTTTTATGAGTAAATTCTAAAAGATCTAATCACAAGGAGAATTTTTTCCCTTTCCTCTTTTATTTTATCCATAGGAGAAGATGGATGTTAACTGAACTTATGGCAATCATCTCATAATTCATGTAAATCAAATCATTGTGCTATATGCTTTAAATTTATATAGTGATGTATGTCAATTCTTAATAAAACTGGAAAAAGGTTTAATAATATTGATGCATCATTAAAGATGGACATAAGAACAATGATTTATTTGGAAAATATAAAGATAGAGGCTAGGAAAATTATTATTGAGATTTAGGTACATATATTATTTATCTTGTTATTGGAAATTCAGAATTTGAAAAACGTTGTTCTAGGTTCTGGAACAAAAACAAACAAACAAGGAACAACAACAACAACAAAAAATTCTTCCTATGTGGAACTTACATTCTAAACAAAGAATTTTTTAAAAGAAAAATGTATAAAAACATAGCATGTCAGATGTCTTTAAGTGCCTCAATAAAACACAATATTGATAAAAGGGTAAGTAATTAATGCACATTATGGAGGGACTTCTTTCATATTGGGTGGTTGGGAACACCTGACTTTTTAATTAGGTAAAATTTAATCAAACATAAATAAAGGCAATCCATTGAATTTTTTTTAACCACTGAAAGTGAAGCTTACTGTATATATAATTAAAATAAAGTTTTAAAAAGTAGAAAATGAGACAGTCAGGTTCAAAAATATACCTGATAACTTGAACATAAAGTAATATAGCAAAAATGTAGGCATATGTTTGATTTTTCTCTTCAGGATAATCAAGGACCCCAGTGTACTGGGTAAGAGTGAATAAAGAAAAGGTAGTAAAAATGAAGACAAAGAAGTCATAGGAAGACCGATCATGCAAGGTTAATGTAGGTAATTGAAAGGAATTTTCATTTTACTCAGACTTGTGTAGAAAATCTTTGGTAATTTTGAACTAAGGGATGATATTATTTGAACTATCGTTTATTTTTTAAAAATTTTTAATTTAAATTCCAGTTAGTTAATGTAGTATTGGTTCCAGGAATAGAATTTAATAATGCACCACTTAAATATAATACCCAGTGTTTATTCCAACAAGTACCCCTCCTTAATGCTCATCATCTTCCTAGCCCATCCCCCACACAACATCCCCCCATCAACCCCCAATTTGTTCTCTGTATGGTTTGCTTCTTTCTCTTTATTTTTCCTTCACCTATCTTCATCTGTTTTATTTCTTCAATTCCACATATTAGTGAAATCATAGGATATTTGTCTTTCTCTGACTGACTTAATTCACTTAGCATATAATACACTCAAGCTCCAAATAGCCATCATCTCATGAATGGATAAAGAAGATGTGGGATATATATTACACACACACACACACACACACACACACAAATTAAATTGTGCCATTTGCAAAAACATGAATGGAGCTTGAGTTATGTTTTAAAAGGTTCACCTTGGTTACAAAGTTGTATATAGATCAAAGAGAAGAGCAAGGCCAGAAGAACCAAGATAACTGAGTAATTAATTAGATCAGGTAAATAAAAATAGACCTGGGGTTTGGCATTGGAGGTAGCATGACAAGGTCAGATTGAAGATGTACTTTGAAGACAGAGCCAAGAGGACCATCTGAGGGAATGGATTTGGGGTGTGAGAAGAGGAGAGCAACTAAGGATTCCAACATTTTTGGCATACACAGCTTAAAAGACAGTTGTTATTACCTGTAATGTTAATGGAAAAGATAGAGTGAGTTTGAAGAGAAAGATGAAATTTTTTATTTTGGGTATATGGCTTTGAGTCTTCTGTTGGACCCCCAAGATATGGTTAATTGATCAAGTATGCAAGTCAGTGAATGATTCTGGCTAAAAAGAGGTAATATAGTTTCTCTGGGGTGATGTAAGAGTCTCATATCCCTGTTATAGTGGTGATATGACTCTTTTTTTTTTTTTTAAGAAAGATCTCCCACATTTTTATTTACTTATTTATTTGACACAGAGAGAGAGCGATCACAAGTAGGCAGAGAGGCAGGTAGAGAGACAGAGGGAAGCAGGCTTCCCGCTGAGCAGAAAGCCGATGCAGGGCTTGATCCCAGGACCCCAAGATCCTAACCTGAGCTGAAGGCAGAGGCTTAACCCACTGAGCCACCCAGGCGCCCCAATATGACTCTTTATATAGGATAAAATATCACAGCATTATGTGACATTCAAAACAAAGAATGTTTTGGTTGAGTGCATTTAAAACTGATGAAACCCCAATAAGACCAGTAGTTTTGTTAATAGGATTGCTGTCAGTGAAAAACCCTGGTTTTGTGAATCATACTCCATACAGACAACATTATTGGGGAAACTAGTTTTGTACCTGCTAATAGTTTTGTACCTATACTAATTTTGTACCTGCTAAGTGAGTCTAAAGTAACTTCACAATAAAAAACCTGAAAATATAAAGTAAGATGAGAATGGACAATGGAGTCTGAGTTCTAGCAGCACACCAGCTTTCCAGGGGCTGCTTGGATGGAGAGGCTCTTTCAGCGCCTCAATGACAAGTGAAGATGTATAGTGGTTCTAGAGGGAAAGCCCTGCTCAAACCAGTTTGAGAAAAACTGAGGATGAATACTGGAAAAACTAAGTAAACATAAGAAATTTCAGGAATTTTGCTATGCAGGGAAAATGAGTGTGAAATGAAGAATTAAGGATCAGGTCACTTTTTTAATCTAGAAAAAATTATATAGCCCTATATACTCATGGGAATGATTCAGTAGAAGGTCTAGAAACTTAGATTCAGGAGAGAGAGCACAATTGCTGGGACTTTATCTTTAAGGAGGAGAGAAGGAATGCGATCTAATGCACAGGTGTTGGCTTAGGCTTCGGGTAGATCACAGGCAAATGTATCTCTAGTATCTATCTTTTTTGGGGGGGGAGGGGAGTAAGAGTTGAAAAAGTGAGTTATCTTGTTGTAGAATTGTAGGAGACCATTAAGTTCTCACCTGAAACTAGCGACCGTGAATTTTCAGAGCAGTAGTTCTTCTTAGTTGTTACTTCCTGTCGTCATTCAGTTGTGAGAATTTACTATGACTGAGGTTTTCCTCAAGGAGCTCATAAAAACAGGAATGGGTGAGGTAGTTAAGGGTATTTTTCCAGAGTGAATCTGATGACAGATGTTGGAGTCAAGCTGGACAGAAGGAAATTAAGGACTTTTGGGCAACTCTTACACGATAAAGCTTTGTCACTGTTTGCATTGTGGTGTCTTTTCTACTAGATGTGTGTGTGTGTGTGTGTGTGCACATGTGCACACGTGTGTGTGTGTGCACACGCGTGTGTGTGTGCACACGCGTGTGTGTGTGCACACGCGTATTTGTCACATTCAGAACTTTGAAAAAATAATAAAATACTTTGTTGTATATGTAAACCAATAGTCTTATAAACAGCACTTTTTACTGCCTCCATGGCAAGTGAAAATTTCTGATGGTACAAGAGTAATTTGTACTTGGTATTAATCCATACCCTGCAGAAGAACACACTAATTTTTAGATATGTATGAGCAATGCTAGATACATTTTTTATTATTTAAAATATATGAGCATTTTTTTCTTATTGGAATTATGTTCTCAACTGCTTTATTTCATATGGTTCCAGTGATTTTTCTTTAAGCTTTGTTAATCGGTCAAGAGGAATTTATTGTGTCTATTACATGTTCCAGCAACATATTTATATACTGGAAAGAAAATAGAGCTAATAGCAAATAACATTTATTTAACACTTATTAATAATTTCAGAGGCACATATTTGGTACTTTTTAAAAGATTTTATTTATTTATTTGACAGAGAGAGAGAGATCACAAGTAGGCAGAGAAGCAGGAAGAGGGGGAAGGGGGAAGTAGCTTCCCTGCTCAGCAGAGAGCCTGATGTGGGGCTCGATCCCAGGACCCTGGGATCATGACCTGAGCTGAAGGCAGAGGCTTAACCCACTGAGCCACCCAGGCGTCCTACATATTTGGTACATTATGAATCTCTAGTAGTATAAAAGATAGTCAGATCATATACATTAATATCTTTCTTTTTGTGGCTTTTTGGAGGTTTAGTGGAAAGCAAACTGTCTGTACCCAGACCTCCACTTCAGAGAGAAACCTCAGACTGCTCTCCTCTGGATGGTCCAGAACACACAGACTCCCTCTGCAAACTCCAGTGAACACCACAGCCTCCCACAGGCGGTGCGCACCCCCAGCCACCATCACAGAGGTCACCTGAAGTTCCCACTGTCTCTGCACCCCCTATGCCACTAAAGCCATGAGCAATAATTGGCCCAGGCAAGCCTGAACCTGGGTGACTACAGCTGCCAGAACTGCTGTCTGTGGTCCACGCCCATGCCTGTGCGCTCACATCCTGTGGTGGTGGCACAGGTGGTGGAAGGCTACAGGCCACGCCTGAGCGTGGCTACCCACGCCTGAGCCAGGTTCTCTCAGGCGCCAGGCTAGGTGGGCTCACACCCGGCGGCAGTGCAGGTGGTACAAGGCTGTGGTCCTAGAGACCCCCAGCAGGCGCCCACACTAAGCTCCCCCAGGTGAGGGTGGAAGTGCGCCCAGCCCCAGCGGTGGTGCAAGCAGAGGAAAGTCTAGGGCTCAGGGATCATGGCCTGGAGCCCCACTAGGTTCTCTCTGCCACAGATGGTCGCCAGTGGTAACTGTCCTGGGGCCTTGGTCTTACACCCATGCCCATCAGATTCTACCAGTTGCCCCTTAAGATCTTTTGCTCTTTTGGAATGCTTTTAACTGGTCTCCAATATAATGCTGGTCCCCGGTCACAGGGCACTTTCATATTGATATATTACTTTCAAATGGGTCACTTCTGGTTGTCCCCTCCCCCTTCTGTTTATCCTCAGATATCAGTCTGAGGGATCCCACTCTGTGTTACCTCTCCACTGATGTCTTCTACCCCCATAGAGATCCAGAAGTGTATAATCTTACATCTCAGTCTGATTTCATGGGTGTTCAGAGTGTTCTGGTAGATATTCAGCTCACTTTAGGGGACCAGTTGAAACAGGGTCTCCTACTTCTCTGCCATCTTGCCCTTCCCTCCAGTTTCAGTATCTTTCTTTTTAATTAGAGTTTGTTTCATGGAACCAAAGATAATTGCTTTCCTTATTGATCAAATAAAGCTTAAGTGTCAAAATCACCTCAGCAGTTTCTTTGTGCATTGTCATGTGTTACACATTTACTTTCCACTGACCAACTGCTGCCTTAGAATTTGCATCCTGACCAAAAAGAGTCTAAACATAGGCATCAAGTTTGTGCTTGCCATATCATCATGTCTGCAAATTCCATGTATGCTGTTGAAGTTTAGTGATGATATGGTATTTGCTACCTCACTAGAGACCAAAGAGCAATCCTTATCTGAAAAGCACAGTAAATCATGTTTTGATATAGTAGCTCTTAATACAGTCAGGTCTCTAATTATTGTCTGCCAATCTGCCTACCTACAGAGACAACTTTTATCTAGGTCAGTATGAATTATTTTTAGTAGAAGATAAAACTGCAATGCAAAAATAACCAAGAGAAAAGAAATAAAAAAACAAAAACAAAAATAACAAAGACAGCTTACATCTCAAAATTCAAGCTCAGAGAAGAATTTTTTTTTCTTAGAAAACTTCCCTAACTTGGGGGCACCAGGAAATGGCCCATTATCAAAATAAGTGGTTTGGCTAATTATACTTTCAATGAAAGAAAAATGATACAGTCAAATGGATGTCTTGAATTTAAATCCAAGCCCTTCATGTCTTACTACAACTCTGGGAACACTGGCCATGGATTCCTAGCACACCAAAAAAAAAAAAAAAAAAAAAAAAAAAAAAAAAAATTAACATTTCCAGAAAAGGCATTCCCTATTTCTTCACACCATTTATATCTGAGGCTGGGACACAGATTTGACACTCAGGCTATGTGATCTTGACTGGTTACTTGATTTCTCTGAACCTGATTTTACCCAGTTATGGGAGTAAGGCATGTTAACAAATACTAAGATGTGCTAACTCCTTGAAAATATGCATATTAGGACCAATGGATTAATAATCATCACAGCTAACACCTAACATATTGCTCCCATGTGCCCCAGACTCTTAGGAGTGCTCTACACATGTTTACTTACTTAATCCTTGGAACAAGCATACAAACAGGTCCGGTTTTCAGATAAGAAAACTGAGTTCTAGAAAGAAAAAATAACTTGCCTGAGATCATTAGCAGAGTTGACTTTCAAGCCTGTGTTCATCTGGCTTCAGAATTGCAGAAATTAATTTATACATCACAAAGATCTAGGCAAACACTAATTATTTTTTAATTGCATAACATCACAACAATTGTTATTTTGACCAAAATTATATCAACCACAAAGACCACCGTTCTGAGTCACTAAAAGAAATTAGACTTAAGAGAGGATTGTGGAATGATGCTGCAACAGTATTCTGATATTCTTGTGTCATCAAGCAAGTGACGGGGGAAAGATCTGTATTCTAGGTCATCTGATGCCTTGAACAATTTTGCAAGCAGGAAATTTTTGACAAAAACTGAACTCAAATTGCCCCAACAATTTTTACCCATAGTCATGTAAAGTGTATGTATTTCTAGGGAACTAAAATCTCCACTTGTCTAATTCAACTTGTCAAAATGTTTCTAACGGCTCTGTGCTATTGTAGAATATTTATGATTCTTTGAGAAAATGAAAATGTGTTGACTATAAGAACTAAAATGACATAAGTTGGTTTAAATGCCATTTTATAGAAAATCTTTATCTTTTGCAACTCAGTCTGGCATCTTAAATTAGTTATGTTTCATTCTTCAGACATTTACTGAATAAGAACTATGCTATCAACAATGGCCATTATTTATGGAATGCTGATTATGGATACATACTAAGATGAATTGTAAGATTCTGAAGCCCCTGACTCAGAATATTCTCTGATTCACAAGTCTTGTAGATGACCTCGACTTGTCTAGAGTCAAAAAATTAGCTAGAAATTTTTCACCTAAAAGTGTGAGAATCTAATACAAGTTGATGTTAGCTAAATAGAAAATGTAATGGTTCCTATAAATGAAAAGGCCAGTGATTTATCACATCTGGTCAGCTGGCTCAAGGGACTGAGAGCAATTTTGATTATCAAATATTTCTCATCTCTTTGCTCTCCTTCCTTCTTTATTGTTTTTGTTTATTTTTTATTGCATAGTCTCTATTTTGGCAGCAGCTAGGTTATATTCTAACAGCTTTCAAGCACCTAGGAAAAATGGCTTCTGTTGTTAGTAGTTTCAGCAAAGGTTGGTTGTTACATTTTGACCTGGTTTGGAGGGTAACCTCGTTCCATGACTCCATCTTACTGGAACTATAGAAGAAGAAAATCAGTACTTACTAAAGGGTTTGAAAGCTGTTAGTCTATTGCATAAGTCTGTTTGGGAAGTTCTTGGGATGTGTTTATACTGAAAAAAATCATTATTTATGTGAAATTATAATTTCAATAGATATTCTATAATTTATTTGCTAAATCTGGCAGCTTTACTCAAGGGATTTTTAACCCCTCTGCTAAATTAATCTTTCCAAATGTGATAATATGCATGTCCTAAAGGCACACTCATAAGCAAAATGATAATGAACCAATAAATCAAACAATACATATCAAGAATGACATTTTTCTGGTGTCAAGAATTATACATAACTCTTTTCTATTCAATAACTCATGTAGTCTTATAAAAAAACTCTGTGAGATAATTTAATTATTCTTGTTTTATAGATAAAGAAATTAGTTCACAACAATGTTAAATATCCTGAATGTGAAGCAGTCAGAGGTGCTGAGAGCCAGTGTTGTGTGGCACCAGAGATGTCTTACAGGTAATCTTTTCAATAGTTTCATGGGCAGGATTAACAGGCTACTCTGGTAAGAATCAAACTTTCCTTTTTCTGTTGATCTCTTCATAGTCACCTTCCTTGGGCTACATTTGCAAAGAATGTGAACTGTTTCATATACTTGAATTCCAAATGCACTATTATTACTTGGTAAATTAAGAGACCCATTTGCCCTATTAGACTGATATCCAGTTATCTATCACATTCCCAAGTAATCTGCTGAAAGAGAGAAACCAAGCTTCACATCTAGAGAAGTTGTCTTACTAAACTGCACAGCATTTTCTTCTTGCTGTCACCCTATGTCCTATGAAGAGCAGTCCTTAGCCATGGGGTTGATGATGTTTTCTGCTCTTACATGGCCAACTGTTGTGGCTCTGTGTTCATACACAGAACTCAGTGCTTGCACAAGACCGTTCAAATGAGCCATGGGTTCTCCAGGCTTGGGACCTCAAACCTCAGTATCCAAATATCATTCTACACTTGGAAAACAGAACAATCCCCAGTGCAACCTTCCACCTTATGGACCAGAATTCCCTTAATCCCTTTAATTCATTCAGGAGGAAAGAGAAGAAAACATAAAGTCTGGCAACCCTTTTCGGTTGATCAACCCAATATATAAATTAGGCTTTCTTCCTGCCATTCTTCCAAATCTAATATCCTATAAATGTTTCAGGTGAGAATTTTTCAAGTAAATTTCACTGTAACAACTAGATTCCAATTCTCAGCTCTCAGAGGAACCTATTCAACCAAAGCTGCTGAAGCTTAATTGTCAACACTATTCGAGTTAGAGGTTTGAAACCAGATTTATAAAGATATCAAATTTCCCAAATAGAGGTTGACTTTTATTTTGAATGCTTAAATCCTACCAAAATAAGCATAACTTCATGACTGCCAGCCTGTCTACAGAAGAATAAGTCATTTTAACATAATTCTATGGTTAAAATTATCTGGTTAAGACATGCAAACTAGGGAGTTTTTAAGGATCAGTTTAGATGCCAGTTCCCTACACATGTATACAAAAACAAAGGTACTTTTTAAATCCATTTAAAAATTTTTATTTGTATTACTTAGCCAAAAAAATGGAGAAAAATTCATTTACTGCAATATGTTATGTATCTTCAATTTTCCTGCTTTTTGCTAGACATCAATACTACTTTCCCAATACAGAGAGCAAATACTTTTTTGTTACATGGGAACACTTCTGTGTTCATGGTAAGCATAAGGCATTGTGCCTGACACAACAGGCAAAGTTTTAAAATAAATTTGCCACCAGCCTGAGAAGCAAGAAAGACCCATGGAGCTGGGTCTCAGTGCCATTCGTTCTGTTCCTTTCTTACCACTTCAGCCACCTCTAGGGTCAGATAGGATTTGTCTCAGGATAGAACAGCTTGAATTTTCCTCAACAAGGAAAAGTCAAGATAGGGAACTGAGCTGATACAGAAATAAACTGAAGAAAATCTTCAAGCATATGTTTCTTAAAGTGAGCTCCTAACTCCATGCATTATAACACGACGTTTCTTTGCTGAAAATATTTATTCTTGGGCACCTGGGTGGCTCAGTGGGTTAAGCCGCTGCCTTCGGCTCAGGTCATGATCTCAGGGTGCTGGGATCGAGTCCTGCATCGGGCTCTCTGCTCAGTGGGGATCCTGCTTCCTCCTCTCTCTGTCTGCCTCTCTGCCTACTTGTGATCTCTCTCTGTCAAATAAATAAATAAAATCTTTTAAAAAAATATTTATTCTTTGAGACCACATTGGATCAACTATTCCAGATTCCTCTGGATGGGGCAGAGGGATCGATAATTTCAAGATTATGGCAAGCTTCTAAAAATGAGATAATTACATATGTCTTTTATGGCAGTGACCTCAAGAGTCTGGAAAACTCTAGTATAAAGTTGGCACATTATTCTGAAGAGGGATGCTTAAGAGCATATGACCTCCAATAGACTGGGTTCAAGTCCTGACCTGTCATGGAGAGTTTTACTTAATCTCTTGGAGTATCTTTGCTGAATTCAGAAAACTAGATAGGAAGATAGGCATGAAGCATTTACACAGCATCTGGCATTTACTGAGCACTCAATAAATAATAGCATTATTATAAAAAAGCACGTCAAATAAATGTGAATTTCTGTTACAAAACAAGAGATTTTCCAGAAATGTTTTATTTGAAGCTGGTCCTTTCAGACTGTGTTTCTGTCTGCTCTGCCTGTATTCAGACTTCCTTGAAAGGTTTAGGAAGCTCTGATCTGAGGAAAGAATGCCTTTTTTTTTTCTTTAAGGCATTGCTATTAACTAGCCCTTTCTTTGTAATCTTGCTGTTATTAGTGTTTACTATTATCTAGCAAACTTTCTTTAAAGACTTTCTTGGAAGACATGCTATTGTAAAGATCCAAGACTGACTGTAGCTGAGAAAATGCCTAATGCTAACTAAAATATACTTTAGACTGAGGTACCAGAATGCTAAATCACTAATTTTTAACTAAAAAAAAAAAAAAAAGTGGAAGGGATTTTCAATACCATATTGGCATGATCAGCATATTCTTTCTCTTAGTCGAGCTATACAGAACCCACATATATTAAAAGGTAACATTTTGGGGGAGCAGTCAAGATGGCAGAGAAGTAGCAGGCTGAGATGACATCAGGTAGCAGGAGATCAGCCAGATAGCTTACTAAACCATTCCAGACACCTACAAATCCAACAGCAGATCAAAGAGAAGAAGAACAGCAATTCTAGAAACAAAAAATCAAACACTTGCTGAAAGGTAGGACAGCAGAAGGGTGAATCCAAAGCAATGGGAAGATAGACCTCGGGGGGAGGGGACAGCTCCTGGCAAGTGGCAGAGCAATGGAGCACAAAATCAGGACTTTTAAAAGTCTGCTCCACTGAGGGACTCTAGAGGCTAAACCAGGGTGAAGCCCACACGGGGACAGCGTGGTCTCAGGTCCCGCGGGGTTACAGAAGGATCTGGGGTGTCTGAGTGTCACAGAGCTTGCAGGTATTAAAGCCGGGAAGCCAGCTATAGAGACAAAGCTGAGGAGTGAGTTCTCAGCTTGGGGTCACCTTTCAAGGAAGTCTGAATACAGGCAGAGCAGACAGAAACACAGTCTGAAAGGACCAGCTTCAAATAAAACATTTCTGGAAAATCTCTTGTTCTGCAACAGAAATTCACATTTATTTGACGTGCTTTTTTATAATAATGCTATTATTTATTGAGTGCTCAGTAAATGCCAGATGCTGTGTAAATGCTTCATGCCTATCTTCCTATCTAGTTTTCTGAAAACACAACAAAACAAACAAAAAAAACAAAAAAAACCATAATCCGTGGCACAGGCCACTTCTCTGTGAGTGGGGGTCCCCACAAGATATGGGGAGACCCCCCTGGAAAGCTCAGGGATCTGTGGGGTTCAGAAACTCCAGGCACAGCTGTGTGCCAGAGACAGAGACACTTGGTCACGGGCTGGGTGAGCTTGGAGCACAGCCAGAGGCCAGGGAGATGGGAGTGATTGAGTGCTTTTTTCCAAGCTTGGCCAGAGACCATGGAAATGGGAGTGATTGAGCACTTTTCTCTGAGGGTGCACTGAGGAGTGGGGCCCTGAGCTCTCGGCCCCTCCTGGCAGAGACTGGGAGGCCACCATTTTCATTCCCGTCCTCCAGAACTCTACAGAAAGTGTTCAGGGAACAAAAAGCTCCTGAAAGCAAGCAGATTACTTAGCCTGGCCCCTGGTAAGGGTGGTGTAATTCTGTCTTGGGCAAAGACACTTGAGAAGCACTACAACAGGCCCCTCCCCCGGAAGATCAACAAGAAATCCAGCCAAGACCAAGTTCACTTACCAAGGAGAACAGCTGAGTTCCAGAGGAGGAGAAAATAAAGCCTGGTATTCATGGCCGCCTCCCCATGATTTTTTAGTCTTGCAAAGTTAATTAATTTTTAAAATTTTTTTTTCTGCTGCTAAATTTTTTTTTAAACTTTTACCCTTTCCTTTTTAACCTTTTTAACGTTTTTAATGTTTTTTACATTTTTTAACAATACCTTTCATTAAAAAAATATTTTTTGAAACTTTATTATTATAGTCATATTTATCTTTCATTCTATCTATCTTTATTTTTTATACACACATAGGGTTTTTTCTTCTAAAAATTTTGGGATACACCTCCTTCTAATAGATCAAAATACATCCTAAATCTACCACTCGGCTTTTTCGAGTGTCCAGCCTGAGCTAATTCTCTCCACTTTCTTTTTCTTGATTCTCCAAACCAACTTATCAATTCCTTTTTTAGAAATTAAAAAAAAATTTTTTTTCATATTTATAGTCATATTCTATCCCTTTGTTGTGTTTACCTTTATATATATTTTTCATTCTTTAAAATTTTTGGAGGTAGTTTCTTCTAAGAGACCAAAACACTCACAAAATTAAGTGGGTGACCCTCTTCTAGTCACCAGTCTGATATATATATATATATATATATATATATATATATATATATATATATATATTTCTTTTTTATATTTTTTCTTTATTTGTTTTCTTTTTTTATTTTTTTTTTTCTGAACTTCTTTTCACCCCATTCTCCCGCCCACAATTTGGGGTCTCATCTGATTTGGTTAAAAGCACATTTTCCTGGGGACTTTGCCACTCTTTTAGTATTTTATTTGCTCCTTCATATATTCTTATCTGGACAAAATGACAAGGTGGAAAAACTCAAGACAAAAAAAGAACAAGAGGCAGTACCAAAGGGTAAGGACCTAATCAATATAGGCATTGGTAATATGTCAGATCTAGAGTTCAGAATGATGATTCTCAAGGTTCTAGCTAGGCTCAAAAAAAGCATGGAAGCTATTAGAGAACCCTGTCCAGAAAATAAGAGCCCTTTATGGGGTAAATAAAAGAACTCAAATCTAACCAAGTTGAAATTAAAAAAGCTATTAATGAGGTGTAATAAAAAATGAGGCTCTTACTGCTAGGATAAATGAGGCAGAAGAAAGAATTAGTGATATAGAAGACCAAATGATAGAGAATAAAGAAGATGAGCAAAAGAGAGACAAACCAATACTGAACCACAAGGGAAGAATTTGAGAGATAAGTGACACCATAAGATGAAACAACATTAGAATAATTGGGATTCCAGAAGAAGAAGAAAGAGAGAGGGCAGCAGAAAGTATATTGGAGGGAATTATTGTAGAGAATATCCCTAATATCGCAAAGGGAACAAGCATCAAAATCCAGGAGGTGCAGAGAACCCCCCTCAATATCACCAAGAATATGTCCACACCCCGTCATCTAATAGTTAAATTTACAAGTCTTAGTGACAAAGAGAAAATCCTGAAAGCAGCCCAAGATAGGAAGTCTGTAACATACAATGGTAAAAATGTCAGATTGGCAGTGGGCTTATCCACAGAGACCTAGCAGGCCAGAAAGAATTGGCATGATATATTCAGAGCACTAACTGAGAAAAACATGCAGCCAAGAATACTATATCCAGCTAGGCTATCATTGAAAATAGAAGGAGAGATAAAAAGCTTCCAGGACAAACAAAAACCAAAAGAATTTGCAAACACCAAACCAGCTCTACAGGGAATATTGAAAGGGGTCCTCTAAGCAAAGAAAGACCCTAAGAGTAGTAGATCAGAAAGAAACAGAGACAATATACAGTAACAGTCACCTTACAGACAATAACAATGGCACTAAATTCATATCTCTCGATAGTTACCCTGAATGTTAATGGGCTAAATGCCACAATCAAGGACACAGGGTACCAGAATGGATAAAAAAACAAAACCCATCAATATGTTGCCTACAAGAAACTCATTTTAGACCTGAAGACACCTCCAGATTTAGAGTGTGTGTGTGGGGGGAACAATTTACCATGCTAATGGACATCAGAAGAAGGCTGGGGTGGCAATTCTTACATCAGATCAATTAGATTTTAAGTGAAAGACTATAATAAGAGATGAGAAAGGACACTATATCATACTCAAAGGGTAAGTCCAAAAGAAGATCTAACAATTTTAAATATCTATGCCCCTAACATGGGAGTAGCCAACTATATAAACCAGTTAATAACAAAATCAAAGAAACACATTGACAATGATACAATAATAGTAGGAGACTTTAACACTCCCCTCATTGAAATGGACAGATCATCCAAGCAAAAGGTCAACAAGGAAAAAAGGCCTTAAATGACACACTGGACCAGATGGACATCACAGATATATTCAGAACATTTCATCCCAAAGCAACAGAGTACACATTCTTCTCTAGTGCACATGGAACATTCTCCAGAATAGATCACAGCCTGGGTCATAAATCAGGTGTCAAAAGACTGAGATCATTCCCTGCATATTCTCAGACCACAATGCTCTGAAGCTAGAACTCAATCACAAGAGGAAATTTGGAAAGAACCCAAATACATGGAGACTAAACAGCATCCTTCTAAAGAATGAATGGGTCAACCAGGAAAATAAAGAAGAATTGAAAAAATTCATGGGAACAAATGATAATGAAAACACAACAGTTCAAAATCTGTGGGACACAGCAAAGGCAGTCCCAAGAGGAAAATATATAGTGATACAAGCCTTTCTCAAGAAACAAGAATGGTCTCAAATACAAACCTATCACTACATCTAAAGGAGCTTGAGAGAGAACAACAAAAAAAGCCTAAACCCAGCAGGAGAAGAGAAATAATAAAGATTAGAGCAGAAATCAATGAAATAGAAACAAACAAAAAAAATAGAACAAATCAATGAAACTCAGAGCTGCTTCTTTGAAAGAATTAATAAGATTGATAACCCCTGGCCAGACTTAACAAAAAGAAAAGAGAAAGGACCCAAATAAATAAAATCATGAATGAAAGAGAAGAGATCACAACCAACACCAAAGATATACAAACAATTATAAGAACAGATTATTAGCAACTCTATGCCAATAATTGATAATCTGGAAGAAATGGATGCATTCCTAGAGACATATAAACTACCACACCTGAACCAGGAAGAGACATATAAACTACCACAGCTGAACCAGGAAGAAATAGAAAACCTGAACAGACCCATAACCAGTAAGGAGTTTGAAACAGTCATCAAAAATCTCCAAACAAACAAAAGCCCATGGCTTCCCAGGGAAATTCTACCAAACATTTAAAGAAGAATTAATTCCTATTCTCATGAAACTGTTCCAAAAAATAGAAATGGAAGGAAAACTTCCAAACTCATTTTATGAGGCCAGCATCACCTTGATCCCAAAACCAGACAAGGATCCCATCAAAAAAGAGAATTACAGAGACCAATATCCTTGATGAACACAGATGCAAAAATTCTCACCAAAATCCTAGCCAATAGGATTCAGCAGTACATTAAAAGGATTATTCACCACAACCAAGTGGGATTTATTCCAGGGCTGCAAGTTTGGTTCAACATCCACAAATCAAACAATGTGATAGAATATATTAATAAAAGAAAGAACAAGAACCATATGATACTCTCAATAGATGCTGAAAAAGCATTTGACAAAGTATAGCATCCCTTCCTGATCAAAACTCTTCAAAGTGTAGGGACAGAGGGCACATGCCTCAATATTATCAAAGGCATCTATGAAAAACCCACCGCAATTATCTTTCTCAATGGAGAAAAACTGAAAGCTTTTCCACTAAGGTCAGGAACACGGCAGGGATGTCCATTATAACCACTGCTCTTCAACATAGTACTAGAAGTCCTAGTCTCAGCAATCAGACAACAAGAAGAAATTAAAGGCATCCAAATCGGCAAAGAAGAAGTCAAACTATCACTTTTTGCAGATGATATGATACTATATGTGGAAAACCCAAAAGACTCCACTCCAAATCTGCTAGAACTTGTACAGGAATTCAGTAAAGTGTCAGGATATAAAATCAATGCACAGAAATCAGTTTTATTTCTATATACCAACAACAAGACAGAAGAAATAGAAATTAAGTAGTCAATCCCATTTACAATTACACTAAAAGAGTAAGATACCTTGGAATAAATCTAACCAAAAAGGCAAATAATCTGTACTCAGAAAACTATAAAGTTTTCATGAAAGAAATTGAGGAAGACACAAAGAAGTGGAAAAATGTTCCATGCTCATGGATTGGAAAAACAAATATTGGCAAAATGTCTATGCTACTTCAAGCAATCTACACATTTAATGCAATCCCTATCAAAATCCCATCCATTTTTTTTCAAAGAAATGGAACAAATAATCCTAAAATTTATAAGGAACCAGAAAAGACCTCGAATAACCAGAGGAATATTGAAAAAGAAAGCCAAAGTTGGTGGCATCACAATTTCGGACTTCAAGCTCTATTACAAAGCTGTCATCATCAAGACAGCATGGTACTGCCACAAAAACAGACACATAGATCAATGGAACAGAATAGAGAGCCCAGAAATAGACCCTCAACTCTATGGTCAACTAATCTTTGACAAAGCAGGAAAGAATGTCCAATGGAAAAAAGACAGCCTCTTCAACAAATGGTGTTGGGAAAATTGGACAGTCACATGCAGAAAAATGAAATTGGATCATTTCCTTACACCACACATGAAAAAAGACTCAAAATTGATAAAGGACCTCAATGTGAAAACGGAATCCATCAAAATCCTTGAGGAGAACACAGGCAGCAACCTCTTCGACCTCTGCCGCAGCAATGTCTTCCTAGGAACATCGCCAAAGGCAAGGGAAGCAAGGGCAAAAATGAACTACTGGGACTTCATCAAGATCAAAAGCTTTTGTGCAGCAAAGGAAACAGTTAACAAAACCAAATGACAACTGACAGAATGGGAATAGATATTTGCAAACAGCATTTCAGATAAAGGGCTAGTATCCAAAATCTATAAAGAGTTTAGCAAGCTCAACAGCCAAAGGACAAATAATCCCATTAAGAAGTGGGCAGAGGACATGAGGAGACTTTTCTGCAAAGAAGACATCCAGATGGCCAACAGACACATGTAAAAGTGCTCCACATCACTTGGCATCAGGGAAATACAAATCAAAACCACAATGAGATACCACCTCACACCAGTAAGAATGGCTAAAATTAACAAGTCAGGAAATGACAGATGCTGGCAAGGATGCAGAGAAAGAGGAACACTCCTACACTGTCGGTGGGAATGCAAGCTGGTGCAACCATTCTGGAAAACAGCATGGAGGGTCCTCAAAAAGTTGAGAATAGAACTACCCTCTGACCCAGCAATTGCACTACTGCATATTTACCCTAAAGATACAAACGTAGTGATCCGAAGGGACACATGCACCCGAATGTTTATAGAAGCAGTGTTTATAATAGCCAAACTATGGAAATAACCTAGATGTCCATCAACAGATGAATGAATAAAGAAGATGTATATATCTACAATGGAATACTATGCAGCCATAAAAAGAAATGAAATCTTGCCATTTGCAACGACATGGATGGAACTAGAGGGTATGCTTAGTGAAATAAGTCAATTGGAGAAAGACAACTATCATATGATCTCCCTGATATGAGAAAGTGGAGATACAACGTGGGGGTTTTGGGGGGCAGGAAGGGAGGTAGACAAACCATAAGAGCTCTTAATCTCACAAAACAAACTGAGGGTGGCTGAGGGGAGGAGGGTAGGGAGAGGGTGGTGGGGTTATGGACAGTGGGGAGGGTATGTTCTATGGTGAATGCTGTGAAGTGTGTAAGCCTGACGATTCACAGACCTGTTCCCCTGGAACTAATAATACATTATATGTTTATTTAAAAAAAAAAACCCACAGGGGCAATCCTGGAAATACTGTCTTGAACAGCTATGGGAGGAGGGGTCATATACCAATAAAGTCTTGATATAAATGCCAAAAAAAAAAAAAAGGCACAATGAGATACCACATCACACCAGTCAGCATGGCTAAAATTAAAAGTCAGGAAATGACAGATGCTGACAAGGATGCGGAGAAAGGGGAACCCTCCTACACTGTTGGTGGGAATGCAAGCTGGTGCAATCACTCTGGAAAACAGCATGGAGGTTCCTCAAAAAGTTGAAAATAGAACTACCTTATGACCCAGGGGTGCCTGGGTGGCTCAGTGGTTTAAGCCGCTGCCTTTGGCTCAGGTCATGATCTCAGGGTCCTGGGATAGAGTCCCACATCGGGCTCTCTGCTCAGCAGGGAGCCTGCTTCCCTCTCTCTCTCTGCCTGCCTCTCCATCTACTTGTGATTTCTCTCTGTCAAATAAATAAAACCTTAAAAAAAAAAAAAAGAACTACCTTATGACCCAGCAATTGCACTACTGGGTATTTACCCTAAAGATACAAACACAGTGATCCAAAGGGGCACGTGCACCTGAATGTTTATAGCAGCAATGTCCATGATGAATGGATAAAGAAGATATGGTATATACATATATACAATGGAATACTATGCAGCCATCAAGAGAAATGAAATCTTGCCATTTGCAATGATGTGGATGGAACTAGAGGGTATTATGCTTAGCAAAATAAGTCAATTGGAGAAAGACAACTACCATATGATCTCCCTGATATGAGGAAGTGGAGCTGCAACATGCGGGATTTTGGGGGTCGGAAAAGAATAAGTGAAACAAGATGGGATTGGGAGGCAGACAAACCATAAGAGACTCTTAATCTTACAAAATAAACTGAGGGTGGCCGGGGGAGTGGGGTAGCGAGAGAGTGGTGGGGTTATGGACAGTGGGGAGGGTATGTGCTATGGTGAATGCTGTGAAGTGTGTAAACCTGGCGATTCACAGACCTGTTCCCCTGGGGCTAATAATATGTTTTATGTTTATTAAAAAATAAAAAATAATTTTTAAGTGAAAAAAAAGGTAATATATTTTTAAAGTGAAAAATTGTATTCACAGAAATAAAGTAAGTGCCAGAAGTTGGAGTCTGTCCTATAATCTGCATGCATAGGCATCAGAAAGTCACTAAAAAAACTGACTCACAACAAAAGGACTTCTGTAAATCAAATGTCCATGGCAATAGATTATGGTATAATTTTGCTGCAAGTTATGGAATCTTCCCAGTCTCTTGTATAAAATTGCCTACAGCCATCTCCACATGGGATTTATGTTTGTCATCAACACTGGCAAATTCAAAATCCATTAGCGAAGATTTCCTTTCCTGTGAACACCAAACTTAAGATCACCTCCAAAGTTGTCTTCTCTAGTGGTGTTTCTTTTCCCTGTCTTTTCTCTTAAGGCTACAGTGTACTTTTTATAGCTTTAACAATAGTTACTTTCTAGTTATGTTAATTCTTTAAAGTATAAAAACCATAACCTGTTGATGAGTCTTTCTATATCTGAAAAAATATTACACTTATATTTATCAGGTATCTGCCTCTCCATCCTTCTAGCCATCCTAATTCTGTTCAAAAATAAATAAATAAATAAATAAGGACAGTCCAGTACCTGTTCCTAAAACTGTGAATTATGAAATGCTACAACAACTGGTACATTTGAAATTGTACCTGACTGATTCCAGGACTGGAATAAGAAATGTTCAGGGTGAGTCTGTGATATTTGTATAAGAAAGCAAAGAAATAATAAAATCTTGATAGTTTTAAATCCAAAGGACTTTGAAATCAAAACAAAGGAACTCCCAGTGAACAAGATGGGGAAACTCATGCAACAAAAATAAGATCAGATTCTATTCATTAATATGAATGGAATATATATTTTAAAAGTGATTTAAGGGAGTTGAGGGAAATTGGAAGGGGAGGTGAACAATGAGAGACTATGGACTCTGAAAAACATTTTGAGAGTTTTGAAGGGGTGGGGGGCGGGAGGTTGGGGGAACCAGGTGGTGGGTATTGGAGAGGGCACGGATTGCATGGAGCACTGGGTGTGGTGCAAAAACAATGAATACTGTTACGCTGAAAAGAAATACATTTTTTAAAGTGAGTTAATAAGGATACTTAAAGAGAAGATTTAGTCAAACAACAACAACAACAAGATAGAACACAAACTGAAACTATTGATTACCACCTGGGTATTTAGAACACTACTTTCTTACTCTAGAATTGGCAATTAAAGGAAAATTTAATATCTTCCTTCCAGATCTCTATTAATTGTATTTTAGTGTAATCAAATACTCTTAGCTAATGATGAAAAGGGTTTGTTTGTTTGTTTGTTTGTTTGTTTTTTAGAGAAGACTTTAGTAAGTGAGGAAGAAAAAATCAGAACTAGAACATTCCCATTTTACACTTTTTAATAAAATAATTGTTTTAGGCAAAGGAGTAAACAACAAAATAAAAAAAAATGATGGGGAACTTTATAGAGGAGGAATTGGGCTATTACCACCAGAACATCAATGATCAATCTTACAATTATTGAAAGTGAGACAGCCAGGTATTTTATACCTCTTAGAAGCATTATTCTTAAAGTTGAACCTGAATTTATGCAGACTTTTAGATAATAGTTCCAATTTTTAAGGAAAAATAACTCCTCCAACAATTTAAATAACATCAAAGAAAGGAGACAGATCAATCAAGAATGTAGTTCATGCCATTGGACAATTTACATGGCTTTTGCAATGTGACAACATTGTGAAACAAGAAAAAGGATTTGAATAAAAGAAATTCTAGGTTAACAAAGACCTCAGAAACAGCAACAAATCCAATGTATGTAATTTGAACAGACTACTTTGAAATACATATTTTGAGACAAACTATAACCTACCACATGAAATGGTATTAGATACAAAAGAATTGACACATTTTTAGATCTGATAATGGGATTTTGCTAAAGAAAAAAAATCCACAATTTTGTGAGATGTACACATCATTATATAGTCCCCCACCTTACTCTTTTAACTTTATTCTTGATATTTTTTTTTCCTTGCCCTGAAGTTGGCTTCATCTTAAGTTAATATAGCTACTCAATTTTCTTTTGATTAGTGTTAGCCTGGTATTTGTAGCCTTCTTTAGAGAGAGCCAAGTTTCTGAACTATATAATTTTCCTTTAGCCACCCCCCCCTGCCAAAAAAGGAAGTGCTTTAAGCTTTTGTTTCTGCAGGGAAGGACTGCTTGAAAAGTATTTCCTCACATTTTGCTTGTCTGAGATTTCTTAATCTCTTTCACTGTTTTTTGCCTCATTTTTTAAAAATTCCAGTGTAGTTAACACACAGTGTTATATTAATTTCGAGTGTGCAATATAGTGACTCACCATGTCTGTGCATTACTTGGCGCTCATCACAATAATCTACTCTTAATCCCCGTCACCTATTTCACTGTCCTTCCACCCTCCTGCCCTCAGTTTGTTCTCTATAGCGAAGAGTCTGTTTCTTGGTTTGTTTCCCTCTCTTATCTCTCTCTCTTTTTTCCCCTTTGCTCATTTGTTTTGTTTCTTAAATTCCACATGTGAGTGAAATTATATGATATTTGTCTGACTGGTTTATTTTGCTTAGCATTAGACTCTCTAGATCAATCCATGCTGTTACAAATGGGAGGATATCATTCTTTTTATAGCTAATATTTCATTGTGTATGGATATCACACCTTCTTTATCCACTCCTCTATCAGTGGGCATTTGGGCTGCTTCCCTTGTTTGGCTATTGTAAATAATGCAGTAAACTTTGGGGTGTATATATCCTTTCAAATTTGTGTTTTCATATTCTTGGGTAAACAGCTAGCAGCATGCTTACTGGATCATAGGGTAGTTTTACTTTTAACTTTTTGAGGAACCTCCATATTGTTTTTCACAGTGGCTGCACTACTTTTCATTCCCTCCAACAGTGTAGGAGGGTTTGATTTTTACCTGTATCCTTTCCAGCACCTGTTCTTGAGTTTTTGATCTTAGCCATTCTGATAAGTATGAGTTGATATATCACTGTAGTTTCTATTTGCATTTCCCTGATGATGAGTGATATTGAGCATCTTCTAATGTGTCTGTTGATCATCTGTATGTCTTTGGAGAAACATCTGTTCATGTCTTCTGTTGATTTTTTAATTGGATTATTTGTCTTTTGGTGTTGAGGGGTGTAAGTTCTTTTTTTTTTAAGATTTTATTTTAATTCCAGTTGGTTAATATACAGAATTATATTAACTTCAGGTATAAAATATAGTGATTCAACAGTTCAAAATACTACCCTGTGCTCATTACAGCAAGGGTACTCCTTAATCCCCATCATCTCTTTAACAAATTTCCAAACCCCCTTCCCCTCTGGTAACCATCAGATTGTTCACTATGACGAAGAATCAGTGTCTTACTTTTTCTCTCTCTCACTCTCTGTGTCTCTTATTTTTTCCCTTTGCTTGTTTGCTTTGTTTCTTAAGTTCCACATACGAGTGAAATCATATGGTATTTGTCTTTCATGGATTAACTTCTCTTAGCATTATACTTTCCATCTCAATCCATGTCATTGCAAATGGCAAGATGTCATTCTTTTTTATGGCTGAATAATATTCCACCCCCATTTCTTTATCCATTCATCAATTGATAAACACTTGAGTTGCTTCCATATTTTTTTAATTTTCTTTCAAATTTTTATTTAAATTATAATTAGTTAACATATAGTCTAATACTGGTTTTATATAATTCTATATAAATAGAATTAATTGATTAATCACCTATATACATCACCCAGTGCTTATCACAAGTGCCTTCTTTAATAACCATCACCCATTTATCCCATTCCCCACCCATCTCCCATCCATCAATACCCTCAGTTTGTTCTCTCAGTGAAGAGTGTCTTATGGTTTTTTTCCCTCTCTACCTCCACCCCTTCCCTATATTCATCTGTTTTGTTTATTAAATTCCACATACAAATGATCATATGGTGTTCGTCTTTCTCTGACTTACTTCATTTGGTATAATACTCTCTAGCTCCATCCATGTTGCTGGAGATGACAAGACTTCAGTCTTTTTGAAGGCTGAGTAATATTACATTGTATTGTATGTATGTATGTGTGACTATACCACATCTTCATCATTCATTAGTCAATGGACATTTGGGCTCTTTCCATAATTTGTTGATAATGCTTCTGTAAATATCAGGTTGCATATATCCCTTAAAATCATTGTTTTTGTATCCTTTGGGTAAATACCTAGTTTACATGCCAGTACTACCACATTGTTTTGATTACTACAGCCTTGTGATAAAACTTGAAGTTTGGAATTGTGATACCTCCAGCTTTGTTTTTGTTTTTGTTTTTTTCAAGATTGCTTTGACTATTCAACATCTTTTGTAGTTCCAAATTTTAAGATTCTTGTCATGTGGAAAATGCTGTTGGTATTTTAATGGGGATTCCATTAAACCTTTAGATTGTTTTGGGTTTGTATAGACATTTAAAACAATATTTGTTCTTCCAATCCATGAATATGAAATGTCTTTCCATTTCTTTATTTCATGTTTAATTTCTTTCATGAGTATTTTATAGTTTTCAGATTATAGTTCTTTCATCTCTTTTGTTAAGTTTTTTCCCCTGGGTATTTTATTACTTTTGATGCAATTATAAATGGGATTGTTTTCTAAACTTCTCCTGCTGCTTCTTCATTATTAATGTAGACAAGTGCAATGGATTCCTGTACATTGATTTTGTACCCTGTGACTTTACTGAATTCATTTTATCAGTTCTAGTAGGTTTTGTTGATGGAACCTTTTGGGTTTATTATATATAGTATAATGTCATCTGCAAATAATGAAAATTTTATTTCTTCCTTACCAATTTGGATGGGTTTTATTTCTTTTTGTTGTCTCATTACTGTGGCTAGGACTTTCAGTGCTATTTTGAATAAAAATGTTAAGAGTGAACATCCTTATCTTGTTCCTGATTTAAGGAGGACATTTTTTTTCCCCATTGAGTATGGTGTTAGCTGTGGGATTTTCATATAAGGCTTTTATTATATTGAGCTCTGTTCTTTTTCAACCTATTTGTTAAAGGCTTTTATCATGAATGAATGTCATATATTGTCAAATTTTTTTCCACATCAATTGAAATGATCATATGGTTTTTATACTTATCTTACTGATGTGATGAATCACATGGATTGATTTGCAAATATTGAACTGCACTTGCATCCTAGGAGTAAATCCTGGTTGATACAGTGAATGATTTTTTTTTACTGTATTGTCAGATTTAATCTGTTAATATTTTGTTGACAGTTTTTATATCTATATTCATCTGAGATATTGGCCTATAGTTCTGGTTTTTGTGTGTGTGGTGTGTCTTTATCTGGTTTTGGTGTGAGAATAATGCTGGCCTCATAGAATGAACTTGAAAATATTCCTTCCTCTTCTATTTTTTTGGAATAGTTTGAAAAGAATAGGTATATCTTCCTTAAATGTTTGGTAGAATTATCCTGTGACTCTCTGGTCCAGGACTTTGGTTTGTTGGGAATTTCTAGATTACTAATTCAATGTCTTTGCTGGTAGTCAGTCTGTTCAAATTTTCTATTTGTCCCTGCTTCAGTTTTGGTTGTTTGTATGTTTCTATGAATTTATCAATTTCTTCTAGGCTGTACAATTTGTTGGCATATAATTTTTTCTAATATTCTCTTACAATTGTTAGTATTTCCCTGGTGTCATTATTGTTACCTGTATAACACCAGTATATTCCCTGGTGTTATTATTTCTCTTTGTTCATTTGTGATTTTGAGGGTTTTTTTTTTTTAATGAATCTAGCTAAAAGTGTATCAGTTGTTGATCTTTTCAAAAACTAGGTCATGTTTTCTTTTTTTTTAATATCATTCATTTCTGCTCTAATACTCATTATTTCTATCCTTCTACTGGTTTTGGATTTTGTTTGTTCTTTTTCTAGCTCCTTTGGATGTAAGGTTAGGTTATTTGAGATCATTTATTTATTTGTTTATTTTTTATTTTTTGCTTCTTGAGGTTGGCTTGTATTGCTTTAAACTTGCCTGTTAAAATTGCTTCGCTGCATCCTAGTTTGGAACATTGTGTTTTCACTTTCAATTGTCTTCATGTAATTTTTTTTAAAGTCCAGTGATTTTATTTTGTGATAAAATTGGTCATTCTATATCCATTTTTTCCTGAAACAAGCTGTGATCTATCTCTGGATTTACCAATTTTCATTTTATTTTCTAGAAACTTTTCTTGTGTGTGTGTGTGTGTGTGTGTGTGTGTGTGTGTGTGTTTAATTTCTTTTCAGTGTAACAGAATTCATTGTTTATTCACCACACTCAGTGTGCCATGCAACACATGTCCTCCATCATACCCACCACCTGGCTCCCCCAACCTCCCACTCTCCACCCCTTCAAAACCCTCAGATTGTTTTTCAGAGTCCATAGTCTCTCATGGTTCATCTCCCCTTCCAGCTTCCCTCAACTCTCTTCTCCTCGCCATCTCTCCATGTCCTCCCTGTTATTTCTTATGCTCCACAAATAACCGAAACTATATGATAATTGACTCTCTCACCCATGTTGATACAAAAGATGGGTATTCATCCTTTCGAATGGAGGCATAATACTCCATAGTGTATATGGACCACATCTTCCTTATCCTTTCATCCATTAAAGGGCATCTTGGTTTTTTCCACAGTTTGGTGACTGTGGCCATTGCTGCTATGAACATTGGGGTAGATGGCCCTTCTTTTCACTACATCCATATCTTTGGGGTAAATACCCAGTAGTGCAATTTCTTGAGGAATCTCCACACTGTTCTCCAAAGTGGCTGCACAAACTTGCATTCCCACCAACAGTGTAAGAGGGTTTGGTTTCCGTTTCTCCACATCCTCTCCAACACACATTGTTTCCTGTCTTGCTCATTTTGGCCATTCTAACTGGTGTAAGGTGATATCTCAATGTAGTTTTCATTTGAATCTCCCTGATGTCTAGAGATGATTAACATTTTTTCATGTGTCTGAGAGCCTTTGTATGTCTTCATTGGAGAAGTGTCTATTCATGTCTTCTGCCCATTTTTTGACATGATTATCTGTTTTGTGTGTGTTGAGTTTAAGGAGTTCTTTATAGATCCTGGATATCAACCTTTTGTCTGTACTGTCATTTACAAATATCTTCTCCCATTCCGTGGGTTGCCTCTTTGTTTTGTTGACTGTTTCCTTTGCTGTGCAGAAGCTTTTGAACTTGATGAAGTCCCAAAAGTTCATTTTTGCTTTTGTTTCCTTTGCCTTTGGAGATATCGTGAAAGAAGTTGCTGTGGCTGATGTCAAAGAGGTTACTACCTATGTTCTCCTCTAGGATTCTGATGGATTCCTGTCTCATGTTGAGATCTTTTATCCATTTTGAGTTTATCTTTGTGTATGGTGTAAGAGAATGGTCGAGTTTCATTCTTCTACATATAGCTGCCCAATTTTCCCAGCACCATCTATTGAAGAGACTGTCTTTTTTCCACTGTATATTTTTTCCTGCTTTGTCGAAGATTAATTGACCATAGAGTTGAGGGTCCATATCTGGGCCCTATACTCTGTTCCACTTGTCTGTGTGTCTGTTTTTATGCCAGTACCATGCTGTCTTGGTGATCACAGCTTTGTAGTAAAGCTTAAAATCAGGTAACAAGGTGCCCCCAGTTTTATTTTTGTTTTTTAACATTTCCTTAGCGATTCGGGGTCTCTTCTGATTCCATACAAATTTTAGGATTATTTACTCCAGCTATTTCAAAAATACTGGTGGAATTTTGATCAGAATGGCAATAAAAGTATAGATTTCTCTAGGCAGTATAGACATTTCAACTATGTTTATTCTTCCGATCCAAGAGCATGGAATGGTCTTCCATCTTTTTGTGTCTTCTTCAATTTCTTTTGTGAGTGTTCTGTAGTTCCTCAAGTACAGATCCTTTACCTCTTTGGTTAGATTTATTCCCAGGTATCTTATGGTTCTTGGTGCTATAGTAAATGGAATCGATTCTCTAATTTCCCTTTCTGTATTTTCATTAGTAGTGTATAAGAAAGCCACTGATTTCTGCCCATTGACTTTGTATCCTGCCACATTTCTGAATTGCTGCATGAGTTCTAGTAGTTTGGGGGTGGAGTCTTTTGGGTTTCCCATATAAAGCATCATGTCATCTGCGAAGAGAGAGAGTTTGACTTCTTCATTGCCAATTTGGATACCTTTTATTTATCTTTGTTGTCTGATTGCTTTTGCTAGGACTTCTAATACCATGTTGAACAAGAGTGGTGAGAGTGGCCATCCTTGTCATGTTCCAACAGGATGGCTGTGAGCTTTTTACCATTGAGGATGATATTTGCTGTGGGTTTTTCATAGATAGATTTGATGAAGTTCAGGAATGTTCTTTCTATCCCTATACTTTGAAGCGTTTTAATCAGAACGGATGCTAGATTTTGTCAAATGCTTTTTCTACATCAATTAAGAGCACCATCTCTTCTCATATTGATTTGTTCTATCACATTGATTGATTTGCGAATGTTGACCCATCCTTGTAACCCAGGGATGAATCCCACCTGGTCATGGTGGATAATCTTTGTAATGTGCTGTTGGATCCTGTTTGCTAGGATATTGTTGAGAATCTTAGCATCCATATTCATCAAGGATATTGGTCTGAAATTCTCCTTTTTGGTGGGGTCTTTGCCTGGTTTGGGGATCAGGGTAATGCTGGCTTCATAGAAAGAGTCTGGAAGTTTTTCTTCTGCTTTAATTTTTTGAAACAGGAAAATAGGTGTTATTTCTTTTTTGAATCTTTGGTAGAATTCCCCAGGAAATCTGTCAGGTCCTGGGCTCTTGTTTTTTGGGAGGTTTTTGATCACTGCTTCAATCTTGCTACTAGGTATCAGTCTATTCAGGTTGTCAATTCCTTCCTGGTTCAATTTTAGAAGTTTATAGTTTTCCAGGAATGCATCCATTTCATCTAGGTTGCTTAACTTATTGGCATATAACTGTTGATAATAACTTCTTTTGATTGTTTCTATTTCCTTGGTGTTAGTTGTGACCTCTCCCCTTTCATTCATAATTTTATTAATTTGGGCCTTCTCATTTCTTTTGGATTAGTGTGGCCAATGGTTTATTGATCTTATTGATTCTTTAAAAAAAAAAACAGCTTCTAGTTTCATTGATGCATTCTACTGTATCTTTATTTTCTATCCCATTGATCTCAGCTCTAATCTTGATTATTTTCCTTATTGTGTGTGGAGTTGGCTTAATTTGTTGTTGATTCTCCAGTTCCTTAAGGTGTAGATACAGCTGGTGTATTCTAGATTTTTCAATTTTTTTCAGGGAGGCTTAGATGGCTATGTATTTCCCCCTCAGGACTGCCTTTGCCATATCGCATAGGTTTTGGGCTGAAGTGTCTTCATTCTCATTGATTTCCATGAATTGTTTAAGTTCTTCTTTAATTTATTGGTTGATCCAAGAATTCTTAAGCAAGGTGGTCTTTAGCTTCCAGGTTCCTTCCAAACCTTTCCTTGTGATTGACCTCCAAAGCATTGTGATCTGAGAATATGCAGGGAATAATCTCAATCTTTTGGTATCAGTTGAGCCTTGATTTGTGACCCAGTATGTGGTCTGTTCTGGAGAAGGTTCCATGTGCACTTGAGAAGAAATGAGTATTCTGTTGTTTTAGGGTGGAATGATCTGTATATATCTATGAGGTCCATGTGGTCCAATGTGTCATGTCATTCAATACTCTTGTTTCTTTATTGATTTTCTGCTTGGAAGATCTGTATATTCCTGAAGTGGCATGTTAAGATCTCCTACTATTAATGTATTCATATCAATATGACTCTTTATCTTGATTAACAGTTTTCTTATGTAATTGGCTGCTCCCATACTGGGGGCATAAATATTTACAATTGTTAAATCTTCTTGGTGGATAGTACCTTTAAGAATTATGTAGTGTGCTTCTGTATCTCTGACTATAATCTTTAGTTTAAAATCTAGTTTATCTGATATGAGAATCGCTGTCAGGAGCCAGTACAGGAGGCCTACTATAAGAGCTGTAAGGGACTGAATATGATTGGCTGTTCATTTAGGTCCACTCACGCGGGAGGTGCATGAGCACTGCATGAACACAGCATGGCCATGTATGGTTATGTTTGGTGATCATGCTCTGATTGGTTAACACTGCCTGCATAAAAACCCATGCGCCCGGGGTTAGAGGAGGAGGAAGAAAAAAGCGATTAATAAAAAAGGTTTGCCGCTACGTGAGTCTCCGAGTCGTTCTTGCTGGCAAGAGCAACAAGTGGTGCCGAAACCCGGGAATCTCATCGTGAGAGACGCATGGAGTCGGCGACGATCAGGTAAAGAGTGCACCTATTTCTGTCTAGTGACAGGGAAAGTTCCTCAAGTCGAGGACGAGCGTAGAAAGCTTTCCAGTATGGGAAACGAGATGGCCACATATAAAATGCTGGGGCCGCTTTCTGATATCCTTAAAGCAATTGGTACTCCTTTAAAAAATAAAACAGCTCGTTTGTTTTTGAGAGAAGTGGGACAAACGGCTCCCTGGTTTTTGGAGGAAGGGATATTAAACATCCCTCAGTGGGAGCATTTAGGAGAAGACCTTAGATGCGATCCGCGCACTACGCCGGGAACCCTGGCCGTTTGGTCTTTAGTGAAAGTTTGTTTGCAATCCCTGCGAGAGGCCATACACTGGGCAGTGCAACTGGGAGGGGAGATCTTAGAACAAGTGAAAGAGGAATCTTGTAAAGGCTCCTTGAAGGACACTAGCTCTGAGAGTGAAAGCTCAAACAGACACTCAGATAGTGAGGGATCTAGCTCGAGCGACGATGAAAGGAGCAGAGGAGGGAAATCGCCCAAAAGCCAAAAGGTGAGCAAGATGCAAAAGGAGCTTGCAAAAAAGGAGAAAGAGCTAAAGAAGGCTATGGCGCAGCTCAAAATGCAGGGGGAAGTTATGGCGCAGCTGAAATTAAAAGCGGAAGAAGGAGCTATGGCGCAGTTACAAACAAAGATGGAAGTGGTAGATAACTTAGATCTTATGCCCACGCGCCCAGCCCCAATAGCGCCACCTTACGAGGGGCCTCCTCCGTATAAACCTTGCTGCACCAAGGCCTGCTATTGTGTGAGCTGCACCGCACAGAATTGGAGAGAAGTATTAGGGCCAGAAAAAGGGTTTTTTCCTGTCATGGAAGATCAACATCAGCAAAGATATCATCAGCCCCTAGACTTTAAACTCGTAAAGCAGCTGAAGGAAGCAGTTATGTCCTATGGGCCTCAGGCTGCTTTTACGGTTTCTTTGGTTGAAACACTAGGTAGCCTTTACCTCACTCCTGAAGACTGGAGTAACTTGGCTAGAGCAGTTTTATCTGGTGGGCAATATTTAGAATGGAAGATTCAGAATCAGGATAATTGCCAGGACACGGCGCGAAGAAATGCAGCAGCAGGTAACCCACAGTGGAACCTAGACATGTTAACAGGTGCAGGACAATATTTTGGGTCACAGGCACAAAGTAATTATCCACCGGGGGTATATCATCAGATAGCAACCGCAGCTTTGAGGGCCTGGAAGACGTTAAGGGGTGCTGGAGATTTGCAAGGACAGTTATCCAAAGTGCTACAAGGGCCGAATGAGCCCTAAGCAGATTTTGTGGACAGGTTGATGCAAACAGCTGGTAGGATGTTTGGGGACGTAGACCAGGCTATGCCCCTAGTTAAACAATTGGCTTTTGAAAATGCCAATAAATGGTGCCGAGAAGCCATTAGACCCTGGAAAGCGAAAGACTTGTCAGCGTATATCAAGGTCTGCAGGGATATCACAGGACCTCTAGTTCAGGGCCAGGTCATGGCTGCTGCTTTTGCACAAGCGTTGCAAGGTACAAATGGGGCTAGGACCAAAGGGTGTTTCTTATGTGGGCAAGAAGGTCATATGAAAAAGGACTGCCCACAGCGCAACAGCCAGGCGCGAGGAGGAAGACAGAGTCACCCAGTCCAATTTGTGAAGGCGGAAGAGGCACATCCAAATAAAGGTTATGGAGGACCGAAACCACAGCTATGCCCCAGATGTAGAAAGGGGAATCACTGGGCTAGCGATTGCCGCTCAGTCACTGATATGGACGGAAATCGTCTGCCACCAAATAATTGGGGGAATTCAAAAAACGGGAAGCAGGGCCTTTCCCCCCGGGCCCGAACCAAATGTACGGGGCGGTCATGACGCTGCCGCAGAAGGCGAGACAGATGTTTTCCCCTACGGACCCAGAAGAGCCACCACAGGCTCAGCAGGACTTGACCTGCGTGCCACCACCCGAATGGTCTTAACCCCCGAAATGGGTGTGCAGGCGGTGCCCTCGGATTTCCATGGGGGCCCACCAGAGGGCACTGTGGGATTACTTCTGGGTAGAAGTTCCACCACTTAGAGGTCTCGTTATCCACCCAGGGGTTATTGACCCAGATTTTTCAGGGGAAGTAAAAATTTTAGTTTCCTCTCCAAGAGGCATCACCATTATCAACCCTGGGGATAGAATTGCTCAACTCCTAATCCTGCCCAGCCACCATGATAGATATAGGTCTACAGGAAGGTTGCGAGATGGAGGGCTTGGATCAACAGGAAATGATTTGATGTGTCTGACTATGGATATGAGCAACAGGCCCATGACAGTCTTAAAAATAAGAGGAAAATCCTTCTGGGGGCTGTAGATACAGGGGCAAACAAAAGTATTATAAATTTAGCTGATTGGCCAAAACAATGGCCCCTTGTCAAGGCCAATCAAACATTAAGAGGACTAGGAGTTGCTCACAGCCCAGATGTCAGCGCAGCATCTTTAGATTGGGAAGATGATGAGGGTCATAAAGGAGTCTTTCAGCCATATGTTTGTTCTCTCCCTGTAACCCTTTGGGGACGAGATGTGTTAGAGCAAATGAATATAGTATTAACTACTGAGAATTATTATAGTGAAAATGCAAGAAACATGATGAAAGCCATGGGATATGTTCCAGGCCGAGGTCTCGGGCCCAAGGGACAAGGGACCCCTAACCCAACACCCATGGGAGGTCAGGGTTTTTCCCAGCGGCCACTGAGGCAATAAAAATAGATTGGAAGGAAAGTACTCCACGGTGGGTGCCTCAGTGGCCGTTAACTACAGAAAAACTGATGGCTGCTAGACAATTAGTTAGAGAGCAAGTTGAGGCAGGGCATTTACGTGAATCAAGATCCCCATGGAACACCCCTATATTTGTGATAAAAAGTCAGGCAAATGGAGATTATTACATGATCTGAGACAGATAAATGATCAGATGCAAATAATGGGGCCTGTTCAGCTAGGCCTCCCCGTTGTTACTGCCCTGCCCAGAGATTGGCCTTCTATTGTTATAGATATTAAAGATTGCTTTTTCTCTATCCCGATCCATTCGGACGACATGAAGAGGTTTGCTTTTACCTTGCCAGCTGTTAATCATTCCGAGCCTGACCAACAGTATGAATGGACAGTGCTCCCTCAGGGTATGGCTAATAGTCCCACTATGTGTCAGCTCTATGTGGGCAAGGCTCTTTTGCCAGTACGGAATAAGTTCCCAGATGTTTGCTGCTACCATTATATGGATGATATTCTAACCTGTCATAGCAATACATCGGTTCTCACCTCAGCATTCACCTTTCTACAGCAACAGTTAGCGATGTGGGGGCTAATTGTTGCTCCTGAGAAAATACAAACAGCAAATTTAAAGGACTATCTGGGCCTACAACTCACTGACTCCACAGTAAAGCCTCAAAAGGTTCAAATTCGCAGAGATCATTTAAAGACCTTAAATGATTTCCAAAAACTCCTAGGGGATATCAATTGGATTCGTCCCTATCTGAAACTGACAAATGCAGAATTAAAACCATTATTTGATATTTTGCCAGGAGACTCCAAATTAGACTCTCCATGGGCGTTCACGCCCGAGGCTATAAAGGCACTACAATTGGTTGAGGAAAGATTGGCTTCGACTACAGCAGATAGGTGCGATCTAGACAAACCAATTTATGCAGTTGTTGTACTATCCCCAGGTTCGCCCACAGGAGTACTATGGCAAGGTGGGCCTCTTCAGTGGGTGTATTTACATAATAGTCTTGCCCGAATCATCACCCCTTATCCCGTTGCTGTGGCAATAACGGCAGGCAAAGTTATCAAGACTGGCATACGAGTTCTCGGGAAGCTACCCAACTCATGCATAGTCCCCTATGACAAGAGCCAGCTATCCACCCTTGTGAACACTATAGATGAATGGTCCATCCTGGTGACATCCTATCCTATACCATTTGACAATCATTATCCATCACATCCATTGATTGAGTTCTGTAAAGATACACATCTTATCTGGCCAAAAATTTGCAAATCAGAGCCCTTGGCCAATGCCATCACTATATTCACTGATGCCAGTAAGAAAGGAACAGGCGCTTATGTGGTTGAGGGAAAAGTCATAACAGCGGTAGTACCAGGTGAATCGGCAAAGCGAACGGAACTATTAATCATTATGCTGGTTCTACAAAGGTCTCACAATCAAAACATCAATATATATTCAGATAGTATGTATGCAGTACTAGCCGTTAGGCAGATAGAGACAGCAATTTTTTCAACAAGCCAATCACCTATCGCCTCCCTACTAAAAATCCTCCAAGAAACGGTGCTGGCAAGGCCAGCCCCCTTTTATATTGGGCATGTAAGGGCTCATTCTGAGCTACCTGGACCAGTAGCATCTGGAAATAGAATAGCTGATAATAATGCAAGGTTTGAATTCTGTGGAGCAATAGAAGAAGCAAAAGATTATCACAGGAAATGGCATGTGAATTCATTAACGCTAAAAACAAGATTCAATATATCAAGAGCAGTGGCCCGTGACATTGTAAAAAGCTGTGGCAACTGTTGTGTTCATCTTCCGACGCCTTCCTTGGGTGTAAACCCTAAAGGCCTTATGCCCAACCATCTTTGGCAAATGGATGTAACTCATGTGCCCTCGTTTGGTCAACAACAATACTTACACCTTACCATCGATACTTGCTCCAGAATCATCATGGCTACCCCTTTAAGGGGTGAAAATGCAAAAAATGTAATGAGCCACTGCCTACGCAGCTTTGCGTGCTGGGGAATACCTAAAAGTCTAAAAACAGATAATGCCCCGGCCTATACCTCAAATACCTTTAAAAATTTTCTAGCATGCTATAATATCCAACACAGCACTGGCATACCATATAATCCCCAAGGTCAAGGAATTGTAGAACGAGCACACCTAACATGGAAAACTACCCTACAAAAAACAAAAAAAGGGGAAATAGGGGAGAGCTACTCAACACCTAATGACCTCACAAAGCTTGTAAATTTTATTTTAAATTTTTTAACGCTAGATCAAGATGGTCTCTCTGCAGCAGAGCGACACTGGGGGCAACAAAAGCAAACGCAAGCAATGGTAAAATGGAAAGATATACTTACGGGCCTATGGGAAGGCCCAGACCCGGTGCTTCGATGGCACCGAGGATCTCTTTGTGTTTTCCCACAGGATGCGCCATCACCCATCTGGGTGCCAGAGAGGCTCACGAGATTGGTGGCCATGGAGCCCATGGATCCTGTGGATGACGTCATCTAGTCTCTCTTGTGAGTCCCAGAATTGTCTGCTATCGGAATGTTAGAACGCCACGGTGGGAGACTCGGCAGTAATAGCCAAGATACCGACATACATCCCTATGCCGGTGCAAGTGAACTCCGATAACTTGCCTGTGTTGCTACGGCATAAGAGAGATTTTGGGATAACAGCGGCCATCATTGCGGCTATTGCAGCATCTGCCGCCGCCGCCACTGCTGCTGCAGTAGCATTGACAATGTCAGTACAGACAGCAGCTGCGCTCAACAACGTCACAGGAATGGTCGCTGAAGCATTGGCTACACAAGAACAAATTAACGGACATTTGCATGCTGGGATCCTTATTGTAAATCAAAGAGTTGATCTAGTACAGGAACAAATAGATATCTTAGAATCTATAATCTCAACAGGATGTATACTTAATATGGCGGGACTTTGTGTTACTCCCGTAGCTTACAATAACTTGTCAGTAGCGGCCAATCTGTCTCGACAATTGGGAAGAATGCTTAATGGTACCTGGAACCGTCAATTTCAAAATTTAACTAGGCAATTACGAGCTCAAATTATATCCATAAATTCTACCAAAGTAACTATTGCACCTGTTAGTGAGTGGAAAAAAATGTTACAGCAACCTGTTTCGTTCCTCAAACAGTGGGCCGGACTTGGTGCCATGGCTGTTCTCTTAATCACAGCTAACGTACTAATGTTACGTTGGGTGTGTGGCCATGTCCGTCGCAATCAACGACAACAACACCTCATGGTTCAAGCCATGATGGCTCTTGAAGCTGGTACCTCCCCCTAGATATGGCTAAGTATGCTAGATCGGTAGTCAAAGATGGGTAAGACTGATCCCACACCATAGCAACCTAAGACAGGGGCTCTTCGACCAGGGAGAGTACCCGATGACGGGTAAGCATGTGTGCTGAGGATTGGCAACCTAAGACAGGCACGATCTCAGCCATTATAAATAAATAAAAAAGGGGGAGATGTCGGGAGCCAGTACAGGAGGCCTACTATAAGAGCTGTAAGGGACTGAATATGATTGGCTGTTCATTTAGGTCCTCTCATGCGGGAGGTGCATGAGCACTGCATGAACACAGCATGGCCATGTATGGTTATGTTTGGTGATCATGCTCTGATTGGTTAACACTGCCTGCATAAAAACCCATGCGCCCGGAGTTAGAAATCGCTACCCGGGTCTTCTTTTGAGGCCCATTGGTATGAACGATGCTTCTCCATCCCTTCACTTTCAGTCTGGGTGTATCTTTAGGTTCAAAATGGGTCTCTTGTACACAACATATGGATGGGTCCTGTTGTTTTATCCAATCTGCAACCCTATGTCATTTTATGGGTGCATTTAGACCATTCACATTGAGAGTGATTATTGAGAGAGACATTTTTATTAATGTTGTGTTACCTTTGAAGTCTTTCTTTCTGTAGATTGTCTCCATCTATTTTTGTTCAATGATATTCTAAGGATTTTTCCTCTTTTATAGAACCCCACTTAATATTTCCTGCAGTGTTGGCTTGGTGGTTACATATTCTTTTAAAGCTTGCCAGTTTTGGAAACTCTTTATCTCTCCATCCATTTTGAATGTCAGTCTTACTGGATAAAGTATTCTTGGCTGCATGTTCTTCTCATTTAGTGTCCTGAATCCATCTTGTTATCCCTTTCTGGCTTACCAAGTTTCTGTGGACAGGTTACTCTGATGGGCTTTCCTCTGTACGTAAGGAAATTCTTTGTTCTAGCTGCTTTCAAGAGGTCCTGTCTACAATTATGATTGATCATTCTCACTAACAGGTGTCTTGAGGTCTTTCTAGATTTTATAATCTTGTGGGGAGACTGTTCTGACTCTAGTACATGAATGCTGGTTCCATTCACGAGATTGGGAAAATTTTCATAGAGAAATTGTTCAACTATATTTTCTAGTCTTCTTTCTTTCTCTTCCCCCCCAGGGATTCCAATAATTATGATGTTGGAATGTTTTATGGCATTGTTTATTTCCCTAATTCTGTTTTCGTGACTTCTAAGCTGTTTGTTCTGGGCTTCCTCCTGATCCTTTCTATCTGTTTGTCCTCCAGATCACTAATTCTATCTTCTGTCTCAGTTACCCTATCTTTGAGAGAATTTAGATTAGATTGGAACTCATTTAGAACATTGTGAACATCATCCCTGGTGGCTTTCAGTTTTGTCCTAATCAATTCCATTTGTCATCCTTGGCTTTCTCCAACCTAACTATTGCCTGGATAATTGTTAGCCTGAATTTCCTTTCTGACATATTGTCTATGTCCATAGCCATTAGCTCTGATGCAGAAGGCCCCGTCTCTGAATTTTTCTTCTGTCAGGCATTCCTCCTCCAAGTCATTTTGGTAAGAGATGGCTGAACGGACGTAGCTGAATGTATCGACAGTGGTGCAGGCAAGGTGCACCCTGGAACTCTTCTGAGCAATCAAGAGTCCCCACCCAAATGAAAGAAAAAAGAATGAAAGAGAGAGAGAGGGAAAAAAGAAAGATAAAATAAAAGAGAAGGCCCATCCCAAAGGGGCTCCAAGGTAAGATTTATGAAGTATACAAACAAAAACAGGCAAACAAAAAGACTGATAAAAGTAGATGACAGGAGAAAAAACATAAGTATATAAAAATAAAACAAAACAAAAAAGAACCTCGTCAGAAAGAACCCCAAATATAAGATTTATATACTACCAGGACAAAAACAAATACACAGAAACACTGGTGGGAGAAAAAGATGGGAGAGTGGTTATAAATTCTCAGTGTGGGTGAGAAAGGTTATTTTGATTCTTCCTGGATGTATCTTGATATCTTTGTTAAAAGATTCAACTTTCCTAAGAGAAATGGGGTTTAAAAACTGGTTTACCTATAGGGGTAGCATTGATTGGGGAAAGGGGATTACCTTGAAGTTTAGCTCTATATGAATATTTAAAAATAAAAATAAAAAAAATAAAATAAAATAAAATAAAATTTTAAAAATTAAAAAATAGGAAAGCAAAAGAAAAACATAGGTGTATTTATCAAAAAGTTCAGGTTAAATAGTTATTATGGAACTTGATGTACTGATGTACTGATGGTAAATAGGTTAAAGAATTATCTATTTAAAAAAATGAACCAGAATAGTGGGAACGAATTAAAAATAGAAGTTGTATCTATGAAGTAGTGGTGGTTGTTCTCTTGTCTTTTTTTTTTTTTTTCCTGGTTGGCTTTCTGGGGGAGGGGCCTGCCTCAAGGTTTTTCAGGCAGTGTTTCCTGAGTTAAGTCTTCCTGCCCCCATCAAGGGTGTGGGCTCTGAGGAAACTGGTTTTTCAGGCTTTTGTTCTCGGGAAGTTTTTTTGTTTGTTCTTTTGTTTTCTCCTGCCTTGGCAGCTTATGATGGTTTTTGGAGGTTTAGAGGAAAGCAAACTGCCCCCAGACCTCCCTCTCAGGCAGACCCCTCCGTCTGTTCTCCTCTGGGCGCTCCAGAGCACATAAATTCCCCTTGGCCACTGGCAGAACATGTTCCCAGTCACGGTCTCTGGGGACACAGGAACCCCTGCTTGTACCCAAAACCATGATAGCCGCCACTGTCTGGGCAGCTCTGGACCCCCAGAGAGGTTCCAAGTCACTATAGCGCACTGAGATTTTCCCACTGGCCCGGGCTCTAGGAGTGCTCAGACTCTCCAGGTCTGAGAGATCGCCAGCTGGACCCTGCCTGCACCTCTCTCAGGGAGGGGTGAGGGGCACCACTCAGACTCTGGTAGCATGGCACACGTGCAGAGAGTGCAAAAGGCTGCGGTTCTGCCAGATGGTGAGGCTCCCTGACCCTCACGGAAGCTGCCACCCAGTTGCTCTCAGGTGGGCTGGCGGCTTTGGGACCAAGACCTGGTTTCTTCGCTGCACTCTCTGACTCAGTGCCAGGAGCAGCTGTCCTGGGTCTGGGGACTTAAGCCCCTGTCCCTAACTGCCCTGATTCCCACAATTTCCTGCCACAATCCTTTGCTCTTTTTGAGTACTTTGAACCAGACTCGAAGTTAATGCTGGTCCCCAGTTGCAGGGCACTCTCCTATTGGGGTATTACTTTCCAATGGGTTGCTTCTGGTGGCTCCCTCCCCCATTTGTTTATCTTCCAATATCAGTCCGCCATTCCCACTCTGCTTTACCTGCCCACTGGCGTCTTCTGCTCTGGTAGAGATCCAGACGAGTATAATTCTAATCTCAGGCTGATTTCATGGGTGATCGGAGTTCTTTGTTAGGTAATCAACTCACTTTAGGGTGCAGGTTGAAACGGCGCCTCCTCCTACTTCACCACCATCTTCATGTAATTTTTTAATGTCTTCTTTGACTTTTTGGTTGAACCATTCTTTGTTTAGTAGCATGTTATTTAACCTACATGTATTTGTAGTCTTTCCAGATTTTTTTTTTTTTTTTTTGTAGTTGGTATCTAGTTTTATAGTGTTGTGGTCAGAAAAGATGCATGATTTGATTTTTTTGTTGTTGTTGTTGACATTGTCAAGAATGTTTTGTGGCCTAATATGTGATTTATTCTGGAGAATTTTCCATGTGCACCTGAAAAGAATGTGTATTCTGTTTTAGGATGGAATGTTCTGAATTTATCTTTCAAATCCATCTGGTCCAAAGTGTCATTCAAAGTCATTGTTTCCTTGCTGATTTTTCTGTTTGGCTGTCCCTTGATATGAGTGCAATGTTGAAGTCCCCGACTAGAATAGTATTAATAAGTATTTTCTCTTTTCCTTTGGATAAGTCTAGCTGAAGTTTTATCAATTTTATTAATTTTTTCAAAGAACAAGCTCCTAGTTTTATTGATCTGATCTTTTGTTGTTTTTATTTCTGTATCATTTATTTGTGCTCTAATCTTAATTAATTTCTTTCTTCTTCTGGCTTTGGGCTTTGTTTATTATTCTTTTTCAACCTCCTTTAGGTGTAAGATCAGGTTGTTTGAGACTCTTCTTCTTCTCCTTCTCTTTCTATTTCTTCTTGTTCTTCTTGTTCTTGTTCTTGTTCTTGTTCTTGTTCTTGTTCTTGTTCTTGTTCTTGTTCTCCTCCTCCTCCTCCTCCTCCTCCTCCTCCTCCTCCTCCTCCTCCTCCTCCTCCTCCTCCTCCTTCTTCTTCTTCTTCTTCTTCTTCTTCTTCTTCTTCTTCTTCTTCTTCTTCTTCTTCTTCTTTTTCTTCTTCTTCTTCAGGTTGGCTTGTATTGCTATAAACTTCTGTGTTAGAATTACTTTTGCTGCATCCTAAGATTCTGGACCATTGTGTTCTCCTTTTCATTTGTTTTCATGTAATGTTTTTTTTTTTTTTAAGTTTTTGGTTGGCCCATTCATTGTTTAATAACATGATTTTTAACCAACATGTATTTGTAGTCTTTCCAGATTTTTTTTCTTGTGGTTGATTTAATGTCGTTATGTTGTGGTCAGAAAAGATGTATGGTATGACTTTGATCTTTTTGAATTTTTTAAGATTTGTCTTGTGGTATAATATGTGATTTATTGTGGAGAACATTCCATGTGTACTTGAAAAGATGTGGATTCTGCTGTTTCTATTTTTTTTTTTATTTGACAGACAGAGATCACAAGTAAACAGAGAGGCAGGTGGGGGTAGGGGTAGGGCAGGCAGCAGACTCCCCACCAATCAGATAGCCCAATGTGGGGCTTGATACCAGGACCCGGAGACCACGATCTGAGCTGAAGGCAGAGGCCTAACCCACCCAGGTGCCCCGATTCTGCTGTTCCTGATGGAATATCCTGAATATATCTGTTAAGTCCACTTGGTCCACTGTGTCATTCAAAGGCATTGTTTACTTATTTTCTGTTTAGATGAATTATCTATCAATGTAAGTGGGATGTTAAAGTCCCCTACTATTATTGTTATTATCAGTTAGTTCCTGTATGTTGATTATTGTTTAATATATCTGGATGCTCCCATGTGGGGTGCATAAATATTTACAATTGTTATATCTTCTTGTTGAATTTTCCCCTTTATTATTCAATAATGCCCTTCTTTGTCTCTCTTTACAGTTTCCGTGTGGTTTGGATATTTTAATAATGCTAATTATTCTGATACTTGAATATAGAATTTCCATTTGTTTGTGTTTTTTTAATTTCTCTCATCAGAGTCTTATAGTTTAATGGGTACAGATTTTTCACCTCCTTAATAAAATTTATTCATAAGCATTTTATTGTGTTTGGTGCTGTTCTAAATGGGAATGTTTTCCTGCTGTTTTAGATATTTCATTGTTAGCATCTTGAAACACATCTGATTTTTTATGATTTTATATACTTAAACTACTGGATTCATTGATTAATTCTCACTGGCAAAATATATCCAGCTCCTTATTTCTGGACTTTTCCCAATTTCTATACTTTACTTCCATAAATAATCCTGGATTCAACTTTCATTTGTAAAAAAAGGAAGTAGATAATAGTCTTAATCAATTGTCTTAGACTAGTCTTCTAGAACTAAAATTACTTTCTCAAAGAATGAGTACCCATTTTACATATCACTCTCTAGAAATGTTGCATTGCATTCTTTACCTAATTATAGAAAGCACTATTTCACTATATCCATGTCAAAATAAACGGTTCCCTTTCAAATATTTTTACTTTTATTAGCAAAAATACAAGAAGATATATTAATTTGTATTTCTTTCATAATTTGAGGAAAACATATTTCAGTATACATTAGCTAGTTGAATTTCTTCTCTCATGATGTTCTGGATGTGTTGACTAATAGGTTACCTTGAAATCTTAGTTGTCCAAGTTTTGGATGTTTTTACTTAATTTTCTATATAAGGAGAAATGAGAGAGACTACACAGGTGATGGCAGGAGACACAAGTTTTAAAACTTACTTATTTAACTAGAAATAAAGGTGAATATTCCTGATGTAAATATTAAGTACTAGATGCATATGGTACGATCATCTTTATGTAGTGTGTTTTTTTTTTTTAAGTCAGCTTTTCAGTGTCTCAGAGTCTTTTTTTTTTTAAGTATTTTATTTATTTATTTGACAGACAGCGATCACAAGCAGGCACAGAGGCAGGAAGAAAGAGAGGAAGGGAAGCCAGCTCCCCACCAAGCAGAGAGCCCAATGCAGGGCTCGATTCCAGGACCCTGGGATCAAGACCTGAGCAGAAAGCAGAAGCTTTAACCCACTGAGCCATCAGGTGTCCCTGGAGTGTTTTTTAAAATAGGAAAGAGTTAAGTGATTTTTGACAAGGAGTCAAAAAAATGAACATTCTGGCATTTTCTAGCTTCAGGTGTTATCAGTCTATGCAAACACAAAGGCAGTTTGGCATAGTTCCTGGTAATATAAGCAATCTAGGAATAAAGTTAAAAGTAAATAAAAAGTTATCTCATACCATTCCCTTAGTACAATGATATGGAATTAAATCCATAAAATATTTAAGGATAATAGAGAAATTAACTTATTTGGATGTTTCTCTGTTCTTTCACTCTTCTAGATTTATTTAATTTAATTATAATTTCACAGGCTATACCTCGTGACAGGTACTATTTTTTTTAAATGATTTCTAAAACACACTGGCTTCTCCATTGTCCTGTCCTTAATATTCATCCATCAGAGTATGTATTTTCATCATTCATTATATTTGTTTGCTGCTTATTAAGTAAATGTATTCTTGGGAGCCTTTTAAATATATAATATATGACCTTCAACTGATATTACATGTACCCCAAAACCAACTTCTTAGTGACAGATTCCTCCCGTGCCACCTGGCCCAAGTGGAAATATGAGAAATGAATGTTAGAGGGGAAAAAGAGAACAGCCTTTATCAAACAGTTAAAAACAAAATTTATTTTTTAAAAATGGCCATGTATCACATGCTAGGTTCTCTCAGGACCTTGGCTGTCTGATGAAGTGAGGGGAACTGGATAATTGAATGAGATTTTCCCCCTCTAACTTATCTAGCCTCTGCTAGCACATATTACATTAAGCTTTTTCTTCATAATGGCTCCATATTATTTATGTGGCTTTAAAAACTATCTTCATACTATAAGCAATCTTCAAACATTCAGTGCAATGCACTTTGGAGAAATCCTTTTATTAAAAGGCATTCTTATTCATTTGTTTGTGACTTGAATTAATTTATTTCCTTTCCTTAGAACTCTCTTTTCCCCATTCGCCCTACACAGCCCAGCTGAGAAGCCACCTCTTCTCTGTAGATATCTATGACCTACTCATATCTAAAGCAGAATAAATTATCCTCTCATTTGTGCTCCCACAGGTTTTTTACCTCTCTCTCTCACAGTATTTATTTCATCCACTATGATTTATATCTTTTTCTCCAACCAGGGTCAATAGAAACATTAAGGAGAAACTGTTCAGTAACATCAAAAGATACCAGGGAATGTTTCACCAAGAAGATAACATCCTGCAAATGCAGAGACCCTGAATTCTTTTATCCTATAGACATTTTTTTGAGTATTTACCAAGTACCCTGGGAATGTGCAGTTGAAAGAAGATATTGCTCCCATCCTTTTAAGGCACTAGGTAGTGCTTTATGTAACACTGGTTATCAACACACATTTGTTTAAAAGCCATATTCAACACAAGAGTAACATGAAAGAAAATGAATAGCAATGCATATCTTATTTCTTCCTTCCTTCCTTCCTTTCTTTTCTTTCTTTCTTTCCTTCCTTGTGCAAACAGGTGGGGTTTTTTTGTTTGTTTGTTTTTTTAAATCACAGGTAGGACCCATGGGCAGAAAGAGCTGCCACATACCTTATTTTCTTGAGTGGTGAGTAGAGTGCTGAATAATTTTAGCTCGCCACCCACCCCTTTTAAAGTAATCTCTACACTCATTGATCCAAAGACCAAGAGTTCCATACTCTACAGACTGAGCCAGCCAGGTGCCCTAGTTGCCCTTATAATGCAACTTGTCTTGGTTAGGTAGATTAGATGATTGTGCAGGCACAATTCTTTCCTGTTCAGTGTTTTCCTTACTCTGGAGTATGTAGATAGCTAAAGAGTAATGGTTTCTGACAGTACTGCTTTGGCAGCATTTTATACTCTGTTTATATCCATTAACTTTTTTTTTTAATATCATGGGAAGACATGTAACAAGTAGTATGATCTAATCAGGAGCCATGTACTGTCTGATGTTAGGAGGGACTGAAAAGCTAAAGATCTAATGAAGACAGATTTAAATCCTCTGTAATTTTTCTACAAATTTTCCTTTTTGGTGGCTTTTGTACTCAATAGGAAAAGGGTAGGGGGGAAACAACTTTCAGTGATTTAATGATCCAACCAACAATCATTTCTTTTATTTTTTATTTTTTATTTTTTTATTTCTTTTCAGCGTAACAGTATTCATTGTTTTTGCACCACACCCAATGTTCCATGCAATCTGTGCCCTCTCCAATACCCACCACCTGGTTCCCCTAACCTCCCACCCCCCGCCCCTTCAAAACCCTCAGATTGTTTTTCAGAGTCCATAGTCTCTCAGGGTTCACCTCCCCTTCCAATTTCCCTCAACTCCCTTCTCCTTTACATCTCTCCTTGTCCTCCATGCTATTTGTTATGCTCCACAAATAAGTGAAACCATACGATAATTGACTCTCTCTGCTTGACTTATTTCACTCAGAATAATCTCTTCCAGTCCCATCCATGTTGCTACAAAAGTTGGGTATTCATCCTTTCTGATGGAGGCATAATACTCCATAGTGTATGTGGACCACACTTTCCTTATCCATTCGTCCGTTGAAGGGCAACTTGGCTCTTTCCACAGTTTGGCGACCGTGGCCATTGCTGCTATAAACATTGGGGTACAGATGGCCCTTCTTTTCACTACATCTGTATCTTTGGGTTAAATACCCAGGAGTGCAATTGCAGGGTCATAGGGAAGCTCCATTTTTAATTTCTTGAGGAATCTCCACACTGTTCTCCAAAGAGGCTGAACCAACTTGCATTCCCAACAACAGTGGAAGAGGGTTCCCCTTTCTCCACATCCCCTCCAACACATGTTGTTTACTGTCTTGCTAATTTTGGCCATTCTAACTGATGTAAGGTGATATCTCAATGTGGTTTTAATTTGAATCTCCCTGATGGCTAGTGATGATGAACATTTTTTCATGTGTCTGATAGCCATTTGAATGTCTTCATTGGAGAAGTGTCTGTCCATATCTTCTGCCCATTTTTTAATATGATTGTCTGTTTTGTGTGTGTTGAGTTTGAGGAGTTTTTTATAGATCCTGCATATCAACCTTTTGTCTGTGCTGTCATTTGCAAATATCTTCTCCCATTCTGTGGGTTGCCTCTTCCAAAAATTATTTCTTGAAGACTGACAATGTGCTCAACACTGTTAAGTAGGGTGACATTTATCAGAGTGAGTCATCAGTAAACATTTACTGAACATAGCTTTTCTCTGTCCCTTTATGAAATATCACAGAATGAATAGACACTAAACTGTGTGACCCTGACAAGTATAAAAGCTCCTTGAGGAAGATCAAGATTAGAGTAAGGATTTGAGTGCTAGAGGAAGTTTGTTTGTTCAAATAACTTTATGAGGCACCTTCTGGATTTCAGGCACCATAGCTGGGGCATAAGGTTAAAATTCTCTAGTCTTCACCCTCAAGGAATTCACAACCTAGGTAAATCATACACATTCAATTACATTGGATGTAATAAATAATAGTGATATAACTATGAATGATGTGCCACAAGAGCCCAGAGGAAAGAGTCTCTGCCTAGAGATTAGATTTCTCAGGACACATGACATTTGACCTGGATCTTGAAGAATGAGTTACAGAAGAGAGAATAAGTATTCCAAAAAGAAAATAATAAAAAGCATACAAAACCCTTTTTATAAGGATGGAGACAACCTTTTTCCTGGTTTTCTTCTGGGCACATTACATTTTAAATGGTCATGGGGCACCTAGGTGTCTCGGTTGGTTAAGCCTCTGCCTTTGGCTCAGGTCATGATCCCAGGGTCATAGGATCGAGTCCCACATCAGGCTCTCTTCTCAGCAGGGAGCCTGCTTCTCTCTCCCTATGTACCTCCTCCAACTTGTACTCTCTCTATCACTTTCTGTCTCTCAAATAGATAAAGTCTTAAAAATAAATAAATAAATAGTCATGATAGTTCACATGTATTCAAAATCAAATGCTTCCCAGCTGCCACAGAGAGGAGCAGAGTCCAGCCTAGATCTGCTGATCTACACACCCATGAGAAATCATAAATGACTACATTTGTTCCACAATTGTTCTAAACTGTAGAATTTGGGGTGGTTTATTATGCAGAAATCATTGACCAACACAGAGATATTATCATCCACTGATGTGTGGGGTTAGTGAAATGACATAAGAAGAGAGGAATGGAGTCAGCTGTCTTTTTTTTTTTTTTTTTTTTTTTTTTTTTTTTAAATCCCAAGAGAGTTGTCATAGGCAAGAAATCAAAAGCTGCATCAGGAAAGGTTTTCCAGAGAAACAGAACCAAATGTGTGTGTGTGTGTGTGTGTGTGTGTGTGTGTGTGTGTTTACATATGTATGTATGTATATATATTTATTTTAAGGAATTTGCTTATGTGACTGGGGAGGGAGGTAGATCCAAAATCTCCAGGGTCGGCCGCAGGTGGAGACAGAGGGTAAAGTTGCATTTAGAGTCCAAAGGCAGTTAGCTGGCAGAATTCCTCCTTGCTAGGAGATTAGTCTGTATTCTCTCAAAACCTTCAACAGATTGGAGTAAGCCCACCCACATTAAAAAGGGTCATCTGCCTTACTCCAAGTCTACCAATTTAAATGTTAATCTCAGATGAAAAAGCACCTTCATAGAAACACCCAGAATAATGTTTAACCAAATTGATGGGCACTATGACCCAGCCAAGCTGACATGGAAATTTTACTATGGCTAGGAGACAAGATGGCGGGGAAGTAGGAGGAGGCGCCCTTTCAACCTGTACCCTAAAGTGAGCTGATTACCTTCCAAAGAACTCCGATCACCCACGAAATCAGCCTGAGATCAGAATTATACACGTCTGGATCTCTACCAGAGCAGAAGACGCCAGTGGGCAGGTAAAGCGGAGTGGGAAAGTCGGACTGATATCTGAAGATAAACAAAAGGGGGAGGGAGCCACCAGAGTTGACCCGTTGGAAAGTAATATCCCAATAGGAGAGTGCCCTGTGCCTGGGGACCAGCATTAACTCGGGAGTCTGGTAGAAAGCACTCAAAAAGAGCAAAGGATAACCGGGGGAAAATTGCAGGAATTGGGGTGTTAGGGTCAGGAGCTTAAGTCCCCAGACTCAGGACAGCCACCCCTGGTGCAGAGCCAGAGAGAGTGCAGCAGAGAAACCAGGTCTAGATCCCTGAACCACCAGCTCGCCTGAGAGTGCCTGGCTCCCACGAGGGGCTGGGAGCCTCACCAGCCAAAAGAAGCACAGCCTTTTTGCAGTCCCCACACGAGTGCCCTGCCTCGCCATCAGAGTCCAGGTTGTGCCCCACGCCCTCCCCTGAGAGAGGTGCACACAGGCGCCAGAGGGGTGCTCTTGGACTGGAAAGACCAGGCACTCCCAGCCCGGGCCAGCGGGAAAATCTCAGTGTGTGATCGCTGCTTGGAACTTCTCTGGCAGTCTGGAGCTGCCCAGACAGCCGCCGCTGCCGTGGTTTTGGGTACAAGCAAAAAATCCCGAGTCCCCGGGGACCGCGACTGGGAACCTGCTCTGCCAGCGGCCAAGGGGGGATTTATTTGGGCTCTGCAGTCAGACTGAGGCTTCTGAGAGGGAGGTCAGGGTGCAGTTTGCTTTCCTCTAAACCTACAAAAACCATCAAAAGCGGTCAAGGCGAAAGAGAAAAACAAAAGTGAACAAATATAAAAACCTCCAGAGAACAAAAGCCTGAATAAACCAGTTTCCTCAGAGCCCATGCCCTTGAGGGGGGCAGGAGGACTTAACTCAGAGAACATCATTGACTGAAAACCCACGTGGCAGGCCCCTCCCCCAGAAAACCAACCAGGAAAGGAAAAAAAAAAAAAAAAAAGACACAAGAGAACAACCACCACTACTTCATAGGACAATTTTTATTATTAATTCGATCCCACTATTCTGGCTCATTTTTCTTATATAGATAATTATTATATAGATAATTTTTAACCTATTTACCATCACAGTGAGATGTCCAATACATCAAATTCCATAATAACCTTCTAATCTGAACTTTTTGATACATACACCTGTGTTTTCCTTTTGCATTTCTGGAAACTCCCAAAATTGAAGCAGGAAGAAATTGACAACCTAAATAGACCAATATCTAGTAACGAGATTGAAGCAGTGATCAAAAATCTCCCAAAAAACAAGAGCCCAAGACCTGATGGATTCCCTGGGGAATTCTACCAAACTTTCAAAGAAGAAATAACACCTATTCTCCTGAAGCTGTTTCAAAAAATTGAAGCATAAGGAAAACTTCCTGACTCTTTCTATGAAGCCAGCATTACCCTGATCCCCAAACCAGGTAAAGACCCTACCAAAAAGGAGAATTTCAGACCAATATCACTGATGAGTATGCATGCTAAGATTCTAAAGACCCTAGCAAACAGAATCCAACAGCACATTAAAAAGATTATCCACCATGACCAGGTGGGATTCATCCCTGGGCTACAAGGATGGTTCAACATTCGCAAATCAATCAATGTGATAGAACAAATTAATAAGAGAAGAGAGAATAACCACATGGTCCTCTCAATTGATGCAGAAAAAGCATTTGACAAAATCCAGCATCCGTTCCTAATTAAAACACTTCAAAGTATAGGGATAGAGGGAACATTCCTGAACTTCATCAAATCTATCTATGAAAGACCCACAGCAAATATCATCCTCAATGGGAAAAAGCTTGCAGCCTTCCCGTTGAGATCAGGAACACGACAAGTATGCCCACTCTCACCACTCTTGTTCAACATAGTATTAGTAGTTCTAGCAACAGCAATCAGACAACAAAGAGAAATAAAAGGTATCCAAATTGGTAATGAAGAAGTCATACTCTCTCTCTTTGCAAACGACATGATTCTTTATATGGAAAACCCAAAAGACTCTACCGCCAAACTACTAGAACTCATACAACAATCAGCAACGTGGCAGGATACAAAGTCAATGTACAGAAATCAGTGGCTTTCTTATACTCTAACAATGAAAACACGGAAAGGGAAATTAGAGAATCGATTCCATTTACTATAGCACCAAGAACCATAAGATACCTGGAATAAACCTAATCAAAGAGGTAAAGGATCTGTACTCGAGGAACTACAGAACACTCATGAAAGAAACTGAAGAAGACACAAAAAGATGGAAGACCATTCCATGCTCTTAGATCAGAAAAATAAACATTGTTAAAATTTCTATACTGCCTAGAGCAATCTATACTTTTAATGCTATTCCGATTAAAATTCCACCGGTATTCTTCAAAGAGCTGGAGTAAATAATTCTAAAATTTGTATGGAATCAGAAGAGACCCCAAATCGCTAAGGAAATGTTGAGAAACAAAAATAACATGGGGGTCATCACGTTACCTGATTTCAAGCTTTACTACAAAGCTGAGATCACCAAGACAGCATGGTACTGGCATAAAAACAGACACATAGACCAGTGGAACAGAGTAGAGAGCCCAGATATGGACCCTCAACTCTATGGTCAAATAATCTTCCACAAAATAGGAAAAAATATACAGTGGAAAAAAGACAGTCTCTTCAATAAGTGGTGCTGGGAAAACTGGGCAGCTATATGTAGAAGAATGAAACTCGACCATTCTCTTACACCATACACAAAGATAAAACGGATAAAAAACCCTCAATGTGAGACAGGAATCCATCAGAATCCTAGAGGAGAACATAGGCATGTATCTCTTCGATATCAGCCACAGAAAATTCTTTCAAGACAGGTCTCCAAAGGCAAAGGAAACAAAAGCAAAGATGAACTTTTAGGACTTCATCAAAATCAAAAGCTTCTGCACAGCAAAGGAAACAGTCAAGAAAACAAAGAGGCAACCCACAAAATAGGAGAAGATATTTGCAAATGACAGTACAGACCAAAGGTGGATATCCAGGATCTATAATGAACTCCTCAAACTCAACACACACAAAACAGACAATCATATCAAAAAATAGGCAAAAGGTATGGACAGACACTTCTCCAATGAAGACATACAAATGGCTATCAGACACATGAAAAAATGTTCATCATCACTAGCCATCAGGGAGATTCAAATTAAAACCACATTGAGATATCACCTTACACCAGTTAGAATGGCCAAAATTAGCAAGACAGGAAACAACATGTGTTGGAGGGGATGTGGAGAAAGGGGAACCCTCTTCCACTTTTGGTGGGAATGCAAGTTGGTGCAGCCTCTTTGGAGAACAGTGTGGAGATTCCTCAAGAAATTAAAAATAGAACTTCCCTATGACCCTGCAATTGCACTCCTGGGTATTTACCCCAAAGATACAGATGTAGTGAAAAGAAGGGCCATCTGTACCCCAATGTTTATAGCAGCAATGGTCACTGTCGCCAAACTGTGGAAAGAACCAAGATGCCCTTCAATGGACAAATGGATAAGGAAGATGTGGTCCATATACACTATGGAGTATTATGCCTCCATCAGAAAGAACAAATACCCAACTTTTGTAGCAACATGGATGGGACTGGAAGAGATTATTCTGAGTGAAATAAGTCAAGCAGAGAGAGTCAATTATCGTATGGTTTCACTTATTTGTAGAGCATAACAAATAGCATGCAGGACATGGGGAAAAAGAGAGGAGAAGGGAGTTGGGGGAAATTGGAAGGGGAGGTGAACCATGAGAGACTATGGACTCTGAAAAACAATCTGAGGGTTTTGAAGGGGAGGGGGCTGGGAGGTCGGGGTACCAGGTGGTGGGTATTATAGAGGGTACAGATTGCATGGAGCACTGGGTGTGGTGCAAAAGTAATGAATTCTGTTATGCTGAAAATAAAAAAGAAATTAAAAAAATTTTTTACTATGGTGCTAGTTGAAAAGGACTATGCAAAATCGGGATCCCTCTAGGAAAGCTTTGAATAAGTTCATCATGTCCTGTGGCCACAGGGCACATATGGCTGAGGGCAATGTACATATACTCAGAAATGTTCCTGAGATTAATGGTTTGCTAGAAAAACTAATGGCTCAAATTTTAGTTTCCTAGGATATGCTTATCAAGTTTTAATTTTAGGGGTGCCTGGTTGGCTTTGGATCGTGGGGTTGAGAGTTTGAGCCTCATGTTAAGTGTAGGGATTACTTAAAATTAAAAACTTTTTTTTAAAAAGTTGATTTCAAGGGCGCCTGGGTGGCTCGTGGGTTAACGCCTCTGCCTTCAGCTCAGGTCATGATCCTGGGGTCCTGGGATCGAGCCCCGCATCAGGTTATCTGCTCAGCAGGGAGCCTGCTTCCCCTCACCCCCTGCCTGCCTCTCTGCCTACTTGTGATCTCTGTCTGTCAAATAAATAAATATATATATATATTTTTAAAAAGTTGGTTTCAACTAGCTAAGAAGTGAGATGTCACCTTGCACTTTTACCCATTTAACTTTCTAATCTCTACTTGATGCCTTTTAGGCATCTCAAAGTTGACATAGCTCAGATTGAATGCTTGATTTTCAGTCCTTTCCAAACTTCTTCCTCCACAGTCTTTTGCATCTAGTAATGGTACCTCTATCCTCCCAATTGATCATACCAGGAAACTGGTAAATTTGCGGGGGCTGCCACAATTTATACCAAATATTCCGCATCTGCAACCCTCCCTATTCAGAAGTTCTTTGAGATGGTGCTGTCAGCCTTGGCCAGATAAGTTATCCAACTCAACAGTCCAGAGAATGGCTCTGCAGATAGCACAGATTTTAAATTGTCCGTTGACCTGCCCATCACCTTGCCAACCTGACCCAGATTCATCTGGTTGGATGCGATGATGCAGTTGCCAGCCGACTGTTTCTGCGGCATGTCCAGGCCCAGGAGCTTACCTATGTCATTCCGCAGGTCGAGGCCACACCTGGTGCCACCACCACATGTAACGTGCACGAGGCTGGGAAATAGTCCTGAGTCCTCCTTTTTTCCACTTACAGTCAGCTGTATCTTTACGAAATTTGTCTGGACTCTGTGCACATCACTGTACCTCCACTGCTATCACAAAATCCAGGCCACTTTCCTACCTCTTCTTTTTTTTTTTTTTTTTTTTTAAAGATTTTATTTATTTATTTGACAGAGAGAAATCACAAGTAGGCAGAGAGGCAGGCAGAGAGAGAGAGAGGAGGAAGCAGGCTCCCCGCTGAGCAGAGAGCCCGATGCGGGACTCGATCCCAGGACCCTGAGATCATGACCTGAGCCGAAGGCAGCGGCTCAACCACTGAGCCACCCAGGCGCCCCCTACCTCTTCTGATTTACCAAAATGGCCTTCTAAGTGAGCAGCCTCTTCCACTCTTCCTGGCATCCAGTTAATTCTCCACAAAACAGCCTGAGGGGGATGCCTGGGTGGCTCATTCAGTTAAGCATCTGCCTTCTGCTCAGGTCTTGGTCCCAGGGTCTTCCATTGTGCTCCTTGCTCAGTGGGGAGCCCGCTTCTCCCTCTGCCTGCCCTCTCTCTCATTCTCTCTGGAAAATAATTAAGTAAAATCGTAAAAGCAAAACTAAACAAACCCAGCTAGGTCCGGTTCCCCCAGGCAGATTATGAGATATGAAGATTTAGGTGCAAGTGATCTTCCCAGGAGAAGCTAGTAAGGAAGAGGGGAAACAGGACTGGGAGGAAAACAGGCAATAGTGCAATTTCAGGTCAAGTCCTGTGGATAATAGCCTGATACCTCAGAGGAACTCTGGAGTATAAATTATACCCCATTTGCTCTCCTATCTATAAGTGGGTACAAAAGAGGTGGTTTTATTCAAGCACTGGGACAGGCCCTGTGGACATAAACTGTGGATCTTAGCACACCTTAAACTGTCATAATTATCCTTCTGGCCACAAACTGTTTATACATTCCTTTTACATGTAAAATACAATAATCTTCCCCCAAGACCCCTAATTATTTCATCCTATTTGAGCGTGAGGCTCAATGTAACATTCAGGATAACTTTCAGTGACCTATTTTATGGCAAACATGTGAAAGAGGACCTCAACTGTCCCCATTTTTTTGATCTGTCTGTACTTTCTAATTTAGTTCTCCCTTTCCAGCTCACCTCTTAACTCAGGCAAAAGATCCTGTGTGCAAAGCATCCGTTGGTGGGTGCTGAAACTACCTCTCAAGTAGTTGAGAGATAGTTTCTATCCCACATTTTCCTTAAATAAATGTTGACATATTTTCAGCACTTTGGAGATAGACTTTGAGAAGTTAGTCCACTGTCTTCCTTGTATTGACCTCACTAAAATAAATTCCTTTCTTGTTTTACTGCCACTTGTCTCTCTGCCTCTGGATTCGGGCAGTGGCCAGCAGCTGAACCTGATTTGTTTACGACCCTCGGAGCCAGGAGCTCTCACACCCCTGCACCCGTTACACATCTACAACTCCTGGACTGAAAAAGCCATCAGAAGGATTTTTATCTGTCTTTATCTCTCAAACCAGTACTTGGTCCATAATAGGTACACTGTACACAGTTATTGAGTGGGTAATCTTTTTTTTTTTTTTTTTTTAAGATTTTAAGTAACCTCTACACACAGTATGCGGCTCAAACTTACAGCCCTAAGAACAATGCAGAGTCACATGCTCCACCAACTGAGCCAACCAGGGTTCCCTTGAATGAGTAATCTCTCTCTCCCTCTCTCTCTCTTTTTTTAACATTTTGTTTATTTATTTGAGAGAGAGCACAAGCAAGGGGTAGGGGCAAAGAGAGGGGGAGAAGCAGACTCTCCACTGAGCAGGGAGCCTGATGCCAGGCTTGATCCCAGGACCCTGGGATCATGACCTGAGCTGAAGACAGACACCATGTTCTACCACCTGAGTCACCCAGGCATCCCTTGAATAGGTAATCTTATTTCTCTCTTTGCAACTGAAAAAACTGACACTCAGAGAGGGTAAGTAAATCTCCAAAGGTTCGAGAGTAATAAGTCAATATTGATTTTACTATAAAGAAAATCAGTATAATCATGTAGAAAGTTGAGAACATAACCTGTTACATTTGTTTATCTTTTTTTCTGTCATATAAATAAAAGCACACACACACAAATTTGTTTAGAAATTATCATGGAAATCCTTGTTATAAATGTGCATGAATCTAACTAGAGACCTCCTCTTAGTTGGCCAAAGTCCAAGATTTCATTTTACAATAATAAATAGCAACAGACAAAAGGTATCCAATATAATAATTCTTTAACTTATCCAAGAAAAATTTAGTGAGGGCCTGCAATACACCAGGCAAGCAGTGTTCTGGACTCTGGAGCTATAATAGCTAACAAAACTGAGTCCCTTATAGCTAATATTTTAGGGGAAGGAGATAGACAATAAGCAAATGAACAAATATGTAGGTTGTCAAATGACAGTAAATGCTAAGGCAAAAATAATGCAGGTAGGGGTGCCTGGGTGACACTGCCTTTGGCATCTGGCTCTGCCTTTGGCTCAGATCGTAATCCCAGGGTCCTGGAATCAAGTCCCATATTGGGCTTCCCTACTCAATGGGAAGTCTGCTTCTCTCTCTTGTCCTACCACCCCGCCCCTCCATGCTCTCTTTCTCTAATAAATAAATAAAATCTTTAAACAATGCAGAGTAAAGAGAAAAGAAAGTGTGGTGGGTAGGGACAGGTCTATTTGACTTAAACTCATTTGGAAAGTGTAGCACATGGTCTCAGTGGGACTTAGAATCTAGGGGCAGAAGGTAAGATTAGGTGTGATGAGGAAACAAGATGACAAAGGGTAAGCAAGGGTACTAGCCACTGGAAGGAATAGATGCAAATGACAGTTTGAAGAGGTCGAGATTTGGTGATTGTCCAAATCTGAGAAGGGTGGAAATAGATAGAGCCAAGGATGATCTTCACACTGAAAGAGTAGGAAACCAAGGAAAATGATGAAATAGGCACATTTGGAGAGGGAGCTGGACATGAGAATTCAAGTTCATAAATGAGCCAGCTAACAGCTTAAGGCAAAAACTCTAAATCCAGGAATTCTGCACAGATGATTTATTAACTTTTTAAAAAAGATTTTATTTATTAAGTCGAAAGAGAGAGCGTGAGCAAGCATGAGCAGGGGAAGGGCAGAGGGAGAGGGAGAAGCCGACTCCTTGCTGAGCAGGGAGCCCAACTAGGGGCTCAATCATGACCTGAGCTGAAGGGAGATGGTTAAGGAACTGAGACAGCTAGGTGCCCCCATTTATTAACCCCTAAAAAATCTCTTTATTTTTAAATTGTGGTAAAATATACATAACACTTGATTTTTCTTCCAGGTGTGTGTATAAGGTACTGATTCAACAAGTCTATATTTTGTGCTAAAACTTCCCATTTTAAGTGTGTAGTTCAGTGGCATTCAGTACGTCCACACTGTCGGGCAACCATCACCACCGCCGATCTATGGCCCTCTTCCGTCACCCCAAACCGAGTTCTGCACTCCTTAGCCGCCAACACTCAATTCCTTCCCTCCACCCCAAGCCCCTCCCTGGCAACCACCATTCTTCTTTGTCTCGGTCACTTTGACTACTTGAGGTACCTCATATAAATGGAATCATCCTCGAGAGGAGGAAAAATTATTTTCTCTCTACCCTTCTGAGCTTTTGGCTGAGACCCCTGTGTTAGAAGACCTATTAACAAGAGGGCACCGTTGTTTATTAACTTGTATACCTCACGTTCACTGGGAAGGTACTTGGGGAAGAATGAGGAAACTCCAGAGGAAGCCCAAGCCACCACTTTAAATACCGTCTTCAGTATAAAGAAAGATGTCGGGGCGGGGGTGTTGGGGGAGGCCAGTTAGGCCTGGTGCGGCGCCGCCGCGGTCCAACAGTCTCGACTCTCAGCGGGCCGGGCCGGGTCGCGGCCACGCGCCGGTGGGGGACGCGGCGGGGACAGCGGTCTCCTCCGCGGTTCAGAGGGGCTCCTCGAAAATGGCTTCGGGGCATGCGCCACCGCGGCCGTTAAAGTGACGCAAAACCGACGCCTAGCAGCAGCCCGGAGCCCGGTGGCACAGGACTGGGCGTCTGCCCGCGAGCGACGCCTCGGGCCACAGGCCAAGACTGCGGCGGGAAAGGCGGCGGCGCCGGGGTGGGCGCTTCAGGTGCGGCTGCGGGCGGGGAGCGTCGCGCTGCGAGGCGGCGCCGGCGGGGCTCAGGGGCGGGGCCTGAAGTTAAATACAGCGGCGGCTGCGGGCCGGCAGGGGGAGTTCGCAGGGCTTTGCTTTCCCGCTGGTGCTTCCCTTGGGAGGTAAGACGTGCGGAGACCAGGCATTCCTGCTCTGGGAGGACTCGAGGACTCTGACATTACGTCACTTGGGGGGGAGCGGGGCGAGATACGACTTAGTAACTCAAAGGTCGGTAATTGACACGTAGCTTACATTTTAGGCTGAGAACCCAAATTGAAATTCAAGTCCATCAGTGAATTGGGTTTGGGAAGCTTCTCAGTGACTTCGGGCATTTTTTTTTTCTCCCCGAAATTTCATTTGTGGATTATGTGTGAGAAAGTGATTGAAGGCAATTTGAAGGTACCTGCTGGTCTCATGGGGTAGAGCATGAGATTCTTGATCGCAGGGTCGTGACTTAAATGCTGGAGCCTGATTAAAAGATGATGAAGCGGATAATAAACTTGAGGGCTTTTAAGAAATAGTCATTAATTCATAGGATTGTTCAGATTGTATCGAATCTAACAGGGAAAAGGGAAGAAGAGTTGTTAACTGCATTTAGCTGCGTTTGTCCTGATGAAAGATGGCTTGGGCTTTCTGAGTTTGTTTTGTCTGAAGCCATACTTATTAAGCAAATTCAGTCAATTAAATGGTAACATGTAAAGAGGGGAGAAAACTTGCTCTGACCCTGGTTGATCTAGGCGCCTCTTGTGCTCAGGCTCCTTTGCAAAACTGCTGTTTTGTATTTACAGCTGAGCCATGGCTGGTTCATAGAGCTTGAAGGATACATTGTTTTCTTGTTTTAACAAAATTGAAAAAAAACAAACAGGTAATGCTGCTCCTAAACCTGTTTGTATGACTCTCAAGAGGTATCCCTGAGATGGATTGTGAGGTAGTTAAAAGTAAAATCCCATCAAATTTAGCTCCTGGCATCTCTTGGGATGTTGGATGAGATCGAACAAGGATATACAAAAGGTAAAATTCCACATTTGGTGTACATGAAGTGAAAAGGGTATCAGTTATTTATTTATTTATTTTAAAGAATTTATTTATTTACTTGACAGACAGAGATCACAAGTAGGCAGAGAGGCAGGCAGAGAGAGGAGAAAGCAGGCTCCCCGCTGAGCAGAGAGCCCAATATGGGGCTGGATCCCAGGATCCTGGGATCACGACCGGAGCCAAAGGCAGAGGCCTCAACCCACTGAGCCGGCCAGGCGCCCCAGTATCAGTTATTTTAAGTAGCAAAATCTACTTTAAAAATACTCTTTAAGTGATAATGTGATTTTGGATCCACCAAAGATCTTGTTCACTGAAGATGGTGATTGAGGAGGTGTGGGGTAAGGCCTAAGAGTCTGCATTTCTAGGAAATCTCCAGGAAAAAAGAATCACTGAGAACAACATTAGGAGTCTGTGCTGTCCAGTAGGTAGCCACATACCACATGTGGTTACTGAACACTTGAAAAATGCCTTAGTAAGACTTAATTGAAAGTCTTTATTCAGGACTACAGCAACAAGAGCATTGCAATAGAGGAGAGATGGTGAAAACTCCCATTTTCAGCTGCCGGGGATTTGTAGCCATCAGCAGATGGCTACAGCATCCGCAGAGGGGCTGAGTGCATGGAAGAGACCACCAGAGTTTTGGGTATTAAGCAGCATTTAACAGGATTCTTGATAGGGTATCTCTGGGGGATCCGATTATTAAGGGGTGGTGGTAAGGAATTTGATCAGACTGTGAGATTAAGGGTGGGGAATTCTCTAAGCTGACTTGGTAGGGTTCTTGCAAGAAACTGGCCTAAGCAGGCCCAAGACAAGATGGTATCTAGGTCAAGGCCTAATGAGAAGACCGTTTACAGGAGCCTTTCTTTAGTTTGGTCAACAAGTCTGTCTCCAGCCGACCTGTATTCCAGGCTTTGGCAGTTCATTAAAGGTCCCTTGTGGCTAGGAGACTTAGAATTGTTAAAAGTGTTAGTTTTCCCTCCAGCTGACTCTAATAAGCCCTCAGAAGCTTAAAGCCATATTATCACTTAATAAAAGATAAGACTGGAGGCTTGGATGAACCATGGAGGAAATGCAGTACCACTGAGTGATTTTTGGACAGGTTGAAAGGCCAATGTATTGTACCAAGTAACTGGGAAATGAGGCTGGTTTTTCCTTAATTTCTGAAGCTGTGCATGATTTAGAACACCTCCCTTCTGCTTCAGGGCAACAGTAGCAACAGTATGGATCATTGTGAAGTTCTCAGCAAGAAAGTGATTGAGTTCAAACCACCAGTGTATGAACAGAGATACTACTTTGTTAAAAACTTGGTGAATCAACATGGACACAAGAAGGTAGGTATTTTCTTTCCAAACACTTAGAAGCCTGTCTTATCAACTTATAGTCAAAATACAAGAAAATTCTACTTAAAGCATTTGGCAGGTCAGCAGAGACTATTTTAAGATGCGTTGCAGTCTACTGCCATACCACCCTGAATGCGCCGGTCTCATCTGAAGATGTATTGCAAGGAAGGAAAGGGATTAGTGCAGTAGGAGAACACTGACCATAAGATCTGCATACATCAGTAGTTGGGGGGGAAAACGTTTTTCTCTAGAGTAAATAGAACTGATTTGTGGGGGAGTGGGACAAAAGGGTGGTATGATTGGATAGTATAATGTATTAACCTAAGTCTATCCTGTAAATACAGTTACTTCTATCTTCAGAGAGGGCAGGGTAAAGTTCAGGGGTCTGTGGGAAGGAGAAGCTTGAGCTAAATTTAGGTTAACAAGAAATTGAGTGCACTATGTAAACAGCAGTTTAAAGCTTCCTAAGGCTGTAGTTTGCTTTTGGATTAGGTTTTTAGAAAAGATTTTAGAGAATGAGAGAGCACAAGCCTGAAGGGAGAGGCAAAGGGAGAAGAAGACTCCTGGCTGACCGGGGAACCCAATGTGGGGTTCTGTCCCAGGACCTTGGGATCATCACCTGAGCTGAAGACAGACTCTTAAACAATGGAGTCCCCAGGCACTCCTAGACTAGGGTTTTTTTTTTTTTTTTCTTTTTTTTAATGCCATGTAACCCTTCTCCTACTGTCCATAAATGTGCCAGCTTCAGAAAGGAAACTGCTTATGGCTAAGAGTGCAATATTGTAGTAAATTGTGAGGTTTACCTAAAATATTAAAGGTAAAAAATGAAACACATCTGAGGAAAAATTGGATTGAATATAGGTTGAATGGGCCTATTGCTAAGGTATAATTATAATTCCATTTTCCAGGAGGGAATTTTTATTTTTTTGGAAGCAGTTTAGTAAATGCTATAATTGGTTTTCTGATAGAATGAATTTTGAGGTAAACTTTAGTCTGTTCCAGAATTAGCACTTTGTGCATCTTAAGATAATATGGTATCTTGGGACGCCTGGGTGGCTCAGTTGGTTGAGCAGCTGCCTTCGGCTCAGGTCATGATCCCAGCGTCCTGGGATTGAGTCCCACATCGGGCTCCTTGCTCGGCAGGGAGTCTGCTTCTCCCTCTGCCTCTGCCTGCCATTCTGTCTGCCTGTGTTCATGCGCTCTCTCTCTGACAAATAAATAAAAAAATCTTAAAAAAAAAAAGATAATATGGTATCTTTCATGTCTTAGTATCCAAAAATACCCACTTAAGGCTGAAGGCAGCTGCCCCCTTAAGGCTGGATTAGAGCCAGTCAGCTACCCTAGAAGCTGATTTGGGATATTTTTGGGATTGGGTGCCCTTAAACTTTATAAGTATTAATTTCCTAAGGTGGAATCAGAAATTTAGGTGATAGTGCTTAGTGATTAATGAAGACTTTAGTGCATAATTAAGAAGTCCATTTAAGAATACATACAAATGTTCATTAAGGGGATTAGGTTAACACTGGACCTAAATCCCTAAAACATTGGTCAAGATTAGGCACTTAAGTTAGAAGCTGCTCAGACGTTCAAAGTTGTGTTTTATAGGGTAACTGCCTACCATGTGGGGTGTTCTGGGTGCCTGGTACTCATCTGAAGTCGTTACAGTCCAAACACTAACACAGCTTATTCCCTGCCCACTCATCTCTTAACATTTCAGGTTAACTTCCTTTTTGTGTACCTTTTTCTACCAAAAAGATCTTGACATAATTATATGGTTAATTCTGATAGCCACTTACTCTCTAAAGTTTTTGGTCCTATTTAACTTCTGGCAATAATGTCTCCAATGCTCTGTTTCATCTGTAGATTGCAGACTTGGGCTTCGGGGACGCCACACTTCTATGGATGCTGAAATACCACCACTGCGTTCAGTATCTTGTTGGAGTAGATATTGCTGCCAAACCCTTTGAATGGGGAGGGTAATACCAAGTTTCTGAAAGTATGGTGCATTAATCTAAAACTAGTGGCACTATGAGGAAGTGTCAGTTTTATACAGCTTATTTTGAAAGATTGGCCCTAGGAGCCTCAAGGTCACCGATTGACTGTGCCATAACATCATGAATGATACAGTAGTTTTTCCTGCCAATGTAGAAAGTAAAGCCTGTCAAGAAATTATAGTAGACAAAGTATTGTAGATTCAATTTTCAAATGGCAAAGTCTTAATGCTGGACACCAAAAGAACTCAATTAGAGGATTGACATTGTCCCAGACCTCTTTCAATTTAAGCCTGAGCAGCTCTCCAGTCTCCTATATATATTGACAGCAGATTTTTTTCAGGACATTTTTTCTTCTAAAGAAAGTTAATCACTGATCCACAGGGAGCTGGAAGACCAAAAGTATTAAATGGCGAGAGCATCAGCACTATTCAGTCTTGTTCTCATTGGCCAGTAATCTATGAGGAAGTTAACCCTGAGACCTCCTTCTGAATACCTCAAGTCTTGGAAAATTCATTTCGGTAGATAATGATCAGAGGATCAGATAATCAGAATTCTACTGCTGGTGAGATTCTGAAAGATTACAGTGTTAATATCCCTTCTGTTTTTACAGGGGTAGGTTGTCTCCAGGAGTGGGGAGTTACATCATTCCTCGGGAACTAGATTTGACTATAACCTTGTACCGTGGTTCTGCTGTACACAAAGACTCCCGTTTGTGTGGATTTGACTTGATAACATGTATTGAATTGTAAGTATTAAACCTATTCTTACTGTATAAGTTTACTACAAATCAGAATTCTCTGGGTGCCTGGGTGGCTCAGTGGGTTAAGTCTCTGCCTTCAGCTCAGGTCATGATCTCAGGGTCCTGAGATCGAGTCCTACCTACATCAGGCTCTCTGCTCGGCAGGGAGCCTGCTTCCCTTCCTCTCTCTCTGCCTGCCTTGCTGCCTACTTGTGATCTCTCTCTCTATCAAATAAATAAATAAAATCTAAAAAAAAAAAAAAAAAAAAGGAAATCAGAATTCTCAGTAAATTTGGTCTCCTAACAAGATTTAAATTGTAATCTTCAAATTTATTTGTAAAGCAGATTACTTGACAGGATTGGCTTTAGTTTCAGATTTACAGATGGAGGAGCTGCAAAAATAGTATCAGGAATACCTTTTATTCAGGTTCACCTATTCAAGTTCTCCTCATTTTTTAAAGGATTTTGAGATCAAGAGTGCAAGAGTGCTAGGAAGAAAGCATGAGTCAGGGGGAGGGGCAGAGGGAAAGGAAGAAGCAGACTGTCCCCTGAGCAGGCTCCCTTACTTAATTTTTAAACACAGTAAAATATTTTTGAGTGGGGACACCTAGGTGGCTCAGTTAAGCGTCTGCTTTCAACCCAGGTCATAATCCCAGGGTTTTGGGATTGAGTCCCGCTTTGGACTTCTTGCTAGGCTTGCTAGGTGGGTAGCCTGCTTCTCCCTCTGCCTTCTTCTCCCTCTGCTTCTCCCCCTGCCTGAAGCTCCCCCTGCTTGTGCTCATGTGCTTTCTCTGACAAATAAAAATCTTTAAAAATACATTTGAGCACAGGTATATTTCTGTGGATTTTAACACATATAGTTTAGTGTAACTTACGAGTCAAGGCACAGAACAGTTCCATTACCCAAACAACTTAGGCTGTCCTTTTGTGGCCACACCTTTTCCTCACCCCTGGCAAGCACTCACCCATTTTGCAGCATAGATTTTAGAAACACTATAGTAATCATACAGTATGTAATTTTCTGAAACTTTTTTTTTTCCAGTGAATGCCTTTTGAGATTTATCTAATCTCTTGGCAGTTTTTTCTTTATTTCTGAGTATTCCTTTTGTGATGTACCACCTTTTCAAGCACTTAAGGGTATTTGGGTTTCCAGTATGGAGATGAGATACCATTCACAGAACAGGTTTTGCATGAACACAAGTTTTCATTTCACCCGGGAGTGGGATTATTGGGTCATATGATTTTCTGAGTTTTGCTGAGTTTTCTGAGTTCAGAGTTTTGCTCTATTTTTTTCCATTGTCTTTACACTTTTATGCATTGACTTTTTTTTTGTCTTCTAATGTGTGAATTTAAAGCAATAAATTTCACTAAGTGCACTGTAGCTCTAACTACACATTTTGATGTGTAGTATTTGCATTGATATTGCAAAGAAGCTAAACTGAAGACTTGAGTTTGAGTCCTTTACCTATGTGTCTTCTCTTACTGGTCTGAATGGTTGTTTCCTTCCCATCACCATCCTGCCGAGTGGTTATGGGGAGATATATGGGCACATTTGCCCTAAAAATCACATCAGTTTGTTGTCTTTGGAAACTTAACATTTTTCAGGCATACACTCAGTGTTAAATTGCCTCTCCTGTTCCTCTTTAAGGCAAAGATAGAAGTGGGTTAGATTAACATACAACATCAGGATAGAAATGGCTCCCTCGTGGCTGCCTGTACTGGGACAGTTGATCTGGTCCTTGGGTGCGGGTGAGAATCTGCTGGGATCTGATGCTGAAACCCACAGCTTTTGTGAGGCATTTATTCTGGTCTCCTAGCACTGCAGGCCTCCTGGGGAGCTAACACTTAATGCTCATACTTCTGGTTACTGACAGTGAGGTCCAGACCCCCGAAAGAGAGGGCGACGTGGTCCAAGGGCAGGGTGAGGATATAGGAATAGTTGGTTTCAAGTCCAATAAATACTGTTACATAAATTCAAATGGGATAAAGGATTTCTAGAGATAGAAATTGCTTTTGCTAAATCAGCTAGGAAAATAATTGCATTGTTTTTCCCATTGACCATTTCAGGATAGAACACTTAGATTCTGAAGATCTGGCCAAGTTTCCTGAGGTCGTGTTTGGGTACTTTTCTCCGGGTATGGTTGTCATCAGCACACCAAACTCTGAATTCAATCCCCTGTTTCCAGCATCAACCTTTAGAGATCCAGATCACAGATTTGAGTGGAACAGAAAGCAGTTTCAGATGTGGTGAGTTCATAAATGTTATGAATTTTGTGTGTGTGGGGAGTTTACCCCACAGGAGTTTAAAATGCTATAAAGTCAGTCTTGATGCAGACATTATGAAAGTTTTATTATCCTAATAAAATTTCCCAAAATTCAGCTTGACATATAAAAAGGACCATGATATTTGGGCAAAATAAATGGAAGTTTTTGATTTCGTAGGTCTCAGGCGGCCACACAAAGTCTGGGGTACCAGGTGACTTCTGATAACGAAGGCATGAGGAGTAGGAGTGTTGGTGTGGAGATAGGGAAACAAAATAGGGAGGGGGTTGTAGGGCAGTGAGGGTGAGCCCCCATGCCCTGCCCAAGTGTTCCCTGCCAGGGTCTTGACAGATGGACAGATGGTCACGTCTCTGGCATGACTGCAAACCCAAATTTGAGTTGGGATTGTAGCCATTTAGTCTCCTTTTTCATGCCTACACCCTGCTCCTTAACTCTCCCTTTCTCCATATTTTTGAGATTACGTGGAAATAGACTTAGGACCCCAAAGTCTCCTCAGAAGTAAGAAAACCCAGTGGCATTATGTGTTGCTGTAATAATTTGCAACTTGGGAAGTATTTTAGCTCATTGTATTTTTCTATCTACTGGTGATTTTTAATCTAACCATACCTTTCAGAAATGCATTTCTTTTAATTTCAGGGCTTTGGATGTAGCAAAGCTCTACAATTACTCTGTAGAGTTTTCTGGTGTGGGGGATCCACCAGCAGGAGCTGAGCATGTTGGATACTGTACCCAAATTGGGGTCTTCCAGAAAAACAGCACAAAGCCAACTGAATTGAGCATTTCAGAGCCAGAGGAACACGTTTATGAAGTTGTGAGTTTTCTTTGGGAGGTAACGGCCAGGGTAAGAAGCACATGGATTAGGATGTGAACTTTGTAAGGGTCCCCACTGTAGAGATAAATGTAAATGTGCTTAGAATCCTTCATGCCCACAACTGCCTTCAGGGTTGGTCTACTTCGCCCTAGAGACGGTCCGGCCTCTTGCCATGTCTCAAAGCACATTACAGGGAAAGAGCAGAAGTCCTGGAAAGTTTTCAAGCTAATATTCCAGCAACCCCATCCCCGGCCCCCCAGTAATCCATTAGGATCAGCAGCACTCCTCCACGGCATGGCCCAGGAACTGAGTAAAACACCTAAACCTCCAACCTTCTCAGGCCCTTTTGGTTTCAGGAGATATGTTGAAGAATAAGCATATTGCCCTCCTAAGAATCTTTTTACCCATTTCCCTCTAATATCAAAAGGAACATTGCATTGGTGTGAGTTGGTGGAAAGCTGGCTTTGGGAGACTTCGATCATTAGAATTTTTTTTTCTATTTTTTTTTTTTTTAATTTATTTGGCAGACAGAGATCACAAGTAGGCAGAGAGGCAGGCAGAGAGAGAGGGGGAGGCAGGCTCCCTGCTGAGCAGAGAGCCTGATGTGGGGCTCGATCCCAGGACTCCAGGATCATGACCCAAGTGGAAGGCAGAGGCTTCAACCCACTGAGCCACCCAGGCAACCCCATCATTAGAATTTTTAAAGCAGCTCAGATGTTAATGTCTGTACCTCTGGTTTGATTCCCATGATATCGTGGCATGCGTGGCTAGTAGGATTCGATACATGTGTATGGTTAATACCCAGCTCATAATGTGGTTAACAAGTTCCTAAGGAAATGAAACCTCTTGGTAATTTTTCCTTCAGGTTTATACCACCTCATACCCGAGTTTACAGCAAAGCAAATACTTCCGGTTTACTCTGAGTATTGAGGCGGTGAAAGCCATCGACTTGATGAAAAGCCGGTTTCTCCGGGGTCCAAGGAGAAAGGAGGGCGACCGGGTGGTACCGCTCGGCAGCTGCACCCCGCAGCACGGGTTAACAGAAGCTCAAAGGGCCGAAATAGAGCAGTCCCCCAAGCCGTACAGTGTGGGAGAGAAGTTCTACGTGCCGCTGGAAAGACTCCTCGCTTACCCGAAGGTGAACCGCTTGGTGGCGGGCAGCACGGAGAAGCTGCGCACGGTGCTCGCGGAGGGGCTGCGGCTGAACGGAGATCAGACCGCGGTGCAGGTGGAGTTGGTTGACTACCGCACACAGCGCCTCTTCGATGAGCATTTAGTCAGCCCTGCGCTGGAGTCCTAAGTGAGGCAGCCTAGTCTGCAATTTTCTCTAACCGTGTGTTTTTTCATAGGCTTTTTGTAGGGCGGTGGGGGGCCCATAATGTGCTTGTTCATGTTTGTTAGACCCATGTTGAATAGGACTTTAAAAAAAATTTTTTTTTAAGCAAATTGGATTATCAAATAAAACCTTTCCCCAGGGAATAAGTAGTTTTAAATTCATAGGATTCTGTATACTTCCTTTGGGCTAAATTCTAACCTGTACTATAATACTTGCCTAAAACATCATATAGGAAGTGTTTGAAGAGCAGCCTCCTCCCTGGTAGTTTACTGCATAGAACCAGGGTGGTCAGAGCAGTGGAGAATTAGAGCTTCACATTGGGGGGAAAACTGGTTTAAATCACAGACCTGAGTATAGAGGTTAGCTGACCAGGCTCTGCCACCAAAAGGACCTATTCATCTGCCTTCCTGTTGTGACTATCTCAGGGAGGACTTTTTGTTACCACTTGAATATTCCAAGTCCTATTCCAAAGAGAGAGCAAAGAAAGGGACCGGCCATGAGCTGGCTTTCTGGTAAGGCTGGTTCTATACCACTCTTTTGCTCCTTGTCCGAGCAGATAGAAGGATCACCTTACCACTCAGGAAAGCTGGGAGCTGTAGTTTCTTGTTCTGGGCTGGTATGTGCTCTCAGTTCATGTCTAATGTTCTCTGGGAAGGAACCCGGAGTATAGGACCTTTGGCCACTTGCCAGTCTGCCACGAGTGGCATATCCTCATTAACCAGGGGCCAGCTGGTTGTGGAGTGTGGGTGCCTAGGAAAGGCCTCCTGAGGCCATAGTTCTCAGCTTGATTCTTTGAAGTGTTGATAAGTAGAAAGTGGATTTGAGGGGGAAGGGCAGGGAAAGAAGGGACTTAAGAATCTGATCACACAACCGCTTGTTAATCAGCTCTTCATAGTCCCTGCACCCCCCACCTTTCTAGACTTATTTTTCCCTCTTGAATACATAGGACCTGAGGACGCACTCTTGGTATACTCCATGCCCCCTTCCCTAACAAAAGGCCCTGTCGGTCTGTCTAGGCCTCTGCATGACTTCTAACACATATGGCTTCCTTTTCATATGTTAGAACCTAGGTTTCAAGCTTAGGCCAGCACTTTGTCCTGTTGTCCTCACCTTCTCATTTTGATGCAGGTATGGAAAGATTCATCAATGTCTAAAACCTGGTGTCAGGTGTTCTTGTAGAGAGCCAACTACTGAGCTCTAGAAATTGAGGTGGAAAAGTGACCAGAGAGAAAGTGGATGTGTGTTCCACTAACATACAGACTAAAGGCAGCTGTTTTGTCCATAGTTTGCAGTTTTAAAAAGCTATGTACACTTACTAACTCTTTAGCAGCATGGAAATGTAGATCATTTTAAAGGGACAAAAGCAATTAGACTTTCTTCTTTCATATTGTTGTAAACCCAGTCAAAGTTGGGTTTATTAGGGGAAGTTTTAACTCACTTGTGTGCATCCTGGGGACAGTAACTGCATAGAGTTACAGCACTGAGACCACCTGGCCCAGAGGAATGTTCCCTATAAGGTTGCCGTGTTAATATTAGAGAAATGTTAGATATGGGCATGTCCTTACCCAGGCAGCCAGTCCTCATAGCAAGGCATGCTGCAGGTCTAGAAAGTGAAGAGCAGTCCTTCAAGGCTGAGACTAAACCATCCAATACCTGATTAAGAAAAGTGGCAACTCTAGGGGCGCCTGGGTGGCTGTTGGTTAAGTGTCTGCCTTCAGCTCAGGTCATGGTTTAGGTTCCTGGGATCCATCTAGTCAGCCATCAGTCTCCTTGCTCAGTGGGGAGCCTGCTTTGCCTGCCTCTCCCCGTGCTTATGCTGACATCTGTCTCTGATGAAATCTTTACAAAGTAGCCTTGCTACTTAAGAGTATCTTTGCTTTATATACAAAAAGTGTAAAGTTCTACCCAGATTTCAGGTATCTCAGTGGAGGGACCTGCTGAAATAGACTAGTTCTCTCCAGCCACTCTTTTTGAGGGGCCCCTGCGTGGCTCAATGGTTAAACGTCTCAGTTAAACGTCTGCCGTTGGCTCAGGTCATGATCCCAGGGTCTTGGAATGGAGTCCTGCATCAGGCTCTTGCTCTCTGCACACCACCCCCGCCCCAGCTTATGTTCTCAGTATCTCAAATTTTAAAATATTTTCAGAGATAATGAAAGTAAAGGGGGGAGAGGAGAGGGAGAAGCAGGCTCCTCACTGAGCAGGGAGTCTGACATGGAGCTTGATCAATCCCAGGACTGTGGGATCATGACTTGAGCTAAAGGCAGCCAATTCACACACTCAGCCACCCAGGGACCCCCGTCACTGTTCAGACTGTTAGCTGCTCTCCCTTTTACTTCACCTCCCAGTGCATTCCCGGCTCAAGTAAAACTATCCCCCCGGGGGCAGTGTTGGATGGCTACCTCCCCTTCATCCTTACTCTATTTTCCAGCAGCTTCCTGTGAAAGGGGACATGAGGGAATTTTAAAATTTTGAATCCTGCTTTGTTATCAATACATTCTTTTCCTCCATGTAGGCTGCCCTTTCTGGGGGAGATGTTTAAAAGTCCTTAAGAAGCTCCCCTTTGCTTTCCTATAGAGGAACTCCTGCCTGTGTATGTGTCCCTTGTTATGTATGTTAGGTAAAACAAATTTTCTGTTAAATAAACAGTGCTAAATACTGGTTTGAGAAGCCTTTGGTTTCAGAGACCGGTGAGCAACAGGAAGCAGAATAAGAAAGAAGTTGAAAGCTCTGGCTAAAACTTATTAAGGGGCTTGAAATCTTCATGAGGAAGGTGGTTTCTACCTTACCTCTAGTCTCCCTCCAGAACCCAAAAGAACAGCCCTGCCAATTAAAAACTGTAAACTCACTTATATAATCTTCAAAAACTGTTGAAGTAATACTGTAAAAATGAAGATAATGCAGAACTACATAGACCTTAAAGTAAGCTTTATAATCTTTATTATGCTTTTTCCTTAGACCTGCCCCCAACACCATCTTCGTGAAACTCCCTGCCCCTCATTCAATACTTTCTTGACGAGAACAGCCCTACCCACCATTCCTCATAGAATTCCAGTGGACTATAATTTATTTTCTGATACTATTTTACATACATGATCGACAATTTTTTTGATGAGCTTCCTTTATCACTAGCAGTATATTTTATAAATTCATTTTCATCGATTGTATTCATTTTAATGATCACTTTTCTTGGAGCACCTGGGTAGCTCCGTTGGTTAAGCATCTGCCTTCAGCTCAGGTCATGATCTCAGGGTGCTGGAATCAAGCCCCGGATTGGGCTCCCTGCTCAGCAGAGAGCCTGCTTCTTCTCCCTCTCCCTCTGCCCCTACCCCTTGTTTATGCACTCTCAAGTAGAATCTTTAAAAAAATTAAAATGTTTAATCAATTGTTTCTTGTTATGCTAAAAAAAAAAAAGTCCAGACTGCTAAGGACAACACAAGTGTCCCTAACTGTCTGTACCCCGTCCCATCGCACTCCTTGGAGACACCAAAAGTTCTTTGGTTCACAATAACTGGAACTACAAGTAGATTCCAGTTTTGTGAGAACCAGTGCATTTTTTAGGTGGTGGATTGTTTCTTTTTCTAGGAAAACCCTTGGAATGGACCACAGACTTTGTAAACAAAGGCCTCAAAACACTTAAGATGTCATTGCTCCAAGGAACTTCACTGCACTGAATGTTAATGAAATAGTTACACAGAGTCTTGTGGGTTCAGCTGCTGACAGGAGGTCGGGGAGGAGCATCATGCAAGCTAGAATCTTGAGCCGTACCTTCAAGGATGCAGAGCGTTCACTATGGCTAACATACTTTCTCCCAGTATAAGATGCCCATCTTTGGGAATATCCCGAAATAGGGAAAAACTACAGGTTTTCCCAAAGTCTAGCAAAACAAGCTAGAGGAGCCAGAGTTCATAAATAGGTACAGTAAACGTTTCACCTCTTTTGCAATTAGTTTTTGAAGACCACAGCATGCAGTGCTTTTTATACAGATCATTTGAAAATCACCCATCAACACTCTGTCCATTTACCTGTCGGGCCCTTTAAGTGCTGGTCACGTGTAGGTGGACTCTCCTTCGCCTGCACTGCTGCCATTCATCTCTACTCCTTTTCATCCTCCTGTGACTCCTGCTGGAATTAGTCAAATTAAGCTCTGAGCATTTTATGGTCTTTCCCTGAAACATCACATTGCTCTCTACTCCTGTACCTTAGCCTTGACCCAGTCAGATTCTTTGTGTTTGCTGAAAAGGCCCTGTTACTCCGCTGCTATCTTTGTCTAACCTCCTCCCTCTGGAAGCCATTTATTACGCTGACCACCCAGTCCTTTCTAGCAGGAATCCACGCAGAAGGGAGCTGACAATCTTATTAATTCCACATTAAAGGAAAAACAGTTTACTTAAGTAGGGTAAAAGTCTGATGCTTCAAAATCTTTTTTTCCAAGTATTTCAAATTACGTAATTACGTAAAATTAGTATTGAAAAGGGGTACCTGGCAGGAACAGTCGTTGGAGCGTTGGACTCTTGCTCTGGGGGTTATAAGCTTGAGCCCCATGGTCGGCAGAGAGTTTACGTAAAAGAATTAGTAATGAAAAAAAAGTATTTTTCCTTTGTCTTCATTCTATAGATTACTGGGAAAGAAGGGTCACTTGGGAGAAAGTCGAACCAAATTACTTGAAGTTAAATACCACAAGGTGGCACACTTTCCCCACTTACCAGGAATTGCACGCCTAGAACTCCCCAGTACAAATAAGTGGCAAAATAACTTGAAGCTTTGTACAATTACACTTGGCAATCTCTAAATGGTTTAAAGATCTAGTGCTGAAGTCAGGTTAAGGGAAATGGTTAAGGAGAAATCAAGTGCATAGGAATGGGGTCTAAGTTCAGGCAGGAAATGCTCTGACATTTCCTTGTCACGTGGGCCATATGGAATAGATGTCATGGACTCAGGGAATGTTCAAATGTAAGCCTTTTCTGTTTGCTTCCTAAGTTCTTGGTACACTTTGTAATGTGGATGGATTAATTAAGTCCACCAAATATTTCTTATCATACAGATGAAAAGAAAGATTTGTCCATACACCAGGTATGTGATATATAGGTACAGGAATGAAGGAGCAAAACGTGGTGAGGGAAGTAGGAGAGAGGGAGGGTGGGAGAGAAAACACTGGGTGTTGAGGAAGGGTAAGTCACAAGGCTGAGCCTGGGAACTCCATGCTTGAGATGTGGGGAAGGGAGCATAACGGTAGATCTGAGGGCCCTACTGGCTTCTGCTGTGATCTGGCACAACAGTATCCCCATCCTACAGGGTCCTTCTGCTTAGTGCACACCATCTTTCATTATCTGCACTGTCCAGGAAAGCTGTGACAATTTGCAGAGAGGTGTGGGCTCAAACCCATACTGAACCATGTTTCTTTATATTGCTATTGTAATTGTAGTTACTAGCGGAAGGAATGTGCCAGCACTGTTGTTCCTCTGTGAGGACCCAGTCAAAGGAAGGAAGAGCCTGGACAGCGGTGGCACTGAGCATCAGTTACATGAGGATCTTACCCTCTAATAGTGGCATATTTGTTGACCATCTTCTCTGTGACTAACACTAGAACGAAGGTATTATGTATGCAGATGCTGCACAAAGGCAAATTCTGGCTCGACAGAGGAGTGCTTACCATGCTATATTCCTAATAGTTCATGGGTGCTTGCGCTTAACCCAGAAGAGTTAGTAGTATCTCCATCCTCAATTAGAAACAGGTTCAGAAGGGAGCCTGAATTCAGACTCAGGTCTGTCTGACTCTAGAACCCATGTTCCCCCCACCACTGGAGGGTGAAACTCAGAGTTCAAAAGAGGGGTCTTTCACTGGAGGATTTAAGACTGTGTTACACCATCCAGTAATGAGGGGAAACTGTGAGGAAGAAGTTACAGGGATCCTTTCACTTCTCTTTTCTTACCTTGGAGAGAATCTGACCGATTTCTGACAGAACCTTAAACTGACCTTTTAAAGTATACACATTATAAAGTTTAATGTCTGCCTTTTTTTTTCACATTATAAAGTTTAAGATGATTTTTATTGAACAGGTATAAGATTCACTTTTACATTATTACAAATACAATAAATTTTTTTGTAAAAAAAATTTCTGGGATTTATAATTGTACAGTAAAACAAATATATAAATATGAAGATCATTTTCCAAGTATTAGAACAATACTAATGGAATCACTTCCATAACAATTTTTTTTCATAAACATTTACATGATTACCCACAAGTTGTATCAACTTCCAAAATAAGATGTATTTCCAAAAAACAATCAAACAAAATATCCTAAGTATTCCTCTGCAAGGGATTTGGTCAATGAATATCAGAGAATTTTGTTATATATATATAACGAACGTAAACATTTGTAAATGCAGACTACATTGTCGTAAATAATAAAAATTTGCCAGCTTGTCATATAAGGAGTAGCTACATACCACTCACATCACTATTTAAAATACACTGTGTATATATTCTCTTAGGAAAGATCACGTATATAAGGTAATAAGGCCTTAATTTCCAGAGCAGTCTTTAAACTTACTTCATCCTTTATATTTTTAGACTTTATATTTTTAAACATCTCAGCTATTAAAGTTATGCATAGTACCTAAGCCAACACAGACACGGGCATTAATAATTTCAATTACAGTACTTGAATATATTCACATGACGTACCATTAAGAGAAATGACTGAGTATAATTTCTGAAGAGTCCCAGTTAGACCTGTTAAAATAAAATGCAACCCCATCATATAAGCCTTTTAAGCATTATTAAAGTCTTAACGTAGCCTGACACTTCAGAGTACTTAAATACTTAATACTGTTAACTTGAGTTTGCAAAGTGGTCTAGTTGACCCGTGGCAATCTCAGTCTAAAATTACTAAACTCACTTCTGGATGTCTTATGCTTTGGTTGGAGGTTAGCTGAAGATTTGTTTTCCTTTTAGTAACAAATGGGCTAAGTGGTGGACCTTGGGATTCTTCGTCAAGACTTTCTCAGGTAAATACTAATCCACTACAGTTGCTGAATATGGAAGCCTTCCACCCCACAAAGGGGAGACAACCATCAAAATGCAAACTGATGGCCCAAGGCTGCTTTGCCCATGCTACCCCTGACATCCTCTGGTCTCAGTTACCAGCTCCAGCCACAGGAAGTGGGCTTCTGACCGGCCTCTGTATTTCCCCCAAACAGAATATTTGAGGCTTCCTTATCTGACCACAAATAAATAGCTTTAATATACCATTAATCCTTCTCTAGGATAGGATTAGACAAAAACAATGTTATAGATTTGCAAATTCTCCAAGACTGGGTGATCTGAAATTTGAAATTAATATTTAAAGACCAATATTAAGATCTAATTTTTCGAATCCAAAATTTTCTCAACTCCAAATGGAACTAAAAGTGCACTTGGTATTTAAAAAGCAATTTTTAAAAATAGCTACATTGTTCAAATATAGCTCCACAGTACATGCTCTAAGAAAAAAATGGAGAAGTAAGGCAGATATTTAAGCAAACTTTAACAAATATTTCCAGAGGGCTGCAAATAAATGTGATTGCAAAGTATGCCCACCAATGCCACACAAAAAATGAATCCACACTTGTGCTGACTTTTCCCTCATCAATGTTTCTATTAAAATTTTATTTCCTACTACATAAATCAAGATGTATCTGGTGGCTGCTAAAATTACAGAGGCGAGATTTTTATGCTTTTCAAGATCTCCACATTTTATTTTTAAAAAATAATTCTATATCGTTTTAAATACTGAGAGCCAGTCTTGTATAAAGGTATCAGGCCGAGGGCAGGCAAGGATAAGATGAGCAATGTCTGAATTACAGGACCTTTTACATATTGAAGACTGTCCTCACTGAACCTCACTTACAGCCAATAGTTTTTATCATTTTTCAAAATGGCAAAAATCATTTGCATAAGTGCCAATAAAAAATATAGCCTAGAAGTAATATTTTTAAAATAGAAAAATATGTTCTTAAAACATGTCATAAATATCTGTAAACACTAGTTTCATATCTCTATTAAAAACTTTGAGTTCCCCCCAATAATATATATGGATGGATCAGCTCATTTGTTAATCACAGAGAACCAGCAAGTCTTTACCACTTAAGCCAACGGTTTCCTTGGTTAGACTAAAATGGTCAGGTCAATTTTCTTCCTGCCAAAATAACAAAAGTATTACTAATGACTCAAGCTCTCTCTCAACATTCAAAAGATTCCAACATGGGGTTTCACCTTTTAAAAAACATCTGTTTGTATTAGAACCGGATTAATGTAGAATACCTAATCCTTGAAATGTTAAAAAACCTAAAACCCTAACAGAACTACTCAAAATTTTCCAAAGCTCTACGTTTGGACATTGAAATAATTTTCTCAATATATTTTCCCTTTACATTGCCAACACAAAAATGGTTCACCTAGGCCAAAGTTATTCTAACGTATCGTGTTTTTTTCTGGACACAGTTTTGAAAGGAAGGACTGGGAATTAGTGGTTCTAGAGAATCTGCATTTTTCTTCAGTGACTGAGTGACTCCAAGAACATTAAAACTTGTTATTTAAGACCAGAAAAACTTCCCATCTGATAAAAAGATGATCTGTCTGCTGAGCTTGTTAAACTGCATCCAGAGCAGATATTCTTACTTTTAAAGCTATATTGAATTATGTCATATCCCACTGTCTCAAAACAACTACTGTTACAGTAAAGAAAAAAAAAGTAGTATCCCACTGCGGGGAGTTTAAAATAGGAAACCACGAGTCCATGTCAGTAATGTCAAGCAGCTGTCCCCGGTTTTATCTGCCACCTCCTTGGAATAATTTTCAGTTTCAGATAGAAGTCTGAACTTAACACAGAAAAGGCTACTGTTTCTGACCATGCTACAATTTTCCTCCTGTCCTGAATTCTGACTCCTGAAACCAGCAGATAGTATTCAGTTAGAACAGCTCTTAAGGTGCCTTATGGGAGCCTAACCTATTAAATATGAAACTTACCTTGAATCTCAACTATAGTTCTGCAGCTCATCTAACATTAACTAGTAACAATACGTGTTGCATAATAATGGCATTACACTCATTCACATATCTCAGACTTAAACACACTTACTCCATTTGTGACGGATACAGTGAGAATTAAGCACTCTACACGTTTAAGTTGTAGTATAACATTTTCCCCCAAGCACGAACACCCAAACTTTATATCAATGACTCAATCAAGAAGAGTTAATAAGCAGTACAATACTGTAGGTAGGATAGAACATGGAAGATTTCCTTAAGAGATTATAACTATTTTGACAGAATTTATAGGATTCAGATGATTCACTTATTACCTCCTGGAACATTAAAATGATATAATTAGAGCCCAAACCTGTTGAACACCTCTACTGCAGGTTTTATACGTCATACAGAACTATACTTGGGTGTATAGCGCTGCTTTCCCCACCTGGCTGTTCTGAAAGGAAAATCAGGCTTTTCATGATCCTGTGCAGTGACCGCAGAAGCCGTGTGCCACTAGCGACACGTGGCCCAGCCTGTGGGTGCTCCAGTTCTGATGTTCTTTTTCGGTGGGTGGGACAGGATGGTAGTGGGCGCTTTCCAAGAAGAAATCGGTGATGGCTTTCATCTTAACAGAGGAACGTGCTTGAATGAGGTGCCTCAACAGCTTGACTGCCCATTTCTCAGAGCCCCAGGGAAGCTCCAGTTCAGGAGTTTGACTGCTAGCGTTTGATCACGACTTGCTCATAAGCTCCAGACCCGACTCTACGACAGGAGGGGAGAAAAAAACCACTTCAAGGTCTTGAGTTATGATGCTTAAAACTGTTCTAGTGAGCCTTGCCCTCATAAAGACAGTGCACTAGGCATTTTCTACTAGATTTTATTTCCACACAGTTTAAAGAGATCAGTTAGAGAGTACTTGAAATAGTAAATGTTTATCATCAGTACATTGGAATGGTCTAGTCACGCTTATTCCTGTGGTAATCTAGTATTGTTCCTAAATCTTTTTTTTTTTTTAAGATTTCATTTATTTATTTGACAGATAGAGATCACAAGTAGGCAGAGAAGCAGGCAGAGAGAGAGGAGGAAGCAGGCTCCCTGCTGAGCAGAGAGCCCGATGCGGGACTCGATCCCAGAACCCTGAGATCATGACCCAAGCCAAAGGCCGAGGCCTAACCCACTGAGCCACACAGGTGCCCCTATTGTTCCTAAATCTTAACCTGTGCCAAGAAATCTCTTAAAAAATGTTTACACACACACACACACACACACACACACACACACCTATATAATATATATATATAAAAATCAGTCTCATCCAAAAGTATATACTGACTGGCAATTTACCCAGGCCTTGCAGTTAACAGGTGAATGTTTCTAGTGTGTGTGGTGTCTTAATGTACTTTTCTAGAAAATGCAAGAATTCTTTTATTTAACATGCTAATGTTTTTATTTCCCCCCCTCCTTTTTTTCTTTTTCTTTTCTTTTTTTTTTTTTTATAAAGATTTCATTTATTTGAGAGAAAGCAAGCACAAGCAGGGGGAGAGGCAGAGGCAGAGGGAGACACAGGCTCCCCACTGAGCAGGGAGCCCAATGTGAGCCTTGATCCCAGGACCCTGACATCATGACCCGAGCTGAAGGCAGACACTTAAGCTAATGAGTCCTCCAGGTGCCCCATGCTGATGTCTTTCTATGTGGTCAGTGACGTAGACTGTACCAGTGTAATACGGATTTAGAGTGAAATGATTTTTTTTAAAAGAATTATTTATTTATTTATTAGAGTGCAGGAGAGCAGGGGGAGGGGCAGAGGGAAAAGGGTGGGGAGAGAAAGAGAGACAAAGAAACAGACTTCCTCTTGAGCTCAGAGGTTTGAGTCCACAACTTTGAGATCATAACCCAAGACAAAATCAAAAGTAGGATGTTCAGCCGACTGAGCCACCCAGGTGCCCCTAAAATGAAGTGATCTGGAAGAGGGGTTTATTTCTTCATTACCTTGGCTTGGCATACTGCTTGTTGTCCCCCTAAATCTATCATTTCCTTCTTCATGGTTCTAGCTACAGGCTGTATAGACATCTCAGCTAGAGGCCACATCTCCTAAACCTCCTTGACAGGTACTGGCATGACACTCAGTTCCTCCCTCCATGGAACATGAGTGGGGATGTGTCAACTTCTGTCTCATAAAGAGAAATTGCTTGCTCTGGACTGGTTTGACAACAGGTAGGGATGATGATGAAGGGCAAAACGGAGGGGCCTTGGGTCCCTGAATCACTTTTTGAGGCCAAGCAGTCTCATCACCTGGCCATTGTATTTCTGGTTATCTTTGCTATAGCAGCTTAGCCTTTGCCCTGATCTTCCAGGTACTGACTGACCTCTATGAATGAAATGTGGAGAATGCTAAAAACTTAAAACTTGCAAGCTTTGTGACTAAAACAAGTATTTAAATGAAATAATGGCCTCATCAACAGAACGTTTTTTATTGCTGATGCACCTAGTATCTTGGCCCTGTGTTATAATGGAATGAACACACATGCTCCTTCTATTCTTTCTTCATCTGGGAGGATAAAGGTTTTTCTACAAGCCCATAAAAGCAGGGTCTTTTTGATGGCAGCTCGGTTTATTTTTAGGTGAGGATCTTTGAGCCCTCCTGAGTAAACAGGAGGGGAGCTGAAGAGGTGCTGTTCCATGGAGGGGATGGTATTATTGCTTAAAGTTATCACCAGTACCCATCTCCTGCGTCATGATGCCAGGAACTATACTACCTGACCATTTCACTCTGAGTATGCCTGAGATCAGTAAGACCAGAAGCAACCACCATGACTGGTCTCTTCCCATATGGAATTTTAAGAGGAAATTCTAAACAATGGGGGAGAAGTACTGGTTACCAGCCCACTGTGGACTGAATTGGACTTTCCAGTTGACTGCTCAGAGGTCTTGTTCTTAAGGATTCATTCTGCAGAAGAAACAGGAACATTCTCAGTGGAACACCAGTGAACACTCATTCACAGCTAAAGAAATTCAGAATTTGAAGGGACCTTGCTGAGTGCTGCCCCTGCACACTGGCTTTCAGTACTGGTTGTACTCTGGAAATGATGGAGTAACAGGAATCAGACTTTCCCCTCCTGATTTAAATAACTAGAAAATTTTTTACAGCACATGTAAAACAATAGTTTCACACACTGGACAACAGGCAGTACAGGACTGTTCCTAAGAGAATGGAACTCAGTGAAGAAAGCCCAAAGCGGCTTCACTTCAGGGTCCTTCCAGCATGCAGTGCAGGGAGAACCCAAACACAAGCAGGTGGTCTTTCTGAGAGCAGGGGTCAGGGGTCAGAGCTCAGGGAGGCTGGGGGCTAGAATCTGTAGGTGAGGATAACAGAAGGAGGGGCAGGTAAAAATAATGTCTGGAGACTTCCAAGCTTGAGGAAAACTGTAAACCACAGATGCATAAGCTCAATGAACCCCAAGCAGAATAAACACAAGAGAAACGCACCAAGGGGCATCATAACCAAACTGCTAAGAACCAGTGATAAAAATCTTTAAAATGGCCAGAGATGAAAGATAAATCACATCGAGGAACAGAACCAACTGAAAGCAGACTTTTCGTCAGCAACTAAATGTCTCAGAGGCAAGCAAGGAGATGCAACCCTGCAATGTCTGTAGGTATCCCTGAGCTGCTCAGGCTGCATCCACAGGCTTCAAGGTAGTACTGGGGACATTCCTCCCCAAGTCTCTATTGTTTATTGCTCTGTTCTCTTCATTCTCAAGGGCTCACTTTCCTAACAAGGTATGCATGGTTCTCATACCTCTTCAGTGACTTGAGTAAATGATTCTAGTTCCATCTTGTGCTGCCAGTTTCTCTCTCAGAACAGACTGAATGCCAGCACATTCATTGCTCTGATACACACCAGCTAGTGATGGACAGCCTACCTATACAAGTATTGTGCTGGGCATCTCCCAGCAACTCTGCAAGAGAGAACTTTAATTGTGCATAATAGTACTTGAGTGTTTACTGCATGCCAGTTTTTTTTTTAGTCATTTACATGTTTTACCTCACTTCATTTAGCCTTATAACTCTTATGAGGTAGGTTCTGTTACTGGCACTATTTTGTAGGTGAGGAGACAGGTGAGGCAGGGAGAAGTGGGGTAACTTACTGAATATGCATGGCTGATCCTCGGTGGAGCTTGGGACTGAACCCAGGAAACCCAACTCCAGACCCTGTGTCATTAACCCCAACGATATGTCTTTTTGGTGGCAAGTAAGAGATGTAATTTGTCAGGATTATAGCCAAGCTGGGTCATGACAGCTAAACCAGGAATGAAACCTATGTCTGACTGCATGGCCCATTCTCTTTTCACCGTAATACACTGTCTCCAACATTCCTCAGTCTTTCTGTGGCATGTGATATTAATTGTCTATTTCAACCCCTAATTATCATCTTAGGCTTTCAGGCACTGGGTGATGATTCTACTAACATTAATTTGGAAAGGGGTGGGACCCAGAATTATGAATGCCTTTATAGCCTAGGTCCTAGATTATCTCTCATAGAAATTGTTTTTCTTTCCTCTGAATAAGAATAACACACACAACTAGCATATACTGAGAGCTGTCCATGTGTTACGCACTGTGTTAAATACTTTACATAAGCTATCTAATTGAATCCTCAGCAAAATCCTGTGAGTTAGGTAATATTTATCACTCCCATTTTTCAGGTGAGGAAAATAAGCCTTGCAGAGGTTAATAACATCAGTAAAGCAGATAGGGGTGGAAGTCTGACTGGGACTCTGAGCAGTCAGAAATGAGAGAAGAGATCTATCTGGGCATTTATTATTTTGGTTCCTTTTGGTTGGAGTTGTATTATTTGCTATTCTTCTACCTAAATTAATAATTGCTAGAGCTTACTGAGTATATTATGTCATTTACTCTTTAAATCAATCTCATGATTATCCCCACTTTTCAACAGGGGTAACTAAAATTCCATTGAAGTTCAAAGATTTACTGAGGCCCCAAAAGTGGTCTGGCTAGGATATGAACCCAAACTCTTTAACTCAAAAACACATGTTTCTCTACAGTACTTATCACTGTCCTCATAAATGTTATTTTTTGACCTGGTCTTTGCTACTAGTGTCTCCTTGCTCCAGTCTCCCTTCCCCACCACCTCTCCCATGACAAATTATGGCTAGTTTTCTAAAACGCCCATCTGAGAGATCACTTTTCTGCAAAGAATGATCAAACTATTTATTATCCTAAAAAAGGATAATAAACTCTTTGTGATGATGACAGAGGCCATTTACAACCTGGCTTTGAGACTGTTGCCAGCCCCATGTTCCACAGCTCCCTTCACATGCCCCCTCCTCCGAAGTACCTGTTCCCTGGCAAGTCCCTGAGTAGGTTACATTAGTCACAAGCCCGCGAGGAATACGGTGAGCTACCATGAATGTGTCTGGACTCAAAGAGACAGGAGTCTGAATCTTGGTTTTATCTATTATTAGTTTTAAGGCTTTGGGAAAATTCCTTTAACTTAACCTCTTTGTTTTCTCTTTTTAAAAACTAATAATAGTACTTTGTGAGTACTAAAAGAAATAATGCAAGAACTGAATGAAACATATATATGTGCCTGGCATAAAACAAATAAATGCTCCATAAGTGACATTGATAATTATTACATATTTACTATTATGTAATTAGATATTGTGATTATTATGCCTATTAGTTCCTTCTATTTGAACCTATTACCAGGAAAATTTGTCTTCCTCATATCCACCTGTTTATCCCCCACTTACTTTTTAATTCTTACTTTTAATTCTCCCCAAGACTCTCTAGAAAGTGTCAACTTTCTAGGAAGTTTTCTCTGTGTGAGTCCGGTCCCATCTCTGTTCTCTCTGTTTCCTCTACTTCTCTCTATTATAGTACTTATTATACTGCTATAAATTTTAGTTTGTCTATCTCACCTGCTAGAAAGAGTCAGATAATAAATATTTTAGGCTTCGAGGGCCATTGTGATCTCTCCATACTACTCAGTTCTGCTACTGGAGCATCAAAGCAGCCATAGATAATACATAATAAGTGTTGCTGTATTCCAATAAAACTATTTCTGCAAAAACAGGGAGTGAACCAACTTGGCTCTCATAGACTGTAATTTGCCAGCCCCATGTGCTCAGAACATAAGCTAGATGAGGGTGAGCTGGGTCTTTCTGCTTTTGCATCCTTACCCATGACTTGGCCTAATAAGTAGTTACTAAATTTTAATGAATAGTAAGTCAGCGAGAGGGAATGAAAACTATAAATTGTGCTTACATCCTCTAAAAACCCCAGTTCAAATGAACTATTCTCTCATAGTCTCCTTCTTACCTAACTGTCACATCTGATTATAGGTATTTACTGTATCCTTCATATCTTTTGGACCCTGCAAGATGCTGGACACGTAGGAGGTACTGAACAAGACAAGTACTGGTGGAACAAATGAGACATTCCTTCAGGTTTTGAGCATTAGAGAATAAAACAACTGTCTCTGACCAAGGGGGCTCCCTAACCCAATGCTGACTTATTCTGGAACTCTCCATACATATTATGTGGAAATATAGAGTACCGGGCTGCACATCAGGGCAGAGATCAGAGTTCCTCAAGTGTTCTGAGCATCGGTGCTCACAACTATTTGCTGCAGGGCTAGGTATCAGAATCGGAAGTCTGGCAGATGCCTTTTCTTCATTTGAATCTGATTAACTCCCAAAATGATGTTTGGTCTTTCACAACTGTTTTTAGAATGTATGTTGACTCTGGTACAGTGGAGAAGAGGGGAGTACAAAAAAGGTTAATACCAAGTGTATGCTGCTGAGTGGCCATGTAACTGCTCACGATAGAGAAGATCACTGACTGGAATGTAATTCTGCTTTGCTCTTTCTAAAATATCAGATTAAGAACTCTCCTTTTTTTAAAATTTTTTCCAAAGGACTGATTTGTCAGAAAGAGCAAGAGAGAGCGAGTGCACAAGTAGAGGGAGCAGCAGTGCACAAGCAGAGGGAGCAGCAGACTCTCCACTGAGTAGGGAGCCTGATATAGGGCTCTATTCCAAGTCTCTGAGATCATGACTTGAGCTGAAGGCAGGCAGATGCTTAACCAACTGAGCTACCCACCCATGCCCTAAGAACTCTTACCTAAACATCCTTTTTTTTTTAAAAAAAAAATATATTTTATTTATTCATTTAACAGAGAGAGAGAGATCACAAGCAGGCAGAGAGAAAGGCAGAGAGAGGTGGAAGCAGGCTTCCCGCCGAGCGGAGAGCCTGATGTGGGGCTTGATCCCAGGACCCTGAGATCATGACCTGAGCTGAAGGCAGAGGCTTAACCCACTGAGGCACCCAGGTGCCCCGAGATTTTATTTATTTATTTGAGAGAGAGCACACAATGCACACAAGCAGTGGGAGAGGCAGAAACAGATTCCCTGCTGAGCAGAGAGCCCAAAACAGGACTTGATCTCAGAACCCTGGGATCATGACCTGAGCTGAAGGAAGACACTTAACAACTGAGCCATTCAGGGGTTCCTAAACATCCCTTTTCATTGCATCGTGCCCCATGTTCTTCTGGTCCTCTACTAATACATTCTAAAAACACATTTAAGAAAATCAACAAACTTATAATTTCAAGTTTGAAGTCTGAAGATGAGGAAAACTCAGAGGTGTAATTCTTCACATGGAAACACTGTATGTGTTTTCTAGCTTCAGTCTCACACAAACTTTGTACCCTTCATCTTCCACTCAAGAACATTTAAAAGAAAAAGGCAGACTACATACCTATTTGGAAGATGATGGCTGCCAAAGGTCGTACTTCCCCCAGGTCCCACAAATAACCTCAGGCCTTCTTCTGCAATTCATATTTAAATATTTGTTATAGGGACACTTATCAGATTATTGTCAAACAATATTCCTCTTGTACTCAATTCATATTTTACATTTCAATTTTATTAAAGAAATAAAAAACTTAGCTACATGCATGTTTTCACATAGGCAATCTAGAAGATATCCTTGGAGTTATTTCTCATCAACTTCCCTAAAGCTGTTTTTCTTTAAAACTGAGTAAAGAAGACATCTCTTCCTCTAAATTTCTACAAGTAAGGTTTAATTATTTCTCTTTACAACCAGTTACACGGTGAAACTAAGTCCATTGTTAACTGCTCTCTATTCACACCAGCATGAACAATTACACTTTTCAAACTGATGGCATGTAAATTTTCAGCCTCAGTGAACATGCTGAGGAAGGAATAAAAGATTCTCTTATTCACTCTCATCTCAAGATCACCACCCAACTCTCCAAATTACAGTGATGTGAAGTACCTGTGTCCAGTTATGTCAAAACAGGTGAGACATCTGTCATAACGTATGTAAATATGGTGGACGTTGAGGCATACACAATAAAACCTTTCTGTAAAATTGGTGTTTTTAAACTAAAGTTCATTCTTTTCCCAATTTAATATCCATTCCTGGAAATACATGAGCTACAATGTTATCTTCGGATTTTCATGGGCAATGAAATTTACTTTACCAACATGCAACAGTGTGATGTAGGGTCCCTTTCCTTTTGGGCACACGGACCACAAAAACCTGGGTTGCAGACATCTATGCACATTTAATGTTATCCACCCACCTTCCGCACTGGAATCTAGGCTGAAGTCTTGACTCTGGAGTATTTTCTCCACAATATCATCTGCATCCACTCTGGTGTCATCAACTCGCTTCAGTTGAGATTCTACAGAATCTTGCTTCACTGGGCATCTAGAAAAATTAAAAAAAAAATTTTCTCCTCCTTCTTCTTATGTTATGAAAATAAAGTTGTTTTTTCTCTCCATTTAAACACAAACTGAAAGCATACCTTGTGAGCAGGTCTGAAGCCGTATCTTCTTTGCCGGCTAGATCAAGGTTTGGTTCGGCTGTTTTTGGCTCAATTTCATCACAGGGCTCTAGAATGCTTTCAATGCCTGTTGACGTGCTTCCCACTGAGGTGTTTCTCCTGTGGCAGAGCTCCGAGAAACTGGATGACCGGGAGTGGCAGGAGCTATACCCTGTCAGAGAAAAGCACTCTGGATAAAATATGAGTATCAAATACACTGCAATCAGGCATTCTTCTCCCATACCCCAACAATTCCAAGTAATCCCTTAGAGCAATAAATGTCTAAGGGAATTCAGCCTCACTGTTAGGCTCTACCTGATACTTTTGACTGTTGGCTTGCATAGCTTGATGTTCTAGAATGTCCACAGGCACCAAGTTCATCTGGAACAGAGGCACTCTTTGCTGAAAGATCTGCAATATGTCATAACACGATGTTACTAAGACTGCCAACAAATCAATGGTCAATTTGTATTCTCATCTGCAGATTTGATAAACTGCCAAGTTCATTGACAAAAAATTAGTTACAAAGTGAAAGAGACCGTTTTAAAAACTGGTACAATGTCAACTCTGTTGCAAGAAATTAAAAAAATGTAAATACCTGAGTTTATTGAAGAAATACAGCTTGTTTTTTTTCCCGTAAGATTTAACAGCATTCTATCTTAAACCATTTTGGCTTTTATGTTCAATATTTATCTAATAAAAATGAGTTGGATGTATTCTTATACTTACAAAATAGTCAAGTTTTTGTGTGCTTTTTGAGGAAATCTTGCTCTCAAAAAATCCATCACAGCAGTAAACTAAAGAGCACTCTGTTATTTTAATGTTAGTGTTGCTAGTGCTAGGCTGTAATTTGGGCAAATGTCTGTGGTTTAAATCAAAACAGCATGGAATGCAGCAGTGAGAATAAAAGTTTTCAGGAATTAATTATAGTATTCAGTTTCAAAGTAAATGTACAAAAAAACAACAAAAAAAACCACCCCAAACCAAAAAACCAACTGTCATTTCTAGCAGTTCCTGATAATATGCACGTTCCAGATGCCAATTATGTATTTACAGAAGGAAGCTCCTCAGAATGCAAAACTGTGGCCATTTTCATTAGCGTGAAATATTTGGAAACTAGAACTGTTTTTCACTTAGAGGCAAAAGGAAACCAACCAAGTAATACAGCAATTACACAGCAGTTCTATAAATGGTACTGGATGCAGCCGGATTAAGAAATGCTGCCCACCAAGGAAGCTCCTGGAGCGACCTGGCCCTTCTGCAAAGGTTTCTCAATTCTGGACAGGCCATAAGATAAGAATCCAAATCAACATCCCTGGGCCTACTCTACAGTGGTCCTAAACACAAAAGTGAACTCTAGCAAGATCGAAACCCGAAGTGTTGGTTCATGAATCAGGAATGATACAGGACTAAACTTTTACAGCGAGGGCTGTCTCAGATTCTAATTCATCCATTTACTGGTTTTCAAAATGTATTCATTCAATAATTATTAAACTCTTACCAAGTCAGGTGCCCAGTAGTATATAAGATATAGGGGATAAAAAAATAAATGCTCAGAGTTTATTTATTCATTTTTAAAAAGATTTTATTTATTTATTTGATAGAGGTGGTGAGAGAGCACAAGCAGGGGGAGCAGCAGAGGGAGAGGGCGAAGCAGGCTCTCTGCTGAGTAGGGACCCTGATGTGGGCCTCAATCCCAGGACCCTGGGATCATGACCTGAGCCGAAGGCAGATGCTTAACCATCTGAGCCACCCACGTGCCCCCATTCATTTATTCTTTATAAAGATTTAAGAAACAATTTTATCCATTTATTTGAAAGAAAGAGAATGTGCAGGAGGTGGGGAGAGAGAAAAGCAGGCAGGGAGCCTGATGCAGGACTTGATCCCAGGACCCTGAAATCATGACCTGAGCCAAAGGCAGACACTTAACTGACTGAGCCACCCAGGCGCCCCAAATGCTCAGAGTTTAGAGGGATAAGTGGTTACGACACAATGTGGCAAGAACTGAGAAAGCATTATTAAGAGCTTCACAGGACAAGTACATCAGGTAGTTGGGGCAAGACCTCATAGAGGAAGCTAACTCAAGATCTTTAATCTCATATAGGAACTCCTTGGCAAGACTTGGGGGGAAAAAGCATGCCTCATGTGCAGAGAACAGACTGTTTGGTACAGTCAGAACACTGGGTAGTTGGGCAGATATGACTGAAGGGAAAAGAGAGATGAACAGATGCCTGGTAGTGAGGGACTTTCTATGCGTTTAAAGAAGGAAATAATTCGATGGCTCTAAACACAGGTGTGATGTGACCAAATCTACATCCCTGCCACAGGATGGACAGGGCGTGGAGGAGTGAAGGCTTTCACAATCACCCAGCTGAGAGTGAGGGGTGGTTAGCAGGGCTTGATTGCCAAGTACATGAGTGTGCACGGGTAAGTGAGACAAAATATGCAGGAGGAAGAGCTGGGAAGACTCGTGCCAGGTGTGGGGAGCCTGAGGTGCCAGAGGACGCCTGGTCACCGCGCAGTGGACTGCTCTTGTGCCCCTGGCCTTATGCTGGAGATACAAAGACAAGACCTGATTTGGAAGAACTTGGAGTCTAGCTGAGGAGAAACGAACAGATGGATTTCAGTAGAACAGGGAACATGGAAAGTGGACCTTCCCAGAAATGTGTACCTGGAGCTTAGTGGGGAGGTCTGGACGCAAAACAGATTTGTAAACTGAAGTGTTCACTTCATATTTACATGATCACATTTACATGAATGACAGCTAAATCCCCGGGTGTAGAGGGTATTGCCCAGGGACGGTGAGAAGAGGAAGGTGGAAGAAGATGAAAAGGCCTCCAAGAAGCTGGAGAAGGAAAGGTCAGGGAGGTGGGAACCAAGGGAAAAGAAGACTTCAAGAAAGAGTAATGGCCAAGTCATGTGAGAGCAGAAACAATGCCCACAGGAATAGACAGTCATGTTACTAGAGTCATCATCAGGACAGGGTGGAAGACAGAAGCCAGGTGGCACATGTATTTAGGAATAAATGTACACAGTATATTCTTTCTAGAAATTTGGCTCTAAAAGGTGTGAAAGAGGGAAGGAAAAGAGCAGAAAGCAGAGGAGGGGAAGCTGCACAAAGAAGAGCAGTAGACAAAGGATGTAGGGCCAGTGAGGGTATTTTTTTTTCTTTTTAAAATAAAGAATTCAGTTTAAATCCTGAAGAGAAGGAGCTAATAGAAAGGTTAAAAGTATGCAAAGGAGGGGCGCCTGGGTGGCTCAGTGGGTTAAAGCCTCTGCCTTTAGCTCGGGTCATGATCCCAGGGTATTGGGATGGAGCCCCACATCGGGCTCTCTGCTCAGCGGGGAGCCTGCTTCCTTCTCTCTCTCTCTCTCTCTCTCTCTCTGTCTACTTGTGATCTCTGTCAAATAAACAAATAAAATCTTTAAAAAAAAAAAGTATGCAAAGGATTCATTGATCCTAAATCAGGAGATCAGAAACCTTCTCTTTGCATATCTACGAAGGTGGTGAAAATGTTAATCTCATCACTACACCTTTCTTTGCATTCTTTCAAATAATAACCTCGCTCAAAAGGAAGAGAAGAAAGGAATCTCTTAAATCCTTTTTTCTTCCACCAGCTTAACATTTTCCCCACCCTGCTTTTCACTCCTGGAGCAGATTCTGAGGACAGCTGGGAGTCTTCCTGGAGAAGCATGGGGAAGGCAGTAGCGCAATTTTTAGCCTGCAGCCCTGGTCAAAACCTCTGGCAGAAGGTTTAACAAGCCCACCAGGTGATTCTGATGTACACTCCTGTTTGGGAACCATTGACAGAGGAAAGCGATCCAGGGAGGAGGAGCAACACCTGACAGGTGGCTAGCAGATTGCTGGGCACGTGGAATGGGCAAACTCCCAGGGTTCCAGGTTGTACCTGCAGGGAGCAGAAGTACATGGCGGGGGGGGTTGGGGGGCTGGGAGTGGGTGTCACTGCAACGTTTAACTCTTAATCTGTCAGTGCCTAAAGTTTTAGACAAATGAAGCATTGGCTTAACCCAAAACTCCATAATTAAAACTCTGCTGATAATTACTGGCCCATTTCAAGCTATCTACCCATAGAATTTTTTTGTGTTTGTTTGTTTGTTTTAAAGATTTTATTTATTTATTTGACAGAGAAATCCCAAGTAGGCAGAGAGGCACGAAGGCGGGGGGGGGGGGTCTCCCCACGGAGCAGAGAGCCCGATGCAGGGATCGATCCCAAGACCTTGAGACCACGACCTGAGCCAAAGGCAGAGGCTTAACCCACTGAGCCACCCAGGTGCCCCTATCCACAGAATTTTAATTCTGGGTGGGACGTGGGATTTAGGGAATCTTTCAGGATGTCAAGTAGCAAAAATGAAAAAACCAATACGCCACACACCCATACCTGCTATTCCAAGATGGATTTTGAGAGTCTCTCCACCTTTTCTGTCTTCTTCCAGAGATTCAGATTCACCAGCAATTGGTATAGACATCGACGTAGAAGGAGGCCTATAAAAAAATATTCCTAAGGATCAGAACTTGATTGATGGGTGAATCAGAAAACTTGCTAGTGGTAATGATTGGCTGTGGAGTCAAAATCAGTCTTAGTAAGGTGCCTGCATAATGCTACCTCGTTGAGTGTGAGCGTAATAAAAATCAACAAATACTGGATGAGCTTCCTCAAAACTGGAAAAAGATTCATGGGGGGATAAAAAGGATTTTTAATCAACAGAGAATGTGAGACCAGAAAGGGCACTGCCTTCACTGAGTCCGGGAAAGAGAGGCGCTCTGTCCACGTGTCCCCAGCACCATCAGTGCATGATGCTTCAGGTGTCAACTCTGAGACAACATGGGGACCTGTGGCGCATCGAGCACCTCTGCATCTGAGGTTGGGATCTTCTTTTCCCAAATCTGCTTTCTTCTTGTATTCCCCTACTCCGAATGCCATCATGGTCCATGAAGTAACCAAAACCAGAATCCTAGATGCTGCCTCTGGGTCCTCCCACTCGCATTTCTCCACAGCCAATCAATTTCCAAATCACACAGACTCTCTCATATTTCTCCTATTTATCATCTCTTGTCAGCCTCCACTAATTACTTCAGTTTGGTCTTCTTTATACATTATGACCACGAGAGTCTCCGCACAGGTCAGCCTCCCTCTATCCATGCTTTGGTCACTGGGGTCCTTCTGAAGTGTGCCTGTGAACATGTCTCCATCCCTCCACCTCTTAGACCCATTCTCCAGCTTTCAAGGGGCTCAGCCTGTAGCCTCTTCCCTTTCTCGCCCTCTCTCATCTCTGCCATTTCCAGTCCAGCCTGACTTCAGGGCCACAATACCTTCAGTATGGCACCCCTTGTTCTGCAGTCTTAAGCACCTTGAAGAGCCCCAAGCCTTTTCTTCATTTACTGCTCAAATACTGGGGCAAATAAGCACTATGTATAAAATTCATTAACCATGGGAAATAAATGATATTAAGGCAAATATAAAATCTTAGCCAGGCCCTGGCAGCTCTCCTAAGTCTCCCTAGACAACTCAGTCAATGTTGAATAAATAATCACTGACTGTTTAATTTGTGTCAGTTTTTATTCTGTTACCCCTTTTTGTTCTGAAAATGGTTTTGTATCCCTTTATCAGAAATTGTGTAATATAGCTCAATTACAGAATGAAAGAGATGAGATTTTAATTTCACAGTAATGTTTACAGCATATGAAAAATAACCTAAAATGACAATGTTACCTACTTAATTCCTGCCCTGTAACAGCACCATAAACTTGTGCAAGCCATTTTCTTTTCCTAGAGCATCTTTACCCATCTCCTCTGCTTCATAATTTCCTATTCATCCCCTAAAAATTAGCTCAGTGTCACCTGACCTCAGTGAAGACTTTCCTGGCTTTTTTTTTTTTTTAAGATTTTATTTATTTATTTGACAGAGAGAGAGAAGAGAAACAGAGAGGAAACACAAGCAGGGGAAGTGGGACAGGGAGAAGAAGGCTCCTTGCTGAACTAAGAGCCCAATGCAGGGCTCACTCCCAGGACCCTGGGATCATGACCTGAGCCTAAATGACTGAGCCACCCAGGCACCCCAACTATCCTGGTTTTTAAGAAAAAGTAGTTAGGGATCGTCTCTCCTCTATGCCTTGAGAGCACCATATGTCCTGTGTCCACCTCCCAAATAAACAGTGAATCCTTCAGAGCAGGGGCTGGTCTTAATTTAGTTTGGTAAATGTTAGTACATGGTAGACAATCAATGCACATGTACTGAATAAACGAGTGACTCTTGGGACCTTGGACAAATTAGCTCCTTGACCTCTGAGCCTCAAGGTCCTCACTTTAAAAATATGGAAAAAGCATCACAGAGTTGTTTCAAGAATTAAACTGGGAGATAATAATAGTCATTAAATCATTTTGACAAATAGTAATTTCCTTCCTTCCAGAATGTGAATGTTCCAGAGCCCCAGCTACTCAAGAGGATTACATCATCCCTAGATCTGCTCCCCCACTAAGTTGTCAGGTGCCAGTGAAGCATAGAATTTCTCTCCCAAAATATCCTTTGTCTTTAATAGCACTAGTGGTTTGCTTTCTTTTCAGCCAGTTTCATACTTTTACTAGAGCTGGTGGATATTTGATAAGTTGCAGAGACTACAAAAGAGAGTTTAGGGCAGACAGTGATGAGCCTGACTTATCAGCTGTCTTATGCATAAATATAGGCTCATGGTATGAAATTTGTCTTTCAGAAAAATAATTTAAGCCATATTGCAGATCCTCTGCTCATAAAATATCAAAGCTAGAATTTAAAGCTAAGAATGTTAAAGATTTGCTGTATTCTTGTTAATTTCTCTACTAGGTTTTTAAAAACTTTTTACCATGAAAAATTTAAAGACAGACAAAAGCAGAGAAAATAGTGGAATGAACCTCCCCTGCAGTTAGTCACTTACATCTAGGTTTTACAGACAAATAGTCATGCCACTCAATTGCTTCATGCCTTAGTTTTCTCACCTCTAAGATGAGAACTTGGATTATATAACACGTTTAAAACTGTGAAGCTCCCTTAGAGACTTCAGGGGTAGTAAGGTATTTTATCTTTTTGACCCACAATAGAAAAATGCTATATACTGGGATTCATCATACATTTGAGTAGAAGGACTTTGTGGCTAAATATTCTGAAAAAAAAAAAAATCACTGGACTAGTCCACTTCCAACATTATTTTCAGCTCTAAAGCACTGTGATTTTATATTTCTAATATATACTAAAATACAACCTAATAAAAATAATTTACTTTTTACATCATTTAAACACTTTCCTATTCAGTCCACACTCAGCATGTACAAGTGCATGGATGTGTTAGAGGTGTCCTTTTTCCACTGACACATGCACAATTTCAGATACTTAGAGAAAAGAGAAAATAAATATTGGGGGTTTCATTTTCCTGAGAAATACTTTTATGTATCTTGGGATTAGGTAAGGTCTGTTTATTCTAATGAGTTACGAACATCTTTTTCTATAAACAGAAACTCTAGATCGTCAGATTTACATTCCTGGAGATAAAACAGAATATAGGATGATCTATTTTTTAGCTCTTTAGTATTTCAATTGCACAAATAGATAAAATGCTAGAGAAAGGGCCAGAAAGGGAATATTTATAAGTTCATGAGAAGGAATGATGAATTCCTTTTCTTTTACTTACTTTTGCTGCTCATTTTCTCATTTCACCCTAAGCTGACTCCACTAGAAAAACACTGTTACCTAAGAAGCCAAATACAGCATAGCAAAAATTGTTTAGTCCTAAGAGAGCAGAATATAAAGAAATAAGCCAGGAAATTAAGGTTTGAGAGAGGACAATACAGGAAGGATAAGTTACAGTAAAGTGCATAGTTTAATCAATAACTGATTTAGACAAAAATATGTATTTTCATCTTTATAAAACACTGTAAATAGGAAACTATACAGACATCACTATTGAAAAAAAATTTTTTTTAATTTAGATTGAGAGAGAGTGTGGTGGGAGGGCCAGAGGGAGAAGAAGAGAGATAATCTCAAGCAGACTCTCCCCTGAATGCAAAGCCTGATAAAGGCTCGATCTCACCTGCCTGAGATCATGACCTGAGATGAAATCAGGAGTCAGACACTCAATTGACTGAGCCACTCACGAGCTCCTGGACGTTACTATTAAAAACATGAAGTTGATACACAGGGAAATAATTCAGGTTTCTTCTTCTAAATATATTTTTCTCAGATATTCAAATAATATATAATTAACTTTTTTTTTGTCTTCTGGACTGCTAATGAGCAATCCTACTGCCTTTTCCCATTCTGTTCACTCTCCTACACTCTGAGGACTTCCACACATCTTTCCTAAAACCCCCACCTCCATCTTTCCCATCCCCACTCCTCAGTGATCATCTTGTTTCCTATTTCACTGAGAAATCAGGAACAATTTGAAAATAAGTTCTATTCGCTTCCACTTTTTATATACCTGCACCTGAAGCCTATCCTCTACCTTCATTCCTCTTGACAGTCCAAGGACACTGTCTAGCAACTGTCCTTTTTCTCTTCTGTACCATATCTCGCCTTCTCTATTGAACCATCCTATCAGTACACAAATATCCTGAACCATCTTCCATCTTAAAACACCCCAAAGACCTGCCCTTGACCCTGAATCCTCACTTTATTTGTAATCCCATTTTCTGTTCCTTTTTTTTTTTTGCAGCAAAATTCCTCATAAGAATTGTTTATATTTTCTCCAATTTCTCTCTTCCCAAACCTTCTTTAACTCACTCCAATAAGGCTATAGGCTCATAGGATTCTACTGAAGTGCTTGTTGAAGGCACCAATGGTCTCTGTACTGCAGATCCAAAGGTCAATTCTCAGTCCTCATCTTCCGTGATCCACATCCATGGTGTGGGACAGAGCTGATTAAACTCTCCATTTTGAAACTCCTCCTTCACTTGGTTTTCAGGCCAGTCCTCTCCTTTGGTTCCTTCCTCCTCTCTCACAGTTATTCCTTTGCTGGTTCTTCCCCGTCTCCCTAATCTCCAAAACACTGGGGTATCCCACCCCTCACTCTGTGTTCTTTTTCTTTATTTATACTCACTCCATCTAAGCCATTTAATCAAATCTCATGGCTTTAACTACTATCTATGTGCTGATGACGTCATGATTTCCAAATGGGTATCTCCAGCCTGGGCTTCCCCACCGACTCTGTAGTGCCATATTCAACTGCCTACTTGAGAGGAGGAGTCAAGATGGCGGAGATGTAGCAGGCTGAGACTACATCACCTAGCCGGAGATCAGCTAGATAGCTTATCTAAAGATTGCAAACACCTACAAATCCATAAGCAGATTGAAGAGAAGAAGAACAGCAATTCTGGAAACAGAAAAACAACCACTTTCTGAAAGGTAGGACTGGTGGAGAAGTGAATCCAAAGCGACGGGAAGATAGACCCCGGGGGGAGGGGCTGACTCCCAGCAAGCGGCGGAGCAACAGAGCACAAAATCGGGACTTTTAAAAGTCTGTTCCGCTGAGGGACATCGCTCCAGAGGCTAAACCGGGGCGAAGCCCACGCGGAGTCTGCGTGGCCTCAGGTCCCGCAGGGTTACAGAAGGATCGGGGGTGTCTGAGTGTCGCAGAGCTTGTGGGTATTGGAACGGGAAACCGGCTACAGAGACAGAGCCGACAGTAAGCTCGCAGCTCGGTGCTACCTTGAACCGGTCGCAGGCTCGGTGAGCTCGGAGCGCGGCCGGAGGTCAGGCAGACGGGAGTAACTGGGCGCTGTTCTCTGAGGGCGCACTGAGGAGTGGGGCCCCGGGTTCTTGGCTCCTCCGGGCCGGAGACCAGGAGGCCGCCATTTGTATTCCCGTCCTCCGGAACTCTATGGAAAGCGCTCAGGGAACAAAAGCTCCTGAAAGCAAACCTGAGCGGATTACTCAGCCCGGCCCCTGGTACGGCGGTGCAATTCCGCGTGGGGCAAAGACACTTGAGAATCACTACACCAGGCCCCTCCCCCAGAAGATCAACAAGAAATCCAGCCAAGACCAAGTTCACCTACCAAGGAGTGCGGTTTCAATACCAAGGAGAGCAGCAGAATTCCAGAGGAGGAGAAAGCCAAGCACGGAACTCATGGCTTTTTCCCTGTGATTTTTTTTTTAGTCTTGCAGTTAATTTTTTTCTTTTTCTTTTTTTTCTTTGTTCTTTTTTCTTGCCTTCAGGTAATTTTTTTTTAAATTTTTACCCTTTTCTTTTTTAATGTTTTTTAACTAGTTTATCTAATATATATATTTTTTCTTTCTTATATTTTTCTTTATTCGTTTTCTTTTTTTAAAATTCTTTTCTTTTCTTTTTTTTTTCTCATTTTTTTTCTTTCTTCCTTTTTGAACCTCTTTTTATCCCCTTTCTCCCCGCTCACGATTTGGGATCTCTTCTGATTTGGTTAAAGCATATTTTCCTGGGGTTGTTGCCACCCTTTTAGTATTTTACTTGCTCCTTCATATAAGCTTATCTGAGCAAAATGACAAGACAGAAAAATTCATCACAAAAAAAAGAACAAGAGGCAGTACTGAAGGCTAGGGACCTAATCAATACAGACATTGGTAATATGTCAGATCTAGAGTTCAGAATGACAATTCTCAAGGTTCTAGCCGGGCTTGAAAAAGGCATGGAAGATATTAGAGAAACCCTCTCGGGAGATATAAAAGCCCTTTCTGGAGAAATAAAAGAACTAAAATCTAACCAAGTTGAAATAAAAAAAGCTATTAATGAAGTGCAATCAAAAATGGAGGCTCTCACTGCTAGGATAAATGAGGCAGAAGAAAGAATTAGTGATCTAGAAGACCAAATGATAGAGAATAAAGAAGCTGAGCAAAAGAGGGACAAACAGATACTGGACCACGAGGGGGGAATTCGAGAGATAAGTGACACCATAAGACGAAACAACATTAGAATAATTGGGATTTCAGAAGAAGAAGAAAGAGAGAGGGGAGCAGAAGGTATACTGGAGAGAATTATTGGGGAGAATTTCCCCAATATGGCAAAGGGAACGAGCATCAAAATTCAGGAGATTCAGAGAACGCCCCTCAAAATCAATAATAGGCCCACACCCCGTCACCTAATAGTAAAATTCACAAGTCTTAATGACAAAGAGAAAATCCTGAAAGCAGCCCGGGAAAAGAAGTCTGTAACATACAATGGTAAAAATATTAGATTGGCAGCTGACTTATCCACAGAGACATGGCAGGCCAGAAAGAGCTGGCATGATGTTTTCAGAGCACTAAACGAGAAAAACATGCAGCCAAGAATACTATATCCAGCTAGGCTATCATTGAAAATAGAAGGAGAGATTAAAAGCTTCCAGGACAAACAAAAACTGAAAGAATTTGCAAACACCAAACCAGCCCTACAGGAAATATTGAAAGGGGTCCTCTAATCAAAGAGAGAGCCTACAAGTGGTAGATCAGTAAGGAACAGAGACCATATACAGTAACAGTCACATTACAGGCAATACAATGGCACTAAATTCATGTCTCTCAATAGTTACCCTGAATGTTAATGGGCTAAATGCCCCAATCAAAAGACACAGGATATCAGAATGGATAGAAAAACAAAACCCATCTATATGTTGCCTCCAGGAAACTCATTTTAAGCCCGAAGACACCTCCAGATTTAAAGTGAGGGGGTGGAAACCAATTTACCATGCTAATGGACATCAGAAGAAAGCAGGAGTGGCAATTCTTACATCAGATCAATTAGATTTTAAGCCAAAGACTATAATAAGAAATGAGGAAGGACACTATATCATACTCAAAGTGTCTGTCCAACAAGAAGATCTAACAATTTTAAATATCTATGCCCCCAACGTGGGAGCAGCCAACTATATAAACCAATTAATAACAAAATCAAAGAAACACATCAACAATAATACAGTAATAGTAGGGAACTTTAACACTCCCCTCACTGAAATGGACAGATCATCCAAGCAACGATCAGCAAGGAAATAAAGGCCTTAAACGACACACTGGACCAGATGGACATCACAGATATATTCAGAACATTTCATCCCAAAGCAACAGAATACACATTCTTCTCTAGTGCACATGGAACATTCTCCAGAATAGATCACATCCTCGGTCCTAAATTAGGACTCAATCGGTATCAAAAGATTGGGATCATTCCCTGCATATTTTCAGACCACAATGCTCTAAAGCTAGAACTCAACCACAAAGGAAGTTTGGAAAGAACCCAAATACATGGAGACTAAACAGCATCCTTCTAAAGAATGAATGGGTCAACTGGGAAATTAAAGAAGAATTGAAAAAAATCATGGAAACAAATGATAATGAAAATACAACGGTTCAAAATCTGTGGGACACAACAAAGGCAGTCCTGAGAGGAAAATATATAGCGGTACAAGCCTTTCTCAAGAAACAAGAAAGGTCTCAGGTACACAACCTAACCCTACACCTAAAGGAGCTGGAGAAAGAACAAGAAAGAAACCCTAAGCCCAGCAGGAGAAGAGAAATCATAAAGATCAGAGCAGAAATCAATGAAATAGAAACCAAAAAAAACCAACAGAACAAATCAACAAAACTAGGAGCTGGTTCTTTGAAAGAATTAATAAAATTGATAAACCCTTGGCCCGACTTATCAAAAAGAAAAGAGAAAGGACCCAAATAAATAAAATCATGAATGAAAGAGGAGAGATCACAACTAACACCAAAGAAATACAAACTATTATAAGAACATACTATGAGCAACTCTACGCCAACAAATTGGACAATTGGAAATGGATGCATTCCTAGAAATATATAAACTACCACAAGTGAACCAGGAAGAAATAGAAAGCCTGAACAGACCCATAACCAGTAAGAAGACTGAAACAGTCATTAAAAATCTCCAAACAAACAAAAGCCCAGGGCCAGACGGCCCCCCAGGGGAATTCTACCAAACATTTAAAGAAGAACTAATTCCTATTCTCCTGAAACTGTTCTAAAAAATAGAAATGGAAGGAAAACTTCCAAACTCATTTTATGAGGCCAACATCACCTTGATCCCAAAACCAGACAAGGATCCCATCAAAAAAGAGAGCTATAGACCAATATCCTTGATGAACACAGATGCAAAAATTCTCACCAAAATCCTAGCCAATCGGATTCAACAGTACATTAAAAGGATTATTCACCACGACCAAGTGGGATTTATTCCAGGGCTGCAAGGTTGGTTCAACATTCGCAAATCAGTCAATGTGATACAACACATCAATAAAAGAAAGAACAAGAACCATATGATACTCTCAATAGATGCTGAAAAAGCATTTGACAAAGTACAGCATCCCTTCCTGATCAAAACTCTTCAAAGTGTAGGGATAGAGGGCACATACCTCAATATCATCAAAGCCATCTATGAAAAACCCACCGCAAATATCATTCTCAATGGAGAAAAACTGAAAGCTTTTCCGCTAAGGTCAGGAACATGGCAGGGATGTCCATTATCACCACTGCTATTCAACATAGTACTAGAGGCCCTAGCCTCAGCAATCAGACAACAAAAGGAAATTAAAGGCATCCAAATCGGCAAAGAAGAAGTCAAATTATCACTCTTCGCAGATGATATGATACTATATGTGGAAAACCCAAAAGACTCCACTTCAACTGCCTACTTGAGGTGCCTGGCTGGATGTTAAATAAGGATCTCCAGCGTAACATGTCCAACACCTAAGCTCCCAACCTCCAACCTTGCCTCTCAGAGGCTCTTTCATTTCAATAAATGAGTTACTCTGGCCCTAAACCTTGGACTACTGGAACAGCCTCCTAACTCATCTACTGATTTCTGACCTTGCTCCCATCATTGTTCCCACAAATTGTCTATTCTCTACCTAGAAGCCATAAGTCAGATAACTTTAGTCCCCTACTCTAAACCCTCCAGTAGTTTTTTATCTCAGGTTATAAGCAGCCAAGGAGACTCTTTATCATCTGACCCCATTTCTTATCCCCCTTCTCCCCATTCTCTGTTCTAGACATACTGGTCTCCCAGCAGTCTGTTGGACATACCAAACACACTTCATGAGGCCTTTGTCCCTGTTTCCTCTACTTTGTCCCTTTTTCCTCTACTTCAAATGCTCTTTCCTCAAATATCTGCATGGTGTGCTCCCCCGCCCCCCTTCAGGTCTCTGCTCAAATACCATCTCTGCCAGGGAAGACTTTCTTTTTTGACTACTCTCTCTATAAAACAGCACACTTTCTCCCCACATGCCCTCCTACCCCGCATTATTTTTCTCCAAAGCACTCTTCCCATCTTTGTATTATACATTTATTTCTTAGCTTACTGTTTTCCTCTTAAGAATATATGCTCCAATATATCAGGGACTTTTTTTTTTCCTCATTGCTGTTGCTCTTGTGTCTAGAATAGGGCCTAGCACATGGTAAGGCATTTAAGAAGTATTTATTGAAGACATGACTCAGTCCATAGAGATCAAATTAAAAAACTTAATTTGTATAGTTTCACCCAAAACTTGAAGATGATGAAAGATCTACAGCCTAAATAAATTTAGAGTGTGAGGAGCTCATTTGATAAAGGGTTAATAGTAATTTCTATGTAGGTCAGGCAGCCTCCTAGGAAAAGAATCGTCCCTTTCTGGGTAAACAATACAATATATGAATGTAAAAATTTAAACAAAAAAAAGTCACTATTATACTTTCAGATAAATAATTCATTTACTGAGAATCAACTTACGTTTTAAAACACGGGTCACCAGACATCAGCTGCATACTGATCAAAACCTGGGTATTAGAAAAAGAAATACGATTACAAAAGTCCCCTTGAGAGAAGAAGCCATGTTCTGCTAACCCACACCTCCCCCACAGAACCTAGGCCAGTATTTCCTACTTAGAGATTATTTGATAAAGCAATTGCAGAATTGAGTTACATCCAGCATTAAATTGCTGCTTGTTTATACAGACCATTTTCCAACATTCGAAACCTGGTAATGGCAAAAATTGGTGCTGGAAAGATGGAAAGGGAGAGCAAGTGCCACAATGTGATGCCCCGCAGGGGTGTCCTGGTCGCCCTGGTCTCCTAGATTCCTATGGTGCTTCAGTGTCTTCAAATGTTTCCCTCCAACCTGCCATGTCGATGCTTCAAGGGGAGCTTGTGGGGGCTTGTGAGAGAAGAATGCTTCTGGCCTTTGCTCTATCTTTAGAACAGAATTTAGGGGCATCTGGGTTAAGTGGGCTCAGTCAGTTAAGTGTCTGCCTTCAGCTCAGTTCATGATCCTGAGATCAAGCCCTGCATCAGGCTCCCTGCTCAGCAGGAAGCCTGCTTCTCCCTCTCCCTCTCCCACTCCCCCTGCTTGTGTTCCCTCTCTCACTGTGTCTCTCCCTGTCAAATAAATTTAAAAATCTTAAAAAAAAAAAAAAAAGAACAGAATTTAAAGTTTTGTTAATGCTTTCTGAAATGTTACTTTTCTCTACTTGCTGATGGTCTCTTAAGACTCAGCCGTAGGATCTTGTTTTGTTCTTGCAGGAAAAATAATGGTAATAGCAGGAATAACAACAATGTTAACAGCAATTGTGATTTGAGAATTGTGTGTCAGGCATAAGCTAAGTGTTGTATACTGCATGATTTCATTTACTGTTCAAAACTCCAATGAGAGACTCATACTTTCCTTTTTTTTATTTTTTATTTTTCATACTTTCCCTCTAAGCTCAGAAGACAAAGTGGTATTTTCACTATCAGGTAGCTAATAAAGGGCAGATGTGAAATCTCAAACTAGGACTGCATAATACTGACAACTCATGGTCTTTATGAAGAAGAGAATATTTATTTATGTGCATATTTTCTACCTAGTGGATGCCATATATCCTAATAGAACCTCATTTCTTTCTTATTTTTTCACCTCTGTACCTCTACTACTGTTCTTTTTCTGAGCACTACACTTATTAAATGTGGGACCTGAGCCAGCTGTGTGGGCATCCTTATAGAACTCCACAGTCTGGTTTCTAACTACGTAAACACAGCACTCTTGAGTATCCTGAATGTCTCCGAAGGGATGGAGATGGCACATGCAGCTTGTAAGACACTGCGTGGGGAAGGAGAACAGAAAGAGTGGGACATGGTTGGAGGAGGTGTTTGTTTTAAATACAGTAGATATGAGAGCTGTTTCTTCATATGTTAATGAGCATAATTCACTGGAGAAAGAGATGGTTAGGAAAAGGGATAGTCCAAGCTGCAAAGCTCTTGATCAGGCAAGCTTTGGACTCTAGCACTTAAGAGGAAGGAGTGACTTTGGACAGGGAGAGGGACATTTCCTTCATTGTCATGGGGGCAGAAGGCATAACAGGGCTGGAAATACAGGAAGAATTGTAAATTCTGCAACAGGAAGATGAAGGAATTTGAATCTAATGACTTGTTTTCTCCATAAAGGATAAAGTAGGACCACTAGCTGAGAATAAGGGTGGTGTGTAGAGATCTGAGAAGAAAGAAGGTACAAAATAGATTATTTGGTAACTGGGAAAGGACACTTACAAAGGAAAGAGAGTTGCTTGATGGCAGGGAGCAAGACTATAGGAACAGTGGCTGGATGGTTGTGTGATCTTCTCCAGTAACATTCAGCAATTAGGATGCAGGCCCAGAGAGGACAGTTGAAGTTGAGTTTAACTGGGTTTGGGGGTTCGCTGGGAGAGAGCAATGAGGGAGATGGGCAAAGGAGTAAGAAGTATTTTTTTATTTGAGAGAGAGAGAGCACAAGCAAGGGGAGCAGCAGAGGGAGAGGGAGAAGTAGGTTCCCCACTGAGCAGGGAGCCTGACATGGGGCTTGATCCCAGGATCCTGGGATCATGACCTGAGCTGAGGGCAGATGGCTTAAGTGACTGAGCCACCCAGGTGCCTCATAAGAAGTGTTTTTAAGCATAAGAGAATCACGGATTCTGGAATCTAAGCTGGATAAAGAGGGAAGTGGAGGGAAGTGGAGGCTGGTAGGCAGTGGGAGAAGAGTAAGGTGAAGGACAGCTAAGTGAGCAGTAGACCAAGAGGACTGGAAATGTAAGGAGACAGAAGTAGCAGAGGGGAATACCAGTGGTGAGGTTTCTAGAGATAGAAAAGTCTAGAGTTTGGCCATGGGGGGAGGAACTGAGAAGAAGAAAAAGAAAAGGATGCTGGAGAAGGGTAGTTGAAGGAACAGAGAGGCCTCTCGTACAAAAAAGATTAGCTTGAGGGAGAGAATGCGTAGAGAAGACAGTCCACAAGGACAGATCACCCACCAGATGGTGAAGCCACCAAAATATGACGACAGAAGGGATGGAAAGAGAATTTGTGAGCCAAGAACTAAGTCATCAATGAGCAGGAGAGAGAAGTTAACTAGGTGGCCAGGAGATGACAGAGCTCAGGCAGGGAGAGAGTGTGAGAGTTAAATGGTGTGATTTATAGAAGAGTAAGTTACGTGGTGCCTGGGTGCTCAGTCAGTTGAGTGTCTGACTCTTGGATTTAGCTCAGGTCTTGATCTCAGGATTGTGAGACTGAGCCCCACATTGGGCTCTCCGCTCAGTGTGGGGTCTGCTTGAGAGTCATTCTCTCTCTCTCTCTCTCTCTCTGCGCCTACCCCAACTTGCGCATGCATGTTCTTACACTCAAAAAAAAAAAAAATAAGTTCTTTATAGGACCAAGTGGGAGAGATAGTGTGAAAGGATCAATGGGGAGCCAGGAGCTGCCCCTAAGGAATGGGGTTAGGATGGGAGAGTCTGAAATTAGTGACTTATTTCAATTTCCAACGAAGACACTAAAATTCAGAGAAGGATTATAAATATTCTTATACAGCAAATATGAAGAAACTGAATTTAGTGGCTTGTTTTGGGATGAGTCTAAGACTGAACAGTGCAGTCTGTTCCTTCTGAGTCTGGTGCTTAGACAGCATGGTACCATGAAAAGACCACTGATTCTACACGGCAGAAGATACGCATCTGGTCTCTGCTCTGCCACCAATGACTTTAGTGAGACACTTAACCTGAGTTAAGTTATTCTTCATCTGGAATCTACCCTATGCATCACTGTTTATGTCGTATAGGTATATGCAACTGCTCTGAAATTTTTTGTGTATTTACTGAAAATGAAGTTTGAAAAGTGTAGGTGTTGGGAATTCTTTGCTCCACTAACTTCTGACCATCCAGTTTTTATTCTGAATAATTTTCCTTTTTTAATGTTAGATAACTTACCATTATGGGGTAACCTAACTAAAATAGAGCAAAAAGTTTGTCCAGTGAGTCTTACTAGGTACAAGGTGCTTTACAAACATTTTCTCAACTGGTTTCATTTAATACCCTCATCAACTCTCTCAAATGTATGTTTCCTCTGTGGCCACTAGAATAGGAGGCTGCTGATGGTACTTAGAAACAAGAGGGCAGATGCCTAAAGTGAGTTTCACCTGTCACTTTACTAGTTATAGGAAAGCCCAGTGACTTCTCTGCACCCACCACAGATGCTTGGGAAGTGACAAACATTTTTAGGGTCTTCCCTCCTCATGCTCCTTACTCTCTATGAGCCCTTACGCTGTAGCAGTTGTATGTACTACTCCCTGAACGTTCACAGCTCCAGAAATACCTTGGATCATGAAGGTGAACATTTGTTACTTTCGTTGCTTTTATGATTTGGGAAGCTTTTCCCTTAGACGGTGAGTACTTCAGTGGTGTGGTCAGCTTATGATCTCATGCTGATCCCATGGTGCCCTTGACTGTATATTCCTATGCTTACTTAAAGGCAGAGATTCTCATTTGTTGACATGTAAATCTCAAAATGTGCTTACTTTAAGAATGGAATTATCCTGTCTTGTATTTTTGGTATCATAGCCTTCCAGTAAACAGCGACGAGTGGTATTTCCTGATCCAGCAAACTCTGCCAGGTTTAGATCTGCAAAGCCCAGCTATGAAAAGAAAGGGAATTATATTAATAGAATATCTACTAGGCTTCTATAATATTCTCCTTAAAATAAACATTCAACCCATGTTCTAGACAAGTTTTCTCAAAATCAGTCATTTGCAGTTTTGGCAGTATCTGCTTTATTATTTGCTTAATGTGTGTCTTTAGATTGCCTTGCTTCTTTTGTAAAAATGTGTTAAGTATTCTAATCTTGTCTTAGGCAATTTGATCTCAAATCACATATTTGATGTGCTAAATATATTTTTTTCTGTACACATTGAAATACGTAGCTGTTGAAGTAGAAATAATGTTTATCAAACAATTAAAATCATTGCAAGTAGCAGTGGTATTCACCCCACACTGTGGGAAATAGTAGCAGACCAATCATGATCATTTGCATATTCATAAAGAAAACTGATCAGACTTTCTTCTCCCTATTCTGCCTTTGGCTCCATGCCCAGTTAACCACTGGTGACTTCAAACAGTTGCAGGTTATTAAATTTGTACTTTCCATGCAAGAAATAGAGTGATTTAAGTTTTCTTCAGTATAAGCCCCTACTCCTTCACCACATTCCACAGCATTTGCTTTGCTGATCAACTTAAGCTAAATCCCTTCTTATGAAACTTTTTCCCCTTCCCCAAAACTGTGCCCTACAACAACCCTCTATGCTGCTCTCCAAACGTTTAGATCAATCCCCTCCCTTGGGGTACCAGGTAGTGGGTATTATAGAGGGCACGGATTGCATGGTGCACTGGGTGTGGTGCAAAAATAATGAATACTGTTATGCTGAAAATAAAAAATAAATTTAAAAAAATCCTCTTCCTTCCTCTCATTACTACTCAGGTTCAATCCCCATTTTCTTTTTCTTTTTTTTTTTTTTTTTTAAAGACTGTATTTATTTATTTGACAGGCAGAGAGGCAGGCAGAGAGAGGAAGGGAAGCAGGCTCTCCGCCAACCAGAGAGCCCGATGTGGGGCTCGATCCTAGGACCCTGGGATCATGACCTGAGCTGAAGGCAGAGGCTTTAACCCACTGAGCCACCCAGGCGCCCCTCAATTCCCATTTTCTACAGCTATCAAAGATCACCCACGGTCTGTCCTCTGATGTTGTTCAACCCCTATTTCTTATTTCCAAGTGGTACAAGAAATAGGTCCCATTTTTTAAAAACTAGGTCTGTTCTATTCTATACAACCATGTGCAGTGCATATGGAGTCTTTTATTGAAAAACAAAAAAATGTTTTGAATTTGCAATTAAGCACATATCCCTGAATACCTAATAAAAATTTTAAGCTGCCTGCTTTAAGATTTTAAGATACATATTGGGCACATGAGAAGGCATTCAAGATGAAGATTTTAACTACAGGCTAGAGCATTGTTTTAGTAACTTTTAACTGGTACAAAAAGAATGAAAAATAAGAACTTACAGACCAGTTTAAAGGCCATGATTCCTAAATGCAATAGTAAGTCAGAACACATCAGGCCACAGGTGACATCTAACTAATTTTCACACAGCTCCTCTCACCTTACTGCCTTTGAGGGGTCTAAGAGATCAGCAGAAAAGCCTGGATGTGTCCAAGGTAAAGCCACATACCAATGAACATGTGAAGATTCATGGGGCTATTTGATTACACATCATCTGAAGGCCGTATTTCATATATTACTCTTTCCCTTGAAATCTCCAGCAACTCCTTTCCACTCAAACTCTGTGCTGATGCCTTGCTTCCTAATTCACCCAGAAGCTAAAGGCAATCAAAAGAGCACTTAACTTCCAGAAGTTCTTATTGCCAACCACATCCCCTCACCTTTCTGCAGCTATACCCATGTGCTGTAGTAACTGACCCAGCTGTGCTCAACCTGGAGCCAACCACTCTCCTCCTGCCTACTCAAGTTCACTGCTGCAGGAATTCATCCCTCTCTTCTGTGCTCTCAAGTTTCCCTTCTCTACTGAACCACTCCGTTAGCACACAAGCATGCTGGAGTTTTTACCATCTTAATGAACAAAAGAAAACCTCATCCCCTATCTCTCTCCAGTCTGTTGGACTATCTTTCTGCTTTCATTAAAAAAAAAAAAAAAAACAAACAAAAACAAAAACAAACAAAAAAAAAAAACAACTCCTGTAGAGAGTTGTCTACATTGACTGTCTCCGGTCCCTTCATCCTTGGCCACCACCTTGTCAGCTTCATTTCCCCACCCTCTTCCTTATTTACTCTCCTGGCCACAATGTCTTTCTTCTTGAAAATGCCAAGACTGCCTCAAGGCCTTTAACACTTACTGTTCTTTTGCCTGACACATCCTTAGATCTTCCTGTAGCTTTCCTCCTCACTCCATTCAGGTCTATGCTCAAATACCACCTAAGGAGCCTTCTTATTGCCCTGACTCCTCCCTCCCTCTCTCCCCTACCCTGTAGTTGTCCACCTTTACCCTTTACCTGTCTTCTTCCTCTCCTTAGTAGCTGTCAGCATATCACATACATACACATTTCATATTTATTTTGTTTACTGTCTGTCCCCTCCAACCTTCCATAAGACTATAAGCTCCACAAAGGCAGGGATTTGGGTCTGTTTTGTGCCGAGAACAGTTTTTCCATATGCTGGCAGTTAATACATAATTGTTGAACAAAAAGCAGACTATTGGCTTAGCACTCACTATTAGAAAGCTGGTATTACTATGTCACCAAGAATAAAAAAAAAAAGAATGTGGTCAGTCACCATTAAGAAAGCATAAAAAATGCATAGCAATGTGATGTTTTAGGCTGTAGGTTACCAATGAAGACTGTGATGTTTCAAGCTGAAGGTCAATATTTACTTACTGAGCACCTTTTATGTGCCAGGCCCTGTTCTGGACACTGCAAAAACAGTGAGAACAGGACAGGCAAGGACTAGTGAGGCACCAAGGAGTCCATATTTCCTTATGATTTTCTCTTTGGCTTCACTGAAATAACGGTCTCCTTAAAATGGCACATATACTTAGATACTAGTTACTTCTGCGGTAGATATTACTTTATTGGCAAATAATTCTGAACATCTACATTTTAGGTAACATTAGGCATTGGGAATATATAAATCATTCCTAGTGTCAAAGAGCTCACAGTTAAATGAGGGAAGATAGAAAAAAACACATTTTTTTTAAGATTTTATTTATTTATTTGACACAGAGATCACAAGTAGTCAGAGAGAGTGGGAGGAAGCAGGCTCCCTGCTGAGTAGAGAGCCCGATGCAGGGCTCAATCCCAGGACCCTGAGATCATGACCTGAGCCGAAGGCAGAGACTTTAACCCACTGAGCCACCCAGGTACCCCAGAAAACACATTCTTATTAAAAAAAAAAAAGTTTAAGTGCTGGAATGGAAGAAGTTACAAGACAGAAAGGAAAAGAAAATTTCTCAGGGGAAAAGATGACTAAACCGAATGCTTAATGCTGTATAAGTTGACAGGACAAGGGAAGGGGGAAGCATATGCATGGCAGAGAAAATATCAAGTCACAAGGCAAAGAGCATAAAATAGCAGAGTACATTCCAGGAGGTTTCTGAGGGCAGTAAGTCTGAAGTGTAAGAATTAAGTGAGTCTGAGTGTGAGCATGTACAGATGATGTCCAAGATGGTCTACATGCTAGCTAAAGACTTTCATCTCATTTTCCTTAACAGACAATAGATAGCTGCTGAAGGACTAAAAGTGGGGGAATGATCATGTCTGAATTTCAGAATGATCCTATGGCAATAATATAGAGGACGGATAGAAGGAGACATCAGAGGCAGAGAATAAAAGGTAAGAGGCCAGTGCAGGTTTTAAGTATGAAATAATGAAGGCATAACCTAAGGCACCTGCCTTGTGAATGGAGAGAAGGGATGGTTTTTAAATAAGAAAGGAGAAATCAGGATTTGTCAACTGCAGCAGACGCTGTTTTTTGCCTCCCCACCATCATCCAATGTTCTTATATTCCTTGTTAGCAGAGCCCTGATTTTATTCAAGTGTCCACCCTTAGCTCATCCATGTGCAAAAGGAAAGTAGCCCAACCTTTAGCTCATTGTCAAACTGATGAGTCTAAACTAGTCATGGCAATTCATTCCTACCACCCATGCCTGGTTTAGGAGTGGCCATATCATCCAGTTGTGGCCAATGAAAGTTATGGGGAAATCTTCTGAGGGCCAACTAGGAAAAATTTTTTCACTCAGAGATTTTCTCACACAGCTGGATTTTGTCATATGTGAATGTGTGGACTAAAACTCAAGCCACCTGGTGATCATGAGAAGAGCTGGGAAAGGATAAAACATGACACAGTGAATGGAAGAATGAAAAGAGAAAAGTAACATGGGTTCTTGATGATGTCCTTTAGTGAGTGGATTAACTACTCCTGGAGCAGCTCTAGGTCACATCTGCAGCTCTGTTTCATATCTACTTGCTCTGTGAGATTAAAAACAAAACAAAACAAAACAAAACCCCTCTAGGTGAGGATGGTGATCTGTTACTTGTAGCAAAGAACATCCTAACTAACACTGCAACCACATAGTTTTAAGGACTTAAGAGTTGATGGTTAAGCTGGTATCCTGGTGCAGATGACTGAATTGACAGAGATACCATCAGAGATGAAAATAAAAGAGGAGTATGTATGTTTCTGGCAGTATTACTAATTCCTTCTATTCATCAAAAAGGTGAGCACACAAATCATTAGTAATTCCATATAGCTAGTAGAAGTATAAAGAATTGTAGTGTACTACATACAGACTGCTAAGAGAACACAGAGGAGAGGTCCTGTTCCACTGAGTGGTGAGGGGAGGCAGGATTAGTAACACTTCCCAGGGGAGACAGTATTAACAGATGCTATTACTTAATGGAAACCAGAGATGATCTTCTAGTAGGGAAGCTGAAATGTAAGAATAACATCTTATAACCAGTTTTTAGGAAGAATGTGCCTATAATTTATTGCTGGATCCAACTGTTCAATCTCCAAGTTGCTTTATTTAAAAACAGCCAAATTGGGGTGCCTGGGTGGCTCAGTCTGTTAAGCGTCTGACTCTCGATTTCATCTCAGGTCATGATCTCTCGGTTGTGGGATGGAGCCCTGCTTGGTGGGGAGTCTGCTCTTTCCCCCACTTGCACTCTCTAAAATAAATAAAAATCTTAATAAATAAATAAATAAATAAACAAATAAAAACAGCCAACCTGAATAGCAATTAGAAGAGCAAACCATTTAATTTTTAAGCTTATAAGTAGCAGTGAGTAATATTACAAGTTCCAAAAGAGTTAAAAAACATCTACTTACCTTTGCATAAGCTTTTCCACCTTTCAATTCCTGTAAAAGATAAAAAACACTATAAGGATATCATATGATTAAAGATTTAAAATTAGGAACAACTGGGTGGCTCAGTTGATTAAGTGTCTGCCTTAGGCTCAGGTCATGATCCCAGGGTCCTAGCGTCAAGTCCCACCCACATCGGGCTCCCTGATCAGTGGGGAGCCTGCTTCTCCTCCTGCTTGCTGCTTCCCCTGTTTGTGCTCTCTCTCTCTCACTGACAAATAAAATGAATAAAATCTTAAAAAAATAAAGATTTAAAATTAAACACAAATAAAATAATCCTGAAGTAGATATTTACATATTTACATGCTTAATAAATATTGACAGTAAATTTCTAATGATCCTAAATTCAACTATTTGGATGGCTACCCTACCCCTATTCCCCAAATTGTCAGAAGTTTAATTGAGAATTTAACTTAAATCTGAAAAATGGAAATGGTAAGAAGACAAGCTAATTTTTAATCTATTCTGAAGAAGAAATTGCCAAAGAATACCCTAGATACACCGTAAGAACCCAAATCATCAAAGAAAGGTTAAATTATTTACTTATTAGTAAGCACGTGAATGAAATTGTGGAAAGATTTTATAAAGAGTTGAAACTCCCACCCCAAAGACAACTACTGTTACCAACTTTTAGGAACAAACCAAAAGATGTCTTTTACTCAAATGTACCATACTACACACACTGTTATTTTTTTTTTTTCTTTTAAAGATTTTGTTTATTTATTTGACAGAGAAAGAGACAGCAAGAGAGGGAACACAAGCAGGGGGAGTGGGAAAGCAGGCTTCTTTCAGAGCAGAGAGCCAGATGTTGGTGTTCTATTTCAGGACTGTGGGATCATGACCTAAGCTGAAGGCAGACGTTTAACTGATTGAACCACCCAGGTACCCCTACACACACTGTTTACATCTTACTTTCTTCTACTTATATATGATATTATCCATGTTAATATAAATATATGTGTGTGTGTGTGTGTGTTGTTAGTATAGTAGACTCCCTCTTAACTAATGTGAACAAGACAGGCAAAAGTAAAAAATAATAAAAAAAATGTATAGGCATCTTGACATTTTATTTTATTTGAAACATGTAACTATACAATAATTTGCCAAATCTCTGGATTTAGGACACTGCACAGTTGAGAGAATTAAGTATAAAACACTTAGAACAAAGACCAGCATACAATATATCCTGTATGTGTGTTTGCCATTACAATTAGGGTCAGAATCTCCTCTCCCTACTCACTTTAAAAAAATTAGTTTTAGGTTACAACACAGCGATTTGACAATTCTAAATATTATGCAATGCTCATCATGGTAAGTATAGTCACCATCTGTCACCATACAATGCAATTACAAAATTAGTAATGGTATTCCCCCATGCTGTACTTTTCATCTCTGTGACTTATTTCATTTCATCTCTGTGACAGCCATTTTATGACTGGAAGTTTGTATCTCGTAATCTCCTTCACCTATTTCAACCATCCCCTCATCCTCCTCCCCTCTGGCAACCACCAGTGTGTTCTCTGTACTTATGATTCTGTTTCTGGTTTTTGTTTGTTTTGTTTTTTAGATTCCACATAGAAGTGAAATCATACAGTATTTGTCTTTCTCTGATATTTCACTTAGCACAACACCCTCTAGGTACATCCATGTTGTTGCAAATGGCAAGAGTTCATTTTTTTGAATACCATTTCCATCTTTAAAGTAGTGAATCTAAGCTCTCTGCTCCTCCCTGTTTTACAGACAGCTACATCTTACAGTGCAGTGCCAGCTACGTCCCTAAGACACAATGGTGAACATAATAAATGGATTTGGCTTTACTGGACACCTGGTCACCAGAGCTGCTTTTAACTCTGGCAAAGCAAATACTGTCACCATCAATGAACCTTCATTCACCTCAACCACATGGTCTACATGTTCCAGTATGATTCTACCCACAGCAAAGTCAATGGTACCATCAAAGATGAGAACAGGAAACTTGTCATCCATGGAAAACCTATCTCCATCTTCCAGGAGTGATACCCTGTCACCATCAAATGGGGTGATGCTAGTGCTGAGTATGTTGTGAGTCCACTGGGGTCTTCACCACCATGGGGAAGGCTGGAGCTCACTTGAAGGGTGGGGCCAAAAGGGTCATCATCTCTGCCCCTCCTGTTGATGCTTCCATGTTTGTAATGGGCATGAACCATGAGAAGTATGGCAACCCCCTCAAGACTGTCAGCAATGCCTTCTGCGCCACCAACTGCTTGGCCCTTCTGGCTAAAGTCATTCTTGACAACTTTGGCATCACGGAGGGACTCATGATTCATGACTCCATGCCATCAGTGCCACCCAGAAGACTGTGATGGACCCTCTGGGAAGCTGCCACATAATGATTGAGAGAGACTGCCCAGAACATCATCCCTGCTTCTACTGGTGCTGCCAAAGCTGTAGGCAAGATCATCCCTGAAGTGAATGAGAAGCTCACTGGCATGGCCTTCTGTGTCTCCACCTACAACACATCAATCATGGATCTGACCTACTGCTTGGAGAAAGCTGCCAAATATGATGACATCAAGAAGGTGGTGAAGTGGTAAAGCAAGCATCAGAGGGCCCCATCAAAGGCATCCTGGACTACAAGGAGTACCAGGTTGTCTCCTCTGACTATAAAAGTGACACCCATTCTTCCACCTTTGATGTTGGCATTGCTCTCCAAGACCACTTTGTCTAGCTTGTTTCTAGTATGACAATGAATTTGGCTATAGCAACCAGGTGGTGGACCTTATCATCCACATGGCCTCCAAGGAGTAAGAGCCCCCTGGACCATCAGTCCCAGCAGAACAAAAAGAGAGAGGCCCTCAGCTGCTGGGAATTCTTGCCCTAACTCATCCCCCAACATATTGAGAATCTCCTGACCTCTGAACAGTTTCCATCCCAGACCCCATGAAGAAGGGGAGGGACTTGGGGAACCCTACCTTGTCATGTACCATCAATGTATATGTACCATGTACCATGTACCCAGCGCCTCCCTCCCCCCAAAAAGTGGTGAATTGAAATAAGATGAGCAGCAATCTATGGTAAACTCAATTACTTACGAATATTTGCTGCCCTTCCCCTTTCCTGTCCCATTGATTTCTGGCGTGGCCATGCCACTAAATCTGCCCCATTATGAATTATTGAATTATTCTTACTATGTTATTGTCATATCCCTTAAGAGCACACTTCACTAAATAAAACAAAACTTTCTCCAGATGATCCTTGTCTCTTCTAGCTAATTCTTTGCTTCCCTCTTCAGCTAAACTGCTCAAAAACTTCTCAATTTGCTGTATCCCAATCTCTATTCAATCTATTTCTAACAGGTTTTTGTCGTCATTTTCCTTTCTGCAATGGTTCTTAAGATTACCAATGTTGTCCATTTTTGTTAAAGCCCAAAGGCTCCATCTCCATCTTACTTAACCCCCCAAGAACATCTGACAAACTTGGCCACTCCACCTCCTTTCTTACATGATATTTTTTTTTCCTAACATTCCATTGTGCCACAATTACTTGGTTTTACTCCCATCTCACTGGCTGCTCCTTCTCACTTTCATTTGCTGGACCTACTTCTGTATTCAACCTCTGTAGAAAGAATGCTAGCTGTACTCCAACCATCCATTCCCCTGCTCTCTGAAGTAATAGAAAACTGTATTTTTACATGGGCATCTGGCACCCCAAAATAATGACAATAATTAAAAAATTTTTTTAATTTAAATTCAATTTAAGTAACATATAGTGTATTATTAGTTTCAGAGATAGAATTCAATGCTTCATCAGTTGCATACAACACCCAGTGCTCAGTACATGGGCATCTGGCACCCCAAAATAATGACAATAATTTAAAAATTTTTTTAATTTAAATTCAATTTAAGTAACATATAGTGTATTATTAGTTTCAAAGATAGAATTCAATGCTTCATCAGTTGCATACAACACCCAGTGCCCTTCTTAATACCCAAGCCCAGTTACCCCATCCCCCCACCTACCTCCCCTTCGGCAACCCTGTTTTTTCCCTATAGAGTCTCTTATGATTTGCCTCCTTGTTTTCATCTTATTTTATTTATCCTTTCCTTCCCCTATGTTCATCTGTTTTGTTTTTTAAATTCCACATACAAGTGACATCATGTGGTATTATGACAACATTTTCTACCTTCCTGTTGTGCTATGGCAGTGTGCTAAGAACTCACCAAAAGGATATAAGAAGTGATACATATGAATTCTTGCTCATCTCCTGCTAACTATAATTTATACTACCTCTGAGTGTTGGAATGATCCAGGATTTGGTTCAGGGCTTGTTATCGTCTATGTCTATACTTTCCCCCATTCAAGTCTGTAGTTACTGTTTTGTTTGTTTTGGGAGAGAGAGAATGAGAGGGAGAGAAAATACCAAACAGGCTCCATTCTCAGTGTGGAGCCTGATGTTGGGCTCTATCTTGCAACCCTGAGATCATGACCTGAGCCGAAACTGAGATGGACACTTAACTGACCAAGCCAACCAGGCATCCCAGATCTGTAGCTTTAAATAAAAACTGTATGCTGGTAACTTTCATGTCTCTGTCTCTAGTCTGACTTCTCCCCTGAGTGCCAAACTGGTACCTTTAAATGACTATTGGACATTCCTACTTGGTATCTCATTGACACTTCCAATGTAACATGGCCAAAATTAGGCCTGCTGATTTCTGCTTATCAGTCCCCCAAATTATTTCACTCTGAGCTCTTGTCATTTCAATAAATAGTACAATTATCTTCTTATATGCTCAGGCAAAGGTCTAAGATTTATCTTCAATTTTTTCCCCTCATTTGCCACATCCAATCCATTAGTGGGGGTCTTCCTCCAGAAATATATCCCAAATTATACAGTCTCTTTGGTTATAACTCCATGGCAATATAAGCATTATTCACCTGAACCATCCCCACCACCTATGTGGTCTATCTACAATGCATCCTCTACACAGCATCAAAACTGATTTTTGAAGATCATATCCCTCCTTAGTAAAATCCTCAAATGGATTCCAACTGTAATTAGAATAAAATCCAAACTCCTTACCATGTCCTATAGGGCCCTATATGATCTAGTGCCTCTATCCTCATCACCAAGAACTTTCCCTCTCCATCTTTTCCATCTTCCAACCCGATTGGTCTACCATCATTTAAACATGACAGATTTGGGGCGCCTGGGTGGCTCAGTCTGTTAAAGCCTTCAGCTCAGGTCATGATCCCAGGGTCCTGGAATCGAGCCCCGCGTTGGGCTCTCTGCTCCCAGGGAGCCTGCTTCTCCCTCTCTCTCTGCCTGCCTGTGATTTCTATCAAGTAAATAAATAAAATCTTAAAAAAAAAAAGGACAGATTTGTTGTTTAACCTAAGTGGGGTTTATAATACTTTTCAATCAGTGGCTTGACATTTTTCATCTTTTTAGAACATTCTCAGCCACAATCTCTTTCCACTCCCTCAAAGGCTCCAATTACATATATGTTAGACCTTTATACTATTTCTCATGCCTTACATTCTTTTTTGTATTTTCTACTCTCTTTCTGTGATTTTGTCTGGGTATTTCTTTTGTCTTATTTTCCAGTTTACCAAACCTCTCTTCAATTTTGGTAAGCCTGCTGTTAAAGCCATCTGTTGAGATTTATTTTTATCTATTTGCTTTATTTATTATTAAAAACAATTTTTTTAAAGTAATCTCTACACCCAACATGGGGCTCAAACTCACAACCCCAAGACTAAGAGTCCCATGCTCTACTAACCAAGCCAGCTATTAATAAATAATAAATTGTCTATTTATTTTAAATTTTAGTTATTTCTTCTTGGTTCTAAAATTCAGTTTTTTTTTATAGTTTCTAGTTCTCCAATAAAATTCCCCATATTGTTCACTCATTATAGTTACTGTAAAAGTTTGTCTCTGATCTTCCTAAAACCTGTATCTTCCATGAGTCTGTTTTCATTATCTAGTTTCCTTTTGATTTTTGGTCATGCCGTCATGTCTTTTGGATGTTTGGTAATTTTTGTGCATGATAATTTAAGCCTCTGAATAATGTTATTTTCCTTCAGAGAAGATACATACTTGCTTCTGGCAAGTTCTGAAAGGGGCAGATCACCTTCATATAAGCAGGGATTAAGCTGATAAGCTAAGTTTCAATCTTTGTAAGGGCTGACCTACATCCACTACACTCCTTCTAGGCTGAAACTCTTAGGGAGTCCCAGTGAAAAGTTTGGGGTATTTACAAAGGCCCTTCCTGCTGATGGGTACTGGACTCCAGTTTTTGTCCCTTTAGTCTTGTAAAATTGCTGGGATCTCAGCTAGCTTCTCCTCAGCCATTGCTTTCAGCTCAGCTTCTTAACCATTGCTTGCAACTTAGCAAATGCTTTGAGGGGGAAAAGCAACACCAAATGTCAGGCTCATCTCTTTATCCTTCCCTTGTCTATGATTCTAATCTTCTTAAGTCCTTTCTGCCTTGGCAGCTTCTGATGCCTTCAAGCAGCGTTTTTAATATTGTGTCTAACTTTTCTGGGCTGTTTTCAGAGGGATGACGGGTGGTCTTTAATAACCTGGTACATTAATTTCAGAAACATAAATCCCCAGGTTTATTATAATCTTGGGGCCTGTTATGGATTGCATTGTGCATTTCTCCTCCCACTCCACCCCCCCCCCCCCGCCAAGATATGTTGAAGTCCTAATCCTCAGTACCTTGGATGTGATCTTATTTGGATATACATAGGTAATCCAGTTAGAATATGGTCTTAATCCAACATGACTGGTGCCCTTATTTTTTTTTTTTTAAAAAGGAGATTTTGAACATAGTCACAGACACACACAGCGGGAAAACGGGGAAAACGATGTGAAGACACAAAAGGAGAAGGCATCCATGTAACTGGAGTGCAGCATCTAGAAGCCAAGGAGTGCCTCAACTACCAGAAGTTAGGAGAAAGGGATGGAACAGTTTCTGGAGCCTTTACAGCATGGCCCTGCTGACACCTTGATTTTCACTTTTGACCTCCAGAACTAGAAGACAATACCTCTGTGCTGTTTTAAGCTACCCAGTTTGGGGTACTTTGATAAAGCAGCTCTAGAAAACTAATACAGGGACTTTTTACTTTCAGGTATGGGATAGTTACTTTCATGTGCCAACTTGCTGGGCCATGAGGTGCCTAGATATATGCTTAAACACTATTTCTGGCTATGTCTGTAAGGGTGTTTCTGGATAAGATTAACATTTTAATCAGTCAAGGAAAGAGGAAAGCAGATTGCTTTCCTCAGTGTGGGTGGGCATCATCCAATCTGCTGAGGGTCTGAACAGAAGAAACAGGCTGAGGAAGGTTAAATTTGCTCTCTTTACCTGACTGTTTGAATTAGGACATCAGTTTTCTCCCACTTTAAGACTAGGACTTACACCATCAGCACTCCTAATTAAATTAACTCAGGCTTTGACTTGGAGTTACACCATTAGTTTCCTGGTTTTCAGCCCTTGGACTGAGACTGGAATTACACCATCAGCCATCTCCAGCTTGCAGATGGCAGATGGTGGGAGTTCTTGGCCTGTGTACACCAATTCCTTATAATAAATCTATATCTATATAGCTACCTCTCCACTCTATTGATTCTGTTTCTCTGGAGAACCTTGACTGTATTAGTTAATACAAGGTCCTACTCCTTTAAGAATGGTCCCTAGATCTTTACATGGGTGCCTCCTCTTCAAGTGTTACCTTTCAGAGAAGTCTCCCCTAATTTTCTAAAATGACTTCCTCTCCCTGAGTTATTCTCTATTATCTCATTGTATTTTACATACAACACTTAATGACCATCTGAAAACAATTTGATTTGGTTACATGCTTACTCTGTCTTTCCTATCACTCTTTTCCCCAGCTTCAACCAGACAACAGAGTCCTTGGGAGCAGAAACTCATTCCAGTTCACCACTGTCCTTTCAGTGCCTAGAATAGTATCTGGCACTTTTAGGAGCTCACATATTTGTTGACAGGTGATGGACTGCTTCCCCATGTCCTAGGCAACAGAGTGCCTTATCAAACTTTTTGATCTTTGTTAAATTTATAGGTAAAAAATGGTGCCTTATTTGTAGTTTTAACATACATGAGTGAGACTGAGTAATTTTTTTTGTAGGTTTGAAAGCTATTTATATTTTCCACTTTGTGAAATATATATTTCATCCTTGCCTATTTTTCTAAAGGGTTATTGATCTTTTCTTCTTATTTGAAGGAGCTCTTTCCCTCCCAAGGAAATTAGTCCTCTGACATGGTTTGCAGATGTTTTCCCTTAATTTATAGCTTTGCTTATAAAACTTTTTATAGTTTTTATAAAACTTTTATAGTTTTTATAAAACTTGCACATAAAACTTTCTGCTATATAAAACTTTTTCTTGCAATGCATAAAATGTTCATATAGATGAGTTTACTAATTTTTCTTTATGGGTTCTTACTTTTATTGTCATGTGGCCTTTTCTATTTTCTCATTGGTTGGAAGATAGCAACACTGGAGTAATTCCCTTGGATCTAAAGATGGGCACCATATGGTGAAGATGGCAGAGCTGCTCTACCACCCCAGGATCCCTTGGCTATTACCCAAGAAAGACATAAACTTCTGTCCTGTTTACATCATTGTATATTTGGGTATCTACTTCAGCAGCTTATTGTATGTGCCCTAACAAATACACCAAACCATCACAATCTGAGGAACTGGTTTGTTTCACCTACCTTAAATTACAAAATAATTAGCTGTTTGTTTTTTGTAATAGACTGAGGGTCTTTAATTAGCAGTTACACTTTAAACTGGTCATATGCTTTCTTTTTATTAAAATTCAAAAGACTGGTCATCTTTCAAAAATTATGAGAACTCCAATTAGTAAAGTTTTCAATATGAGTTGCAGCAGCAATTAACGCAGAAAGAGAAGGTAGGATGCTTTATTTCTATCTCAGTTAATCCTCATAACTTTTAGAGAAAGCAATTATTATACTCTTAGGTTAAATGAAGAAACTGATTTTGAGGAAGTCAGAGAACTGCCTAAGGACTCCAAGTTAATAAGCAGCATATCTGGACTCAAACCTAGGTCATTATGATGACATACATACTTTCACTGCATTATCCTTCCTTTAGGGAATCCTTGATGCAATTATTATTATTTTTTTAAAAGATTTTAAACATTTATTTATTTGTCAGAGAGGGAGAGAGAGCACAAGCAGGGGCAGTGGCAGTTAGAGGGAGAAGTAGGCTCCCCACTGAGCAAGGAGCCCCATATGAGACTCGATTCCAGGACCATGACCTGAGCTGAAGGCCGACACTTAACTGACTGAGCCACCCAGGGGTCCCCTTGATGCAGTTATTGCTGCTCCAATTTAGACTGCTTTACAGATCTATTTTCATTAAAGTCTTGAAACCTATAAAATGTATATACGTATTTACATCTTAACTGAGTAGATTAAGCAATATAACAAAATATAGCTACACACAACACAGTGCTATCAATTCACTCAAAAAGTAGAGAAAGTAAATTAAAAATACAACTTTTTATCTGATAAAGAAGGACGTAAGACTGGAAAGGAAAAGAACAAGGCAAGGGACTCCTGCTTTTCATTCTAAGTTCTTCCCTTTATTTTTGAACATGTATATGTATTATATTGGTAATTTAAAAAATGTATATAAAATGTAGTGACACCTGGGTGGTTTAGTCAGTTAAGTGTCTGCCTTTGCCTCAGGTCATGGTCCTGGGGTCCTGGGATTGAGCCCCACATCATTGGGCTCCCTGCTCAGTGGGGAGTCTTCTTCTCCCTCTCCCTCTGCCTCCTGCCTTCGCTGCTTGTGTTATCTCTCTTAAATAAATAAATAAAATCTTCTAAGGTTAGAAAGGTTACATTTTAAAGCCAATAGTTTCATTCACCTGTAGTGGTTACAAATGGATTCCCTCTTTTTCACCCCCAGAAAAGTAGGATCACATATTTCTATATATATTAAGTTGATCCACCTGAGATTACCATCTTTGTAGGTTACTAGGAACATGCCTCAACCTAAAGTGGAAAGGAAATGATATAAAAAACAAAACAGGGCCTTGGAATTAGAAAGATTTTTGTTTGAGTCCCATTTTGCCATTTCCTAGCTATGTGAACTTGGGCAAATGATGACCTTTCTGAACTTGAGTTTTCCCGAAATTACAAAAATAACACCTATTTTCATGGTTGTTTTTAGACATAATATACGTAAAGTTCCTCAAATAATGCCTAACAATGAGAAATTTAATGAATGGCAGGATAAAGATAGATAGAAACCCCCCAAATAATACAAACAGATCAATACTTCACTGTGTATTCATAGTGAGATAAGTTTCTTGAGTAATACTTTATGACTTCAGGTTTTCTTAAATCCTATTTGTCACAGTAATTTATATTATTGCTGCAAGTGTGAAGTGGAATTACATGTAACAGTTTTAATGATGAAATAGAGCTAAATAAAGTGAGTCAGTGACTATGGAACTAATTATGGTTTCTGAAAGGGGAGACGTAATTGGCTATTTTTATACCTTCCTCACAGATACTCTGTAGATACAAGGATCCAGGATGCCAGTCGCGGCACTTGCACTCATTTTGCACATAAACGAGAACTTCTTCCTCCAGTGAACACAGTTTGCTTGTACCACTTCCCTGAATGGGGAGAGGGGACAGAAACAATTAATTACTATTCAAGACGGGTTAAAAAAAAGCACACACACTCTTTCACTCAGGTCTACAATGCAAAAGTGACAGACTAAAAGCTAGTATTTGGAAACATGAAGAAAACAAACTTCTAACAATATGATATGAAAATCTCTAGAAGGTTTTCATTATCCACAGAAGCTTAAATTTTTTAAAAAAGTGAAATTACTTATCAATTTACATCAATATAAATTGAAGCTTCACTACTCATTCATTTAGCACATAATACATATGTATTTCTGGTGTGCTGACTATGTGCTAGGTGTGTGAGATACGAAGATGAGAACAATAGTGTTCCTAACCTTATAGGACTTGTAGTTTACAGTTAGTATCAGAGACAGAAATGTAAACAAATACTTATTCTGAAATGAACTACTGCTATAGTTTTAATCCTGTTCCAGGCATAACAGCTACAGCAGCTACCACTTGCTGTCTGCTTACCCCATGGTATTTAATCTCATAGCAACCCTAGGAGGTAGCTGGCATCCACTTTCTAGATAAGAAAGATGAAGCCCAAGGAGAAAAGATAACTCAAGGTCATTTAGGCAGTAAGTCCCAGCACTAGCATTAAACCAGGACCGTTTAACTCAAAAGCTTACTTGTCCACAAAGAAAAGTTTGTATTTTCCCCACAAACTCTGCTCTTTCAAGTTTCTAGGCTTTTGTACCTGTTTTGTGTAAGTGTAGAGGGCTTGGCCGTCAAACGGAAGGACAATGATTCCTCCAACACAGTTAGAAAAGAAAGGCAAAGGGTGAAAATAGAGAAAAAAACTGGAGAAACCAAAAGGTAAAGGCAAGAGATCCCAGGTTGAATAATTTTTTTATTTTCTTAGGAAAGGAAAAGGTGACATTATTTCTATTGAATGACAGGAGACGATGAGTGAGTTGAAAATTTAGATAAAGGCTGAGGACAGTTAGGAATAACTGATGTGGTGAATGTGATAGGCAACTGGTAGCTGCCTCAGTGAATAAAATGAATTTGTACTGGGACCAATCAGTCCGGTTTTATGGATTTGTCTATCAACATACAGAAATCCAAGAATAGGAATTACAAAGTGAAAAGTCATTTAAAAACCATAATCAAGTATGTTTTTATATGTGGTATGCACATGCATGTTTACTTATACACATATAAATAGACACAAAGAGGAGAGGAGGGCATGTATTTTATTCTAGGTTTCAATGTGGTAACTTCAGACATTTTTTTTTCATTAGAAACCTTTAGTGATTGGGCCATCTAGGTGGCGCAGTTAATTAAGCGTCTGACTCTTGGTTTCAACTTGGGTCATGATCTCAAGGTCATGAGATGGAGCCCTGAATTGGGCTCCATGCTTGGCAGGGAGTCTGCTTCTCTCCCTTTCCCTCTTTGCACCCCCCCCCCAACTTGTGTACATTCTCTGTCTCTCTCTAAAATAAATAAAAATCTTTAAAACAAACAGGAAAGGCATATTTACAGAAATACTGATCTAGTTTGGCTAGAGAGTAGAGGAAGGCAACATTAAGTCTGGTGGGCTTGGGAAGAGATCAAAAACTTAGCACAGCATCATAAATGAGAGCAGGTAACTGAAATTATAGCTTGGAACAGAGATGAAGAAGATGTTTTCATAAAAAATGTGACATTAAGGGGTGCCTGGGTGGCTCGGTGGGTTAAGGCCTCTGCCTTCGGCTCAGATCATGATCCCAGGGTCCTGGGATCGAGCCCCGCGTTGGGCTCTCTAATCAGCAGGGAGCCTGCTTCCCGTCCTCTCTCTCTGCCTGCCTCTCTGTCTACTTATAATTGCTGTCTGTCAAATAAATAAATAAAATCTTAAAAAAAAAAAGTGACATTAAATCTTAAAGGAATAAAAATACACTTCCATAACCCTCTGTTCCCATAATGAAAGCATATCAAAGTATAAATATCTCCAGTAAAGGTAAATATTTAAACAAATATAGAATAATGTAATATTGTAATAATGGTGTGTAAATTGCTATTAGGCAGTAAAAAGGTCCTTCTTAAACTCTTCCAAAAGATAGAAGAAAGTACTTTGAAATTTATTTTATGAGGCCAGCATAACTCTGATACCAAAGCCAAAAATACCACAAGAAAAGAAAATTAAAGGCTAATATCCCTGATGAACACAGATGAAAAACTTTTAATAAAATACTGGTAAACTGAATTTCATAACACATTACAAGAATCATCCTATGCAAATCAGTGTGATAAACCACAGTAAAAGAAAGATGAAAACCACATGATCAGGGGTGTGGGAGGTTGGGGGGAGAGGTGGGTATTGGAGAGGGCACGGATTGCATGGAGCACTGGGTATGGTGCAAAAGCAAGGAGTACTGTTATGCTGAAAAATTTTTTTTTAAAAAGGTATAAAACAATAAATTTTAATTTTATTATAAATATTTATTTATTAAATATAATTATTGTTTATAGTAATATACACATTTATATTTATAAATATAAAAACAATAAATATTTAAATATTTAATTATTTTATTAAAGACAATACATTTATTTATTTATTTATTTAAGAGAAAGAATGCAAGAGAGTGAGAGTGCACACATGACTAGGGGGAGGGGCAGAGGGAGAGAGGGCAAATCCCAAGCAGGCTCCCCACTGAGTCAGAGCCCAACAAGGGGCTTAATCCCAGGACCCTAAGATCATGACCTGAGCTGAAATCAAGAGCTGGATGCCCAACTGACTGAGCCAACCAGGTGCCCCATCAAGTTGTACACCTTAAGCATATATAATTAATTTGTTAATTAGACTTCAATAAAGCTAAAAAATAAAATGTTATGGATGAAATATTTTGTGCACATTTTTATATATAATGTACATATTTTTCATGACCTGTATAGCCCCACCCAACGAAGCCACAAATAAGCTCAGATCTACTTGCTAGGAATTAAGACACTATCCAGACACATGAATACTGTCTTCCAAGGAGTAGACTGACATATATGCTAAGACTTGGGAGCAGGTTCTTATGTGAAAGTAAGAAAGTAATGAGCCAAGAGATCAGGTTGGGGTGAACTAAGGCAATGAAAAGTGTACATGATCATTAATTAACTCATGATATCACACAACAAAGAATCCTTACTGAAGGACAAACTCAGAAATGGTGAAGGCAAAAATAACAGCCAAGCAAAACACTCTGGACAATACACTGCCAACCACAGTAAACAGTAGATAAATAGTTGTTGACTGAATAAATAAATATCATGCATCAGTCACAAATAAACAGTCCCAACTACTGACTCCTGCCTATGTTATTTCACAATGATTCCTAAATCAACCCCTTTTCTGTGTCTAGCACTGCTACCCTCATTCAGTCCTTCAATTCAGTCCTCTTCCTTGAAATATGGCAACAGCCTCCTAAATGGTCCTCACTCAAATCAACCTTTTTCATTGCTACCAGAGAGCTCCTTCGAAGAAACAAATTTCACGTCATTCCTCTGTTTAAAATCCTTCTTCACTGAAGGGGGTTTCTGAGTGGCTCAGTCAGTTAAGTGTCTGACTCTTGGTTTCAGTTCAGGTCCTGATCTCAGGATTGTGGGACTGAGCCCTGCGTCCAACTCTGTGTTCAGTGCATAGTCTGCCTGAGAGCCTCTCTCCCTCTGGCTCTCCCCCTCACTCACTCTCTACAGTAAGTAAAAAAATTTAAAAAAAAAAATAATAAAATCATTCACCACTTCCCCATATCTTGGAAGATTCGCTCCAACCTACTTAACATTGCTATGATTAGGTTAGTCTCTTGACCCTGTCTGTCTCATACTGCTTCTCATTCCCCATGTACTTCACACTATTTCTCATATTTATGCCCATTTGTATGTTCACGAGGTTTTCTTTCCTCTGTATGCCATCTACTCTCCCTTTCAACTTTCTACCTTCACCCATTTAATTCTTACTTAAGAATTAAATGACCTGCTGTAAGAATCATTCCCCAACTCAGGTTCAGTTGAAAGCCTCGTGTCATGTCTGCCTTGGTTCCCGTGAATGCCTCAATGTCTGCCATTCTGTATCCTTGGGTACTGCCACCCAGGGGAGGGGTTGCCAAGAACTGGCCAAATTGGCTTCCTCCCTCATTCCATTCAGGCCTCATCTCCCAGGATGCAGTCCTACTTTCCTATTTTCTCTGCCTTGTCTCTGGCAGATGCTTCTATGATTACATATACTTCAAATGAACCAATATTTGAAACAACTTTTAAAGAATTACAAGCTTAAAAATAGCTGTCCTTTCTTAAAAGGAATTCAAGTAGAAAAAGATGATAATTTAGGGAATCTTTTTGATTTTATGTCATGAGAGTAATAGCCCTGGAATATTAAACAATTTCTCTAAAAAAGAAAAAGTTTTGCATGCCCAAGGCAATTACTCAGATTTTTTTGTGATAATATTTAATGTGTACACATGCACGCAAATATACATGCACATACACACAGCTGCCAGAAAGCTGTCCAAACTACAAAAACAAACAAAAAAAGTGGCAAAGCTAGTTCGTGACAGTTTGTTATACTGATGGGTTACCATGGAAACAAACTCAGACTACTTGGCAACTGAGACAAAAGTCACATTTAGTAATGTTTTCCGTTATATGAGTCATTAATTTCCTATGAGTTTTATATGGTTGCTTAACCACTTTCAAGAAACAAAGCAAAAGAATAGGATTTGTGTTGATACTGTGGAAAGTCAAGTATTTCTAAGATAAACGATAAAGTTGCTGATTGTAAAATACATAAGCAAAGGACTTAAAAGAAGATAAATGTTGCTATGACCAATGTTTATCCTCCAAGATTAAAAAAAAGTCTAAAAAGTCTTTAAAAATTAATATAAAGTGAAAATTATGGATCCATTTTTTTATAACTTAGTTACTACAACAGCAAACTGCATTTTTAATATTCTAAGAATAACTTGCATATGTATACTCTACACATATATTTAAAATTATGCCATGCCTTGGTAATTTCAAGTATTTTAAACTTTTTAGAAACAGGGATTCAAAACTGCTGTAAGGAATGCAAGCTGTTTTGCCAGACAATATTATTGCATGAAGGTTAGGGCTTATATCCAGAGCCAGTCTGCTTGGGTTCAAATCCTGCCTCTGCTACTTGTCAGCTGTCATACTGGGCACATTCCCTAACCTCTCTGCACTTCTGTCCCCTCCTCCACGAAATGGGTGGTAATAGCACCTACACCTCAAGGCAGTTTTTGGAAACTAAGTAAATTATTACACACAGTGTTTGGAACAGTGTCTGGCTTACAGTGGATCTCAATAATAAATGTTAGAAGTTGCTATTATTAAGAATATAAGTAGTTCTAAGTCTACCTACATTTGTCCACCAGAAAGAAATAATGATTAAATTTATAAGTAGGGAATTTTCTTCAACAATCAAAAGAGGTTTCCATTTTCTAAGTGATATAGATTCATAAGAAAATGAACCTTTGGGAACTGAAGCAAAAATAATATACATTTTAAGACTCCAATGATAAAATAGATCTGTAAAACTGTGACTTTTAGTTACAACACTAAGCATTCACGAATCTCTTGCACTCTAGAGGAATTTTTGACTTGTGTAACTGGGTGGACAGTACTAACATTCAGCGGAAAAAACTGAACACAGGGGATTTTCATTCATTCATTCATTCATTCTGCTGGTAGTGTTTGTGAAGGAAATGATCCAGAGTTTGGACATTTTGAGGTTGAGGAGCCTGAGAGTCCCTCATCAGAAATGTCCAGTAGGTAGACAGATATATAGACCTAGAATTCAAAAAGAGCACACAGCTGAAAGTACAAATGTTAAGTCCTTGGCATGTTAATGGTTATTGAGATCATGGGTATGGATAAGGCCATTCAGGGAGAGTGGGTAGAGTAGGAAGGTAAGAGGGCAGAGTTTAGAACTCTAGGGAACACTGATATGTAAGGTATAGGAGGAGAAAGGGGCAGGCAAAGGAGACCAAAGGGTAAAGGGAGAAGCAAAGGAGATCCTGCTGTCACTGAAACCAAGGAAAGGATTTTTAAGAAGGCGTTGCCCAAGAATATCAATTGTTTCAAAGAGGGCAGGTAAGTTAATGATGAAAAATCAGCAAAAATGAAGTCACAGAAAACATGGAGAATACCAGCAAGTGTAGTTTCAATGCAAAGGTGAGGGTGGAAGGCAGATCACTATAGGAGGTAGAGATAGTAGTAGTATAGTGGAGAAAACGAGGTGGCAGTCAGATAGGGACATGGGGTAGAAAGAAGATTTCAACTAACATGCAGGAGACTTAAGCATGTTTTAGCACTGATAGGAAACAACCACTAAAAAGAAAAAGTCAAAGATTTGAGGGGGTATCAATAATGGCACCAGGGCAGACCCATCTCTGAGAATGTCAAAAGGGATGTGAACTGAACAACAGTTGGGGCTCAATAGAAGAAGGGGATCCTCTTTCATCATGAGGAAGGGAAGAGAAAACATGCTCTAATGCAGGCAAGTTTGTCCACAGATCACTATTCATTGCCCAGAATTTTTCCTTTTCCTTTTTTTCTTTTTTTTAAGATTTTATTTGAGAGAGAGCAGGAACTAGGTGGGCAGGAGGAGCAGAAGGTGAGGGAAAGAGAGACTCTCAAGCAGATCCCTGCTGAGCATGGAGCCTGATGTGGGGTTTGATCCCATAACCCTGAGATGATGACCCGAGTCAAAACCAGCAGTCAGATGCTCAACTGACTGAGCCATCCAGGCTCCCCAACCTAGAACTGTCCTGGGTTCATTTAGAGACATTTCATTTAGAGACACACACTACTACTTGGCATACAGTAGGTCTCCAAATAAATGTTTGAATACCTAAATGTTCATAATCTGAATATATTTAAAAAAAAATTGGTAGTCACATGCAAGAAAGATTGTGATTCAGTGATTTAGCAGATGTCCTAACAGGAAAAGCCATATTTTTAAAAGTATACAAAATTATGCCAATATTTATAGTATGATAACTGAGTAGTTATTTTTATGAGTAAAATATGAATTTATGTTTGCCAAAAGGGACATGTATTTAAGTTCCCATATATATATAGTCATAAATTATTTTTTCTATATACTTTTTGGTCACATTTATAAGCATTTAATAGAAACCATTAGAATAATATAAAAAAGGAAGACTAGCACCCAGTTCAACTGTCAGTTAACACAGTTTTTCTGTTTATAACTTCTCAGCTTAACAGCCAGTGAAAGAAAAGCAGGATGATATACAGAAAGAGCAAAGGATAGAAAATCAAGATGTTTTCTATTATGAACTAGATAAGTGAGTTGTAACTAGTCATTTAACCTAACAGTTCAACATCTTCATTTAGAAACAAGTGTTAAAGTAGATGCTAAAATTTCATGATCCTCATGTATCAAAGTAAGTATTTTTGACAAGAATATATTTTTTTTAATTTTATTTATTTATTTGACACAGAGAGAGAGAAATCACAAGGAGGCAGAGAGGCAGGCAGAGAAAGGAGGGGAAGCAGGCTCCCTGATGAGAAGAGAGCCCAATGTGGCCCTCAATCCCAGGACCCTGAGATCATGACCTGAGCCGAAGGCAGAGGCTTAACCCACTGAGCCATCCAGGCGCCCCTAACAAGAATATTTTATCACCCAAGAAAATTAATTTATTTTGCTGTAAATATACACATTCTATATAGCATTACTTTCCTACTTTCTCGAGAGGACAGTAGAGATGAAGGAAACATTAAAAAAAAATGAAGTAACAGAGAAAAACCCATTCCTAATCTTAGGAAAGATCTTATACTACAAATTTAAGAATACACAAGATAGTTTCAGAAAATTTAACAAAAATTACACAGAACTTAAAAAAAAAAAAAAAAAAAAGGAGCCGCCTCAGCAGCAGCTGGCCAACAGTACCCCCAAAGTCTGTCTGGAGCAAGGTGCTGCAGAGCGATGCAGCCTGGGAGGACAAGGACGAATTTTTAGATACAATCCGCTGGTTCCAACAGATCATCCCTGTAGTCCGAGGTGTCATTTGGGGAGTGTTAACCATTGTGAGGTTTCCTGGGAATAGCAGGATTCTGCTGATCAGTGCAGGAGTCCTGGACCTCTAATGCAGCAACCACCTACAGATAGGAGAGGAAGAATATGGTGGCACATGGGAGCTCACAAAAGAAGGGTTTATGACATCTGTTGCCTTGGTCATGGTCATTTGGATCATTTTTTTACACTGCTATCCACGATGAATGATGGTATACAGAACCCACCTGCTCTGTTTGGTCCAAAGGAGCCTCACAGTTACACAAATGGGATTGTAGTGGGACCCTGGCCATGTGGAACCGGGAAGACCCATGTTTCCTGGACCAAGAATCAGTGTGTTGGGCATCAGTGTTTTCTGCAAGGGTTGTGATCTGAAACTTTTTAAGGGAAGTGTTTCTGAATGGTCTACTGCCAACCATTTCTTCTTGGATATCATCATGAAACACGTGTTTGCTGATGGGAGCTGTTGTTTAATTTGATGCACCTCTGGATCCAAATGAAGCATTAAACTGTCCTCCTCACTTCTCCACCAGGTGTACAGTTTTTTAAACTATCAGTGGCATTTCAAGTCCTCTGCAAACAGTGTGGTTGTGTGTGTGTCGGCCACAGCACAGTAGAAGCAGCGTATAATAACAGTTCCACTGTAGAATGTTTTTGGGTACTTGAATAAGTCAAAATTTTAATTGAGGAAAAAAAGAAAACTACACAAAGCTTCCCTATTTCAATAAGGTGAAATCTTTCATGAACACATGTACTTAAAATCAAGTTATATACATAGGAATGAAAATATGTTCTCTACAACTCTTAAAGGGAAAAGGGATTAACTTCACAGAACTAATAAGCAGATGTGAACTGTGGATTCTATGCCTAGTCCAAACTACCCATTGTGTTTGAAGGAAAAAAGAATATTTCTGTCAGACACGCAAGGACTAAAAAAACCCAAACAACAACAAAACAAAGCAAAGCAAAAAGTTACTACACAGGTATCCTTTCTAAATAAGACAAGAACGTTGTGCAAGAATAAGAAACATGGATCAAAAGACCTTAAGAATCAAAAAAGGGGCAAGAAACCAAGTTACTGAGTTACCTATTCTTTCAAAAATACTTTGCTTTTGAAGAAAAGAACTTTTTGTTCTCTCTGCATAGTCTAAAAACGTGTAAAAATAACAGCTGTAAACATCTTGGATCTTCCATCACATATTCAATTAGCCACTTTCCACATCAAGAAATGGCATGGTTCCATTTTGTCTGTAGATTAAATGGCCAATTCTTCAACTGCAACCTCAGCCCTCACGGCCTGCCCTTAACCTCCCAAATTTGATTCCCTGCAATTTATTTTCACCGACTCTTTACTAAACTGAATTACCCACTATTTCCTACCTGGGCTATATGTCCCTGCACTGCACACCTGCCTTCGGGATATTTTCTCCTTTGCGGTGCCTCCCAAATGTGCTCTGTTCTTTTCTTACCATCCAACCCGATCTACACAGTCTACTGGGGAGGGAAAAAAGTTTAGGCTCAGAAGACTTGGGCTCAAGTCTAGTTTCTTTTCTTTTCTTTTCTTTTTTTTTTTTTTAAAGTAGGCTTCAGTGGAGCACAGTGTGGGGCTTGAACTCATAATCCTGAGATCCAGACCTGAGTTGAGATCAAGAGCTGAAACTTAACCGACTGAGCCACCCACGTACCCCAAAATCAAATGATATCTAATTTATATATATATATATGTATGTTATATAGATAAGTCATATATAAAATATAATTACTTACATTATTCATATATAAATCATATATCTATAGTACTATGATTTTACATATATATAGCACTGTGTAAAGAACAAAATGTTGTGAATCCAGACTTCACTCAAAAGCTTTTTCTATGATACAATTCCTGAGTCCCTAGGTAAAATTATTCTCTTGTTTTGATAAATTCCTGAGACATTTTATATGTGTCAGGAGCTGCCTTACAAATAAAAGATATTGAGAGCAAGAAAGATGGGACTTCAGTGAAGTTTTGCTGTGTGTTACGGAAGTACTCCCCCTTGGGTATTTTCACAAGCATAATTATTGAAAGGAAACTCTAGAGTATTAGAGGAGGTTTATTTGCTACAGTAATATTAAGTAGTGAATTCAAAAGAACATGCACGCCCATTAGGACTGATCTGGAGATACAGATAAGGAGGAGAAGAATG